>NC_056744.1:1575641884-1575949384 GCF_019279795.1 Protopterus annectens | reverse complement strand
TGGCAGGCCTCTGGCCACCAAAGAAACTTAACTGTGGGCAAGGTATGATAGGGATCATTGCTTCTAGATCCTGAGAATGTTGACACCATAGGCTTTTTAGATACCACTGTAGTTTCCTCATATGCAGTCTTGCACATGGAATTAGTAGAATGCAGGAGGCCATGAACTCCAAGGCTTGCAGTACTTGCCTTGCAGACAGCAGGGTTTTTGTGGCCATTAGTTTGCAGTAAGTTGTCAAATGAATTTGTTTCTCTGGCGTGAGGAAAGCCATCTGGGAAGTTATGTTCAAGCTTGCTCCCAGGAATATAATTTGCAGACAGGGTACCAGATGTAATTTATTTTCGTTTACAGTGTACCCCAGACAAGTTAGCACCTTTTGTACAAATTCCAGATGATTCAAAAGTATGTCCCGGCTTTCTGCCCGAATTAGACAATCGTCCAGGTATGGGTATACTTGAATACTTGCCTGCAAAACGCAATGACTGCAGCTAGGCACTTCGTGAATACCCTGGGCGCAGTAGATGAGCCAAAGGACAGTGCAGAGAAAGTACAGTTTTGTACCTACCATAAATGTTGATGTCCGATAGGAATGCATCTGCAGTCCTTACAAATGGGTAGTCCTGTCGTCAGGCAGCCCTTCGGTCGGCCGGATTCCAAAGTCTGGGTCTGGCTTCGGCTGGTGTCGCACTTCACCCGACGTCATCGCTGCAGTTTTTCGGGTATAAAGGCATCAGACGACGCCATTTTCCTCAGTGTTTCTTGCCCCAGATGCCAGGTGCCCTCTTGGATGGCTAAATTTGGATAAATGCCAATGTTTCCAAATAGTAGAGAGCAAACACATAAAATAAGCATGCATGTACATATATACAAACAAATACACCATAACAGATCCCCCCAAGCTAGCTGAAGGATGGCAAATACCCTAGGAGTACCACAGAGGGGAAGGTGGGTGGGTAATCCTGACTGCAGATGCATTCCTATCGGACATCTACATTTATGGTAGGTACAAAACTGTACTATGTCCTTCAAGGATGCATCTGCAGTCCTTACAAATGGGTAGAATACCATAGCTAAACTGGGGGAGGAGGAAAAAAGGAGAGATTATGGTGTGGTTAGGATCCCTTGCAAAACAGCAGTGGCAAAACCTGCTCGGGATCTAGAGTATAAAGGCAAATTGTAATGCTTGGCAAATGTATGCACGGAGGTCCAAGTAGCAGCCTCTATAATGTCCTTGGTAGCCACTCCTCGTAAGAAAGCTGTGGTAGTGGCTGTAGCCCTTGTGGAGTGAGGCCTGATGTTCTCTGGAGTTTTCTTTCCATGGTAGGAGTAACAAAATCTAATGCAATTTCCTATCCATTTGGAGACTGTCTGTTTTGAAATTGGTTTTCCTTCCTTTCCTGTTGCATATGCTACCAGAAGCTGGTCAGTTTTTCTATTGGACTTGGTTCCTGTCCAGGTAGTAGCGTAATTGTCTATGTACATCCAAGGTATGCAAGAATCTTTCTCCCCTGTTCTGTGGGTTGGGGAAGAATGTAGGTAGGTGGATAGCCTGATTTAAAGACACTCTGGATACCACCTTAGGCATAAATGTAGGATTTGTTCTCATGGACACTCTATCTTGATGGAAGATCAGGAAGGGTTGCACTGCCATTAATGCTTGTAGTTCAGAGACCCTTCTTGCTGAGGTGATTGCCAGCAGGAAAGCAGTCTTCCAGGATAAGTATTGTAATTCTGCTGTTGCTGCTGGTTCGAAAGGGGGAAGTGTCAATTTTTCTAGCACAAAGTTCAAGTCCCATGCTGGCAATGGTGGTTTCCTGGGAGGTTTTACATTTTTAATTCCTCTCAGAAACTGTCTGAGCAGAGGATGAGAGAAGACAGGAGGATCCAAGCTGTATTCTGCTGAAATAGCTGATGCATGTATCTTGATGGAAGAATAGAAAGTACAGTTTTGTACCTACCATAAATGTAGATGTTCGAGGATCCACATTGCTGCAGTCCTAACTATTGGGGTAATCCGCTGTCCAGTCGGCCCGAATACCAAAGTATATGGCTGACGTCGGTCAGGGCGCATTAGACTGACGTCAGTACGTCAGGGTACTAATGCGCATGACCGACGTCATATCCTCAGTCTTTTCTTGCCCCAGATGTCAGAAGACCCTGAAAAATAAGGCCAAAAACCAAACACTCCCAACATACCTGCACCAAAATATATATATATATATATATATATATATATATACAGAATATACAAAAATAGCAGAAGATAACCTCACCTACACAACCACCCCTAAACATAGAGGGGAAGGAGGGAGGGTAAATTGGACTGCAGCAATGTGGATCCTCGAACATCTACATTTATGGTAGGTACAAAACTGTACTATGTTCTTCATTCCACATTGCTGCAGTCCTAACTATTGGGTAGAATCCCAAAGCAGAGGTAAGGGAGGCTGGCAAATCATAAGGAAGCAGGAACTGACAACATGCCTTGTAAAATAGCAGTGGCAAAACCAGCCCTAGACTTAGAGTAGAGAGGAAGGTGATAATGCTTAGAGAAAGTATGCACTGAACTCCAAGTAGCTGCCTCCAAAATATCCTTAGTTGCCACCCCCCTTAGAAATGCTGTTGAAGTGGCAGTAGCCCTAGTGGAATGAGGCCTAATCCCAGCTGGAATTTCCTTGCCATGATGGGAATAACAAAATGCAATGCAACACCCAATCCATCTAGAAATAGTTTGTTTTGACACAGGCTTGCCCTGAGAACTCAAAGCAAAAGAAATAAACAACTGCTGAGACTGCCTAAAATCTTTAGTCCTGCTCAAATAATAACGCAATTGCCTGTGTACATCTAAAGTGTGCAAAATCTTCTCCCCTTTATTTTGAGGATCTGCATAAAAAGTAGGCAAATGAATAGTTTGGTTTAAAGCCACACTAGAAACCACCTTAGGCATAAAGGAAGGATTAGTGCGTAAAGATACCCTATCCTTATGAAAAATCAAAAAAGGTTCCACTGCCATAAGGGCCTGTAACTCAGAAACCCTTCTTGCAGAAGTAATGGCCAACAAAAAAGCAGTCTTCCATGACAAGTATTTCAATTCAGCAGTAGCCGAGGCTCAAAAGGTTGTAGAGTAAGTTTCTCCAACACAAAATTGAGATCCCAAGCAGGAGTAGGAGCTCTCGTGGGGTCTTATATTCTTTGCCCCTCTAAGAAATTGCTTGAACAAAGGATGCGAAAACAATGGTGGGTCACAATCATAGTGAGCTGAAATTGCTGCAGCATGAATCTTAATGGAAGAGAAAGACAAACCTTTGTCCAATAACTCAGTAAGATATTGAAGAGCCACACTCAAATTTGGCTCCGAAATCTCCAAATTGTTTGCTGCACTCCAAAATAAAAATCTCTTCCATTTTTCTGCGTACACTTTTCTTGTACTAGGTCTCCTGGCTTCCATAATCACATTCAAAACTTGTTGAGGAAGTTGAGACCTGCTGCCCTTCAAAACAGAATATGCCAGGCTGTTAGATGAAGAGAGTGAAGCTTGACATTGAGCAGGTGACCTTCTCTCTGAGACAACAGGTGAGGAATCAAGGGTAAAGGCCATGGAGGCTTCCTTACCAGACTCCTCAGTAATGGGTACCAGTGCTGCCGAGGCCAATCTGGAGCTATTAAAATCATCCTTGGCTTGTCTTGTCTGACCTTTAGAAGCACTTTTGGAAGAAGAGGCAGAGGTGGAAACGCATACACATGAAGATTTTTCCAACTGAAAGAAAGAGCGTCCACTTTCCAAGCTGTGTGATGAAACTTCTTTGTGCAAAACTTTGGCAGCTGGTGGTTTAGTGGAGAAGCGAACAGATCTATGTCTGGAGTTCCCCATGACACTGTCAATTTTTGAAATACATGAAGATCCAGTTTCCACTCGTGGGGATCCATGATTTGTCTGCTTAACACATCTGCTAAGGAGTTCTGTGCTCCCGGCAGAAACCTTGCCTGAAGAGTAAGTTGCAAGCTGAGCGCAGTCTCCCATAAAATCATTGCTTGCCTGCACAATGGGTAAGAATGTGTTCGCCCTTGTTTGTTGATGTACCACATGACAGTTGTGTTGTCTGTTAGAATCAACACCTGCCCTGGAAGAAGTAACTCCTTGAAAGCCATTAATGCAAACTGGACTGCTAACATCTCTTTCATGTTGATATGTAGATGCTGTAGTCTGGCAGGCCACTTGTCTTGTATCCACTTTCCATTTAGATGAGCTCCCCAAGCAATGTCTGAGGCATCTGTCGTTAGAATCTGACTCGCCTCTGGCCGGGTCACAGAGAGTCCCTTGTTTAGGTGACATTCCTGAGCCCACCACAAAAATTCCTGTTGAATGCAAGGTATTATTTGAATGACAGTGTCCAAATCCTGGCAGTGCTGTGTCCATACATTTTGAGATACCATTGTAGCTTCCTCATATGCAGTTTGGCATTGGGAAGCACCAGAATACAAGATGCCATGAACCCTAAGGCTTGAAGGACTGTCCTTGCAGTCAGCCCGGACTGAAGAGATAGTTGATGGAAGTAACTGGAAAGATTCTTTTGTTTGTCCGGGGTTAAAAAGGCCATCTGGGCTGCTGTATTCAGTCTCACACCCAGAAAGCACATGTCTTGAGAGGGTACTAGACTGGACTTTATTTCGTTCACAGAATACCCTAGGCATCTTAGCACTGCTATGACATATTCCAGATGCTGTAGAAGGTCTTCCTTTTCTTGAGCCAGAATCAGGCAATCGTCCAAGTAAGGGTAGATTTGAATCCCTTTTAGCCTGAAGTAAGCTATCACTGGAGCCAGAACCTTTTTGAATACTCTGGGCGCAGTAGATAAGCCAAAGGGCAATGCAGAGAACTGATAATGAGAACTTCCAGCTCGAAAACGCAGATACTTTCTGCAACTTAACCTTATAGGCACATGAAGGTAAGCTTCCTTGAGATCTAAAGTTACCATCCAGTGATCCTTGCCCAGTAGAGGTAAAAGCTGTTGTAACGTCAACATTTTGAACTTGGGAATGTCCAGATAAGTGTTGAGGATAGATAAATCCAAAATTGGTCTCCACGTGTTCCTCTTCTTCGGTACTAGGAACAGGCGAGAATAAAATCCTAGGCCCCTTTCTGGCACAGGAACTGACTGAATGGCCCCTATTTGGAGTAACAGAGAAATTTGCTTGTGCGCCTCTTGTCTTTGTAGAGGAGGAATGTCTGGCATGCCTTTGAAAGGAGGCAAGGTATGGAAATAAAACCTGTAACCGTGGTGAATGATATCCAGAACCCATCTGTCTTGGGTAATTAAATCCCAATTTTCTTTGAAAAGAGACAGCCTTCCTCCCAACGGTGCTGCCAGGCGAGAATGAACTGGCAGCTGAAAAGGCAGGTCATTGGGTCTGCTTACGAAAGGACTGACCCCTGCCCTCACCAGAAATCTGAGCAGGGGAACTCCCTGTCCTAGGCCTAAAAGAACCCTAAGCTCTGCCCCTACCACGTCTAGACCTACCCCTAGACTGGGAATCATAAGCAGGATAAGTCCAACCCTTAGCAGGCCAATTTCTACTAAACTTCGGAGGCTGCACCTGCAAAAAATCTTTAACAGTTTGCATCGATTTAGCCTTGTCCTCCATTTTCTTCAAAACTGCTTCCACAGGCGAACCAAACAACACATCAGATTGCAAAGGAGCATCCAAAATCCTTGTCTTAACATGCTCAGCTAAATTCTGATCTCTCAACCAGGCGTGCCTACGAAGAACAGAACCAGTGGCAGCCACCCTGGAGGAGGCCTGTACAGCATCAAAACCACATTGCAAGGAATGTTTACCCACCTGTTCAGACACATGAACTAAATCCTGCAACTCTTTACAGTCAATACCTTCCGCCAGAGCATCCACCTTAGATTTCAACTGTGAAAGAAGATAATTCTGATATTTTAACATGTGGAACTGACAATTCAACGCCCTCATGGCTAAAGTGGAAGAAGTATACACTTTCTTTCCCCATCTATCCAAAGCCCTTGCCTCTTTATCAGGAGGGACAGGATTTTTAACAACTGAGGCCTTTACACCTTTAGGCCCCTGAGAGATAGTTTCCGGGTCTGCCCTAGGACTCTTAAAAAGATACTTATGAGCTTCAGGCACCCTATAATACCTATCCGGTTTAACTGGGGCAGGAGGCAAAGAATCAGGATTCAGAGAAGCCTCTGCAAAAACATCTTCCACCACATTCAAAACAGGAGGTATAGCTAAAGGCCTATGCTGGGGTAAAAACAAGAACTCCCTAAGCCTTTTCCTGGAATCAGAGAAATCTTGGCCTTCCCATTTAAAATGCTCCCTCATGGAATGCAAAGTCTCTGAAAATGAAAAATCCTCAGGAGGAGAAGCTGAAGGAGTAGAATCATCCACATCAGAATCAGAATAAGGAGGGAATTCCTGCAAGTCTTCAGCCGAAGACTCAGAAGCCTCCGAGCATTGCTCAAAACTCTCAAGCTCAGGTTCCACCCTAGGCCTCTTATCAGGAGGGGGCATAGAACCCCTTATCATAGTAATCAAATCCTCTGCCATTTTAAGCATATGTTTTTTAGGCAAAGACCCTGAAGCACTAGGAGAAACCCCCACTGAAGCCAAACTTGGCCTGCCCCTTAAAGAAGCCTTGGAAACAGAAGGGGAGGCCCTAACCACCTTAGGAAGTGAGGGAAGAACAGCCACCTGAGAAGCCCCTCAGCCTGGCCTACTTCCTGAGAGGAAACATCCTGTAACAGTAAAGTCTCTCCCTGAGACTCCAAAGAAACACCTGGCAAAACCTCCGGCTCCACTGAGCCGTCTAAAGAACCGACGTCTGGGACTGTCGGTTCTTCCCCGAGCTTTGCTGTTTTGTCCTTGCGTTTTAGCGAAGCGGCCGGAACATCCGGCGGCATTTTATAGTTACAACGCTTCCCAAACACTAACCTGGCACAGTCTAACCTTCTCTTAATAGTGCGTTTGTTAAATCTAGCACAAGAGCGCATCCAACAACGTCGTGCTCAGGCCCTAAACAAGGAATACACAAAGTATGGTAATCCCTATGAGGTATCTGTTTCCCACAAGAAATACAGTTATTCACTTTTTCTGACATCCGGTTAAATACTGAGGCAAGAAAAAAACAAAATATTCCCCAACGGGGTACTTAGCCAACTTTGATTCGGTCTGAAACTCTGACTTCAGAAATTTTCAGAACGCCAACCTGCACTCGCAAAATTGCTTCTGCATCGGACCATGCGGCAAAAAAGACTGAGGATATGACGTCGGTCATGCGCATTAGTACCCTGACGTACTGACGTCAGTCTAATGCGCCCTGACCGACGTCAGCCATATACTTTGGTATTCGGGCCGACTGGACAGCGGATTACCCCAATAGTTAGGACTGCAGCAATGTGGAATGAAGAACATCAGGCCTGTATGGAAGAGCTCTGCCAAGTACTCCAGGATGTTGGCTATGTTTACCAGTGCCACATCTTCTCCCTTTGCAGTACTCCAAATGAGATCTCTCTTCCATTTTGCTGCATAATTCTTTCTTGTTGAAGGTCTACGAGCCTCAAGGATTATGTCTTTAACCCTTTGGGATAAATTTGGGTTAATTGCTCTTATGTAATGTTCCAGGCAGTTAGCTGCAGAGTTTTCAGGTTTGGATGCAGGATGTTGTAGTTGTTCTGTGTTAACAGTAAGGGGATCAGGGGTAGTGTCCATATTTGTTCCCGAGACATGCTCCTCAGCAATGGGTACCAATGTTGTCTCGGCCAGTCTGGAGCTATCAGAATGATCCTTGGACGTTCCTCTTTGATCTTCAAAAGCACCTTGTGCATCAAAGGAAGTGGTGGGAATGCGTATGCTGTCAGGTTTTTCCAACTGAAAGATAGGGAGTCCACCTTCCAAGCAAGTGGGTGGTACGTCCTTGTGCAGAATTTCTTTAGCTGGTGATTGAGTGGGGATGCAAATAAGTCTATTTGTGGTAATCCCCATTCTCTTGTGATGGCTTTGAAGATGTCCGGATGTAGCATCCATTCGTGGGCATCTGTGGTAGTTCTGCTTAATGTCTGCTAGAATGTTTTCTTTTCCCGGTACAAAAATTGCTTGTAACTGAATGTTGTAGCTCAGAGCTACATCCCATAAGTCCAGTGCCAGCCGGCATAGAGGATATGAATGTGTGCCTCCCTGTTTGTTGATGTACCACATAACTGTGGTGTTGTCTGTCCTTATCATCAACTGCCCTTCTTGGAGATATGGTCTGAATGACTGGATTGCCAATTTTACTGCCAGCATTTCCTTTAGATTTATGTGCAGGCGCAGCTGGTCTCGAGTCCATAAGCCTTGTATGCACTTGCCCAGCATGTGTGCCCCCCAACCGAGGTCTGAGGCATCCGTCGTGATGGTTTGGCTTGGTTGACTGTTGCAGAAGGGCAAACCTGTGTTTGATTGACAGGCCTGAGCCCACCATAGGAACTCTTGCTTCAGGCATGGGATTATTGGAATTTTGGTTTCTAGGCTGTGCTTGTGTTGGGACCACAAATTCTTTAGGTACCACTGTAGCTTTCTCATATGCAGTCTGGCATGAGGGACCAGAATTATGCAGGATGCCATGAAGCCTAGGGCTTGTAGTACTTTTCTTGCAGGTAGATGGTTTTGCTTTGTTAATGCCAAGAAGTAGAGAGGTAGTTGCTCTTTCTTTTCTGCAGTTAGGAATGCCATCTGTTTTGATGTGTCCAGCTCTGCACCCAGAAAGGTTATTCTTTGGGATGGAATCAGCCTTGACTTTTTTATATTGTATATCCCAGGGCTTGCAGCAGGTAAATGACTCTTTGTAAGTCTTCTGTGAGCTTGTTTTTGTTGTCCGCTTGTATCAGGCAGTCGTCCAGGTAGGGATAAATTTGGATCTCCTGAAGTCTGCAATGAGCAATTACTGATGCCAGGCATTTCGTGAACACTCTGGGCGCAGTAGATAAGCCAAAGGGCAATGCTGAGAATTGATAATGCTCTGATCCTGCAAGGAATCTGAGGTATCTTCTGCAAATTGGTCGTATGGGGACGTGCAGGTATGCCTCCTTGAGATCTAGAGTTACCAGCCAAGACACCTTGCCCAGCATGGGAAGAAGCTGCTGTAGGGTCAGCATTTTGAATTTTGGAACAATGAGGAATGTGTTTAAAGCAGACAGGTCGAGAAAAGGCCTCCATTTGCTCTCTTTTCTTGGTACCAGGAAGAGTCTGGAGTAAAATCCCTTTCCTTGTTCCATAGTTGGTACCTTTTCCACAGCTCTCATTCTTAATAGTTGAGATATTTGCTTTATAGCTTCTGTCCTTTGAGTAGGTGGGTAGGTTTGGCATTCCTCTCTTTCCTGGTAGAGTATGGAAATGGAACCTGTAACCTTGGTCTATAGTTTGCAAAATCCATTTTTCCCTTGTGATGCAATGCCAGTTCTTTGAAAATAAGGTTAGCTTTCCGCCTAAGGGTGCTTCCAGTTGTTCCCTGGTAGGCGGTGCCACAGCCAAGTCACTGTGATTGTGTTGTTGTAGTGGTGGTGGCTGCGTCCGTGCCTCGCTGGTTGTTACCTTGCCACTGGCGTCCCCTGTAGGCACCCCTGGATTGGTTTCTGCCTCTTGAACGTCTATTCCTGCCTCTCTGTGTCTTAGAGGAGTCCGGAAAGGACCAATTCTTGGAGGGCCAGTTCCTGCTAAACCTTGGAGGATGAACTTGTAAGAAATCTTTCACTGTTTGTACAGATTTCGCCTTCTCTTCCATCTTTTTTAGTACCTGCTGTGCAGGGGAACCAAATAAATTGACTTTGTCCATGGGTGCATCCAAAAGCTTTGATTTGACATGGTCTGGTAATACCTGCTCTTTCAACCATGCATGTCTCCTGATAACTGTGCCAGTCATGGCTGATCTAAAGGAAGCCTCCAGTGCATCATAGCCACATTTTAAAGAATGGTTACTAACCTGCTGTATGTTATGTACCATTTCCTGAACATATTTTTTATCTAAAGAATCTTCAGAGGACAGCTTTTTAGTTAACTGGTCAAGCATAAACTCTTGATATTGAATCATATGAAATTGGCAGTTCAAAGCCCTAGCTGACAAAGTAGCAGAGGTGTAAACTTTTTCACCCCATCTCTCTAAGGACCTGGATTCCCTTTCAGAAGGGAGGGGATTTTTAGTAGATGTAGTTGCTACAGCTTTAGTGCCCTGGGAGATAGTCTCTGGATCTGCAAAAGGAGCCTTGTATAAATGGTGATGAGTGCCCGGGACCCTGTAGAACCTATCGGGCTTAGCAGGGGCCGGAGGTAATGAATCAGGAGCAATGCAAGCATCATTAAATGCATCATCTACAACAGAAAGAACTGGCGGTATAGCTAAAGGCCTATGTTGTGGCAAATGTAGAAAGGTTCTAAGCCTTTTTCTGGAGTCTGAGAAATCTTGGCCCTGCCACTGAAATTGTTCCCTCATAGCATGCAAGGTTTCCCCAAAGGAAAATTCCTCAGGTGGAGAGGCTGAAGGAATGGACTCTTCAGCATCAGAGTCTTCGTAAGGGGAATAAGGAGCCTCAGGAGGGTCTGTATGTTCCGAGTCATCAGAGGAATCATCTGAGGATACTGGCTCAGGGGGCTCTGCTCTAGGCCTCTTCTCTGGAGGTGGATGAGAGGTCCTGTCTGGATGAGGCTGGGATCCACGAATTAAAGAAATGAGATCCTCAGCCAAAGAAAGCATATGGGAACTGGTGCTGGGCCTGTGAGAGGGGGGTTTGGCAGGCACCGTTTTTGAAGCTTTGGCTGCTTTAGCCCTGGCAAAGGCCTTAATAGACATGGCTGCAGGAGGCCTAGCAGGCTCCACGTGCAGGGGTTGAAATATCCAAGGGAATAGTGTATGATAATTCCTGAGAAACCGCAACAGAAGGTTGGATTTCAGAGGCCGATTCTACCAGGTTAGAAGAGGCCTCGGTAGAAGGCATGGTGTCGGCTGAAGAAAGAACCGCTTGCTCGGTTTTGGCCGAAACCGAGACACTTGCGGTTTGCTTAACCGCGGTTTCAGCCGAAACCGCGGACCGCGAGTGTCGGTCCTTTTCTTTGCGTTTTTTGGCAATTTGTGTAGTCGGGGGATCCGACGGCATAATATAGGCAAAATCAGAGCCGAAAAACTGCTCAGCAAACTCTGATCGACGTCTAAGCGTCCGTTGGTTAAAAGAAGCACAGGCTAGACAAGCCGCTACGTCGTGGTCTGGGCCTAAACAAGGTAAGCAGTAGGAGTGGAAATCTTTATGAGGTATTTGTTTCCCACAAGTTAAACAGTTATTCACTTTTTCTGACATCGGCTGAGGCAAAAAAGAGTCCCCAACGGGGTACTTAGCTTTTTAGAAGTCTTCGAAGTAGTATTCGGTAATAGTAATCTCTGGATCTGACCGACAGGCACTTGCGAACAGCTTCTGCTTCGGGCGCCACACAGCAAGAAAGACTGAGGAAAATGGCGTCGGCTGATGCCTTTATACCCGAAAAACTGCAGCGATGACGTCGGGTGAAGTGCAACACCAGCCGAAGCCAGACCCCGACTTTGGAATCCGGCCGACCGAAGGGCTGCCTGACGACAGGACTACCCATTTGTAAGGACTGCAGATGCATCCTTGAAGGACATCTGATGGTCCATGTAGCCTGCTTTGAAGCGTAGGTGTCTTCTGCCAGATTCCCTGATTGGGATGTGCAGGTATGCTTCTTTTAAATCCAGTGTTGCCAACCAGGCATCTTTACCTAGCATAGGAAGTAACTGGTGAAGAGTTAGCATCTTGAATTTTGGAATCACCAAAAAGGTGTTTAATATGGAAAGGGTCCAGGATAGGATGCAAAGAGTTGTCTTTTCTGGGTACCAGGAAAAGTCTTGAGTAGAAACCTTGTCCCCTTTCCTCTTCTGGTACAGTTTGAAAAGCCTTTATGCTTGAGAGAGTACTTGCTTTTGAGCCTCTGCCCAATGATTTGGGGGTAGATAGTACAGTTGTGTACACTTACCATAAATGTAGATGTTCAAGTGTCTTCACTGTTGCAGTCATCACTGTAAGGTTCTTCCTGCCGACAGGCAGCCCTCGGTCGGCCAGAATCCCAAAGTCTGGGTCCGGCGTCGGCTGTGCAGTCATCCTCCCTGAGGTCAGAGTGCCAGGGGTACAAAGCTCCCAGCCGACGCCATGTTCTCCAGTTTTTCTTGCCCCAGATGTCAGGTGCCCAAAAGTAAATGCTAAAAAGTAAGGTACAACAAACCCCATACCCTGTAGCAAATACACCTCAGAAGAAGGGTGAAGCAGAGAACCACAGTAATGAAAGAATAAGAGGGGACAGGGGGGTGGGTAACCCAGACTGCAACAGTGAAGACACTCTAACAGCTACATTTATGGTAAGTGTACACAACTGTACTATGTTCATCATGTTTCACTGTTGCAGTCATCACTGTAGGGTTTAATCCCAAAGCTGAGATAAAGGGTGGAGGTTATTGAATAGAAAGGGCGGCTAAAAGGCCTTGCAAGACTGCAGAAGCAAAGCCTGCCCTGGACTTAGAATAAAGAGGGAGATTATAGTGCTTATAGAAAGTATGCACTGAACTCCAAGTTGCAGCTTCCAAAATATCTTTAGTAGGTACTCCCCTGAGAAAAGCAGCAGAAGTAGCAGCAGCTCTGGTGGAGAGAGTCCTGATTTTTCCTGTGATTTGCTTTTCCATGATGAGAGTAACAAAATCTGATTCCTTGAGCAATCCATTTAGAAATTGTCTGTTTTGAAATAGCCTTGCCTTGGGAATTTGCTGCATAAGAAACGAACAGTTCTGTTTTTCTGATATCCTTGGTTCTGTCCAGGTAAAAACGAAGCTGCCTGTGCACGTCCAAAGAATGTAAGATCCTCTCCCCCTTATTTTGTGGATTGGGGAAAAAAGTTGGCAGGTGAATAGTTTGGTTTAAAGCCACTTTAGAAACCACTTTAGACATGAAAGTAGGGTTATAGTCCTTAAAGAAACCCTGTCTTGGTGAAAAATAATGTAAAGTTCCACAGCCATGAGTGCTTGTAACTCAAAGACTCTCCTGGCTGAAGTCAAAGCCAGTAGGATAGCGGTCTTCCATGATGAATACTTTACATCAGATGTGGCAGCAGGCTCAAAAGGAGGCAGAGTAAGTTTTTCCAGAACATAGTTGAGGTCCCAAGCAGGTATGGGTGGTGTCCTAGGGGGCCTTAAATTCTTTGCTCCTCTGAGATATTGTTTCAGAAGTGGATGTGAAAAAATTGGAGGATCTGTATTGCAATGTGCAGAAATAGCTGAGGCATGAATTTTTATGGAGGAAAAGGATAAACCCATATGTAACAAGTCTGTCAGGTAATGTAAAATCAATGGAATATAGGAATGAGAGGATCTGAATCCTGAACATGCATCCAGGTGCAAAATCTCTTCCATTTAACTTCATAAGATTTTCTAGTGCTAGGCCATCTGGCTTCTAAGTTAACATGCATGACCTGTTTGGAAAGGGTAGGATTAATCATAGACCCTGAATACGCCAGGCTGCGAGTTTTGATATGAGAGTGCAGAACCTGGCCCTGGTGTTGGGACAAAAGATTTGGAATCTGAGGTAGAATCCAAGGAGGCTCCTGGGATAGATTCATCAGTGTTGAGTACCAAAATTGTCGAAGCTAATTTGGGGCTAGTAAAATCATCTTGGGTTTGTCCTGTTTTATCTTTAATAACACCCGTGGAAGAAGAGGTAGAGGAGGAAAGGCATACCCTGAGAGGTTCCTCCAACTGAATGAGAGAGCATCCACTTTCCATGCTAGTTTGTGATATGTCCTTGTGCAAAAAGTCTGTAACTGGTAGTTGTGGGGAGATGCAAATAGATCTATGTCCGGGCAGCCCCAGGCTTCTGTAATCATCTTGAATATTTGGGTGTCTAGCATCCACTCGTGTGGGTCTGACAGTTTCCTGCTCAGGCTGTCTGCCAGAGTATTTTGTTTCCCTGGCAGGAACTGTGCTTGCAAGCTAGTGCTGTGTTCCATAGAGTCATGGCTAGTCTGCAAAGGGGGTAGGAGTGTGAACCCCCTTGCTCGTTTATGTACCACATAACTGTGGTGTTGTCTGTCCGTATCAGTAGTTGCCCTGGCTGTAGAAGATCCCTGAAAGCCAAGAGGGCATTCTGCACAGCTAACATCTCTTTTAAATTGATATGTAGGTGCTTCTGATCCTCTGTCCAAAAACCTTGCAGGCCTTTCCCCTGCAAGTGGGCTCCCCATGCGTAATCCGAGGCGTCCATGGTTAACACTTGGTAGGCGGGAGGCAGACTGAAGGCTTTCCCTTTGTTTTGAAGACATGCCATGGCCCACCAATGGAATTCCTTTTGCAAGCAAGGCAAGACAGCAATCGGTGTGTCTAGACTGTGACAATGCTGGGACCATACGCTTTTTAGGTACCATTATATCTTTCTCATATGCAGTCTTGCATATGGTACAAGAAGGATGCAGGAGGCCATGTAACCCAAAGCCTGCAGGAATTTCCTTGCAGTTAGCTGAGACATTAACGCCAGGGTTTTGAAAATTGAAGCCAGCTGAAGTTGTTTTTCGGATATCAGGAATGCCATCTGGGTTGTTGTGTTTAAAAGCACCCAGGAAAGTTATCTGTTGTGTGGGTGTCAAATTTGACTTTTTTATGTTCACAGTGAATCCCAGGTACTTGAGTAGATTTTGAACAAATTCCAGGTGCTGGTGTAAGACATCCTTGCTGTCTGCTTGAATAAGGCAGTCGTCCAGACAAGGGTAAATTTGAATTCCCTTGAGTCTGCAATAAGCTACTACTGGTGCCAGGCAGTTGGTGAAGACCCTGGGCGCAGCAGACAAGCCAAAGGGCAGCACAGAGAATTGGTAATGTTTCGAGCCTGCCTTGAACCTGAGGTATCTTCTGCACTCCTGTCTGATAGGAATGCGTAGGTAAGCCGCCTTTAAAACCAATGTCACCATCCATGCATTTCTGCTCAACATTGGCAGGAGCTGCTGCAGAGTAAGCATCTTGAACTTAGGTATCTCCAGGAAAGTATTTAAGACCTACTGATCCAGGATGGGTCTCCCAAGAATTTTGTTTTCTGGGAACTAGAAAGAGTCTTGAGTAAAAGCCTTGTCCCGGCTCTGATTGTGGAACCAGTTCTATGGCCCTCATAGCCATGAGGGATCCCACCTGGTTTAATGCCTCTGCTCATTGGTGTTTTGGTAGGTCTGGCCATCCGTTTGGTCTTGGCAAGGTATGAAAGTGGAATTTGTAACCTCTTGAAACTACATCCAGAACCCACTTGTCTTGGGTTATGTAAGTCCAATTTCGGTGAAAAAGAGAGTTTTCCTCCTAGAGGGGCTTCCAGGAGAGAGGTTCCTGGAGCCATGCAGTGGGAGTCATTGAGCCTGTTTCCTATAAGATTGAGGTCTGTCCTCTCCACCACTGGGGGTGGAAGCCCTCCACTGTCTAGGTCTATAAGAGGTCTGTGCTTGGGCCCTCCCTCTGGGGTGCCTATATCTACCCCTCTGAGGCTTGTCCGAGCTGGGAAAGGACAAATTTTTAGTTGGCCAATTTCTGCTAAATCTTGGGGGCTGAACTTGTAAGAAATCCTTAACCGTTTGCATGGATTTTGCCTTATCCTCCATTTTCTTTATCACCTCTTCAGCCTTAGACCCAAACAAAACATTATATTGAACAGGAGCATCCAGTAACTTTGCTTTCACTTGATCAGGCAAATTTTGTTCCTTTAACCAAGCATGTCTTCTAATGACCGTGCCAGTGGCAGCCGCCCTGCATGAGGCCTCCAAAGCATCAAAACCACAGTGTAAGGTATGTTTCCCCACATGCTCAGTAGCATGCATCAAATCGTGCAATTCCTTATTATCTGCACATGCAGAAATGGTACCTAGCTTTTGTTTCATAACAGACAGAAGAAATTGCTGATATTTTAGCATATGAAATTGACGATTTAAAGCCCTAATGGATAAAGTAGCAGAATTGTACGCTTTTTTGCCCCATCTCTCCAAAGCTCTAGAATCCTTATCTGACGGAATAGGGTTCTTAGCAGTGGCGGCTTTAACCCACTTAGGACCCTGAGAAATGGTTTCTGGATCAGCAGTAGGATTTTTATAAAGAAACTGGTGGGAGTCGGGGACTCTGTAATATCTATCAGGCTTTGCAGGGGCTGGAGGAAAGAAGTCAGGAGTTAAATTAGCCTCAGAAAACACATCATCCACAATATCCAAAATAGGAGGAATAGCCAGAGTTCTGTGTCGGGGAAGAAGGAAATCCCTAAGCCTTCTCTTAGATTCAGAGTACTCCTGTCCTTCCCAGAGGAAATGTTCCCTCATGTCATGTAAAGTTTCCCCAAAAGAAAAATCCTCAGGGGGAGAAGCTGAAGGAATGGATTCCTCAGCATCAGAATCCTCATAAGTAGGGAAAGTATAATCCTGTTCAGAGGAAGACACTGAAGAGATAGATGCCTGATCAGAGGATTCATAGTCCAATTCTTGTCTTGGCCTTTTTGTCTGGAGGGGGATGTGAACCCCTAATCATAGTTAGTAAGTCCTCCGCCATTTTAAGCATTTGTTTTTGAGATTTAGGTCCCAGATCAGAGGAGGCCTGGGCTTGAGTCTTTGTTTTAGAAGGAGTCTTTGCCTTTATCTGAAGCTGCGTAGGCCTGAAAACCCCCTCGGAAGCCGGTACCTGCAGAGCGGCTCCGGACTCATCCGAGGGAGCATTGTCCGAAGGTCCTGCACCTGGAGTACTCAAAGGCCTAGTTGGCTCCTCGTGGGAGTCCGTTTCGACAAGTGGTTCTGTAATGGCAGACGACCGGGGCTGCGAAAGCACCTCACTGACGACGGCTGAACCTGCAGCTGGCTCTGCTTGTAAACCGTCTGATTTGGACCTCGGAGGCCTGTCCTTATCCTTGCGCCTTTTGTGAACTCCAGTAGTCGGAAGCGTGTCCGACGACATATTGTAATTAAATAGCCTGCCAAAGTAGTGAAAAGCAAAATCGTATCTCCGCTTAATAGTACGTTGATTAAATCTAGCACAAAACTGACTAGCTACATCGTGGTCAGGGCCTAGACAAGGAATACAGTAAGAGTGGAAATCCTTATGAGGTATTTGCTTCCCGCATGAAATACAATTAACTTTTTCTGCCATTGGACTGGAGCAAGAAAAAAGTTTCCCCAACGGGGTATTTAGCTTTGAAAAGAAGAAGAAGAAGAAAGTCTTCGGAATGAAGCAGCAAAAATATCAGGAGTCAGCCGACCGGCACTTGCGAACTGCTTCCACCGCACAGCAAGAAAGACTGGAGAACATGGCGTCGGCTGGGAGCTTTGTAACCCTGGCGCTCTGACGTCAGGGAGGATGACTGCACAGCCAACGCCGGACCCAGACTCTGGGATTCTGGCCAACCGAGGGATGCCTGCCAGCAGGAAGAACCCTACAGTGATGACTGCAACAGTGAAACACGATGAACATCTGGCAACCGTTTGGGATTGGTAATGTGTGGAAGTGAAATCCTTCGGAAACTATATTTAACACCCATTTCTCCTGGGTAATGAGTTCCAGTTTTTTGCCTGCAGAGCAATATTTCCCCTTAAAGGAGCAATCAGTTGAGAAATGCTTGGAAGTTTTAAAGTTAAGTCATTGAGACAGTTTACCATAGGGGTGAGTCTTACTACACTCTGATTTGGAACTGGGAGACACCCACTGTTTAGTCCTGTGCGTACCCTGGGACTGAAGCCTGGGTGCTCTGCTGGTTCTGGGTTTGGACTGAGAAGGCCTGGAAGAGGCAGGAAAGGACCAATTCTTACAGGGCCAATGCCTACTAAATCTTGGAGGTTGTATTTGTAGGAAATCTTTAACAGTTTGCAGAGATTTAGCTTTTTCCATGATCTTTTTAAGAACTACTTCTTTGTTGCCAAACAGGCGGCCCTGATTTAAGGGGGCATCCAGCAATTTAGCTTTAACATGATCTGGCAAATATTGCTTCTTAAGCCAAGCATGCCTTCTAAGTACAGACCCAGTGACAGCAGCCCTGCAAGATGCCTCTAGTGAATCAAAACCACATTGCAACTATGCTTTCCAACCTGTTCAGCAGAACGCATTAAATCCTGTAAATCCTTACTTCCAGCACAATCAGGAATCAACATAATTTTCTGTTTAAGCAATCCAATGATATGCTGCTGATACTTTAACATATGAAACTGGCAGTTTAAGACCCTAATGGCCAAAGTTGCAGAAGTGTATACTTTCTTACCCCATCTATCCAGCGGCCTGGAGTCTCTATCAGAGGGGGTAGGACTTTTGGCAGCAGTAGCCTTGATGCCCTTGGGTCCCTGTGAAATGGTCTCAGGATCCGAAGTAGGATTTTTAAAAAGGAACTTGAGAGTCAGGAAAGTACAGTTTTGTACCTACCATAAATGTAGATGTCCGATAGGTATGCATCTGCAGTCATAACATATGGGTTGTCCTGCCTCAGGCAGCCCTTCAGTCGGCCGGATTCCAAAGTCTGGGTCTGGCCTCGGCTGATGTCGCACTTCACCCGACGTCATAGCTTCTGGGGTATAAAGGCATCAGCCAACGCCATTTTCCTCAGTGTTTCTTGCCCCAGATGCCACGTGCCCTCTAGGAAGGCTAAATTTGGATAAATGTAGAAAATTCCAAAAGTACAGTTTTCTACCTACCATAAATGTAGATGTTCGAAGATCCACATTGCTGCAATCCTTACACTTGGGTAGTCCGCTGTCCTCGGTCGGCCCGAATATCTAAGTATAAGGCTGACGTCGGTCAAGGCGCATTAGACTGACATCAGGACGTCAGGGTACAAATGCGCATGACCGACGTCATATCCTCAGTCTTTTCTTGCCCCAGATGTCAGAAGACCCTAACAATAAAGGTCAAAACCCAAAGACAACAAAACCAACAACCAACCACCCTAGCACTAATAATATGTACAATATATACAATATACACAATATTTACAATCCAACCCACACAACCGCCTCTAACTACAGAGGGGAAGGAGGGAGGGTAAATTGGACTGCAGCAATGTGGATCTTCGAACATCTACATTTATGGTAGGTACAAAACTGTACTATGTTCTTCATCTCACATTGCTGCAGTCCTTACACTTGGGTAGAATCCCAAAGCAGAGGTAAGGGAGGCTGGCACAACTATAAAGAAGCAGGAGCTGCCAAAATGCCCTGTAAAACAGCAGTGGCAAAACCAGCCCTAGATTTAGAGTAAAGTGGAAGGTGATAATGGTTAGAGAAAGTATGCACAGAACTCCAAGTAGCTGCCTCCAAGATATCTTTAGTTGCCACCCCCCTTAAAAAAGCTGTTGAAGTGGCAGTAGCCCTAGTGGAATGAGGCCTAATCCCAGCCGGAACCTCCTTGCCATGATGGGAATAACAGAAAGCAATGCAAAACCCAATCCACTTAGAAATAGTTTGTTTTGACACAGGCTTGTCCCGAGAACTCAAAGCAAAAGAAACAAATAACTGCTGAGACTGCCTGAACCCTTTAGTTCTGCTCAAATAATATCGCAACTGCCTGTGTATATCCAAAGTGTGCAAAATCTTTTCCCCTTTATTTTGGGGGTTTGCATAAAAGGTAGGCAAATGAATAGTTTGGTTTAAAGACACATTAGAAACCACTTTAGGCATAAAGGAAGGATTAGTACGTAAAGATACCCTATCCTTATGGAAAATTAAGAAAGGCTCAACTGCCATAAGGGCCTGCAATTCAGAAACCCTTCTCGCAGAGGTAATGGCTAACAAAAAAGCAGTCTTCCATGATAAATATTTTAACTCAGCAGTAGCTGCAGGCTCAAAAGGTTGTAGAGTGAGTTTCTCCAACACAAAATTGAGATCCCAAGCAGGAGTAGGAGCTCTCCGTGGGGGTCTTACATTCTTTGCCCCTCTAAGGAATTGCTTAAACAAAGGATGAGAAAACAATGCTGGGTCACAATCATAGTGAGCAGAAATTGCTGCAGCATGAATCTTAATAGAAGAGAAGGACAAACCTTTGTCCAGTAACTCAGTAAGATATTGAAGAGCCACACTTAAATTAGGCTTAGAAACATCAAATGCTTTTGCTGCACTCCAAAATAAAAATCTCTTCCATTTATCTGCGTACACTTTCCTTGTACTAGGCCTTCTGGCTTCCAAAATAACATTCAAAACTTGCTGTGGAAGCTGAAACCCTCCAGGGTTTAAAACAGAATATGCCAGGCTGTCAGGTGAAGAGAGTGAAGTTTGACATTGAGTAAATGACTGCTCTCCTGAGTCAGCAGGTGTGGAATCGAAGGTAAAGGCCATGGAGGCTCCCGTACCAGACTTCTCAGTAGTGGGTACCAATGCTGTCTAGGCCAATCTGGAGCTATCAAAATCATCTTTGGCTTGTCCTGTCTGACCTTCAGAAGTACCTTTGGGAGGAGAGGCAGAGGTGGAAAGGCATACACATGAAGATTGCTCCAATTGAATGAAAGAGCATCCACTTTCCAAGCTGTGGGATGAAAACTTTTTGTGCAAAACTTTGGCAGCTGGTAGTTTAGTGGAGAAGCGAACAGATCTATGTCTGGAGTTCCCCATGACACTGTCAATTTCTGAAATACATGAGGATCCAATTTCCACTCGTGGGGATCCATAATTTGTCTGCTCAACACATCTGCTAAGGAGTTCTGTGCTCGGCAGAAACCTTGCCTGAAGATTTAGCTGTAAACTGAGAGCAGTCTCCCACAAAATCATTGCTTGTCTGCACAGAGGATAAGAATGTGTTCCCCTTGCTTGTTGATGTACCACATGACAGTTGTGTTGTCTGTTAGAATCAACACCTGCCCTGGAAGAAGTAAATCCTTGAAAGCTATTAATGCAAATTGGACTGCTAACATCTCCTTCAGGTTGATATGTAGATGTAGAAGTCTGGCAGGCCACGTGTCTTGTATCCACTTTCCATTTAGATGAGCTCCCAAGCTTTGTCTGAGGCATCTGTCGTTAGAATCTGACTCGCCTCTGGCCGGGTCACAGAGAGTCCCTTGTTTAGGTGACATTCCTGAGCCCACCACAAAAATTCCTTTTGAATGCAAGGTATTATCTGAATGACAGTGTCCAAATCTTGGCAGTGCTGTGTCCATACATTTTTGAGATACCATTGTAGCTTCCTCATATGCAGTTTGGCATTGGGAAGCACCAGAATACAAGATGCCATGAACCCCAAGGCTTGAAGGACTGTCCTTGCAGTCAGCCCGGACTGATGAGACAATTGATGGAAGTAAAGAGAAAGATTCTTTTGTTTGTCCGGGGTCAAAAAGGCCATCTGGGATGCTGTATTCAGTCTCACACCCAGAGAGCACATGTCCTGAGAGGGTACTAGACTGGACTTTATTTCGTTCACAGAATACCCTAGGCATCTTAGCACTGCTATCACAGTGTAGATGATGAAGAAGCTCTTCTTTTCCTTGAGCCAGAATCAAACAATCGTCCAAATAAGGATAGATCTGTATTCCTTTTAGTCTGAAAAAAGCTATCACTGGAGCCAGAACCTTTGTGAATACTCTGGGCGAAGTAGATAAGCCAAAGGGCAATGCAGAGAACTGATAATGAGAAGTCCCAGCCCGGAAACGTAGATATTTCCTGCAACTTAGCCTGATAGGAACATGAAGGTAAGCCTCCTTAAGATCCAGAGTCACCATCCAATGGTCTTTGCCCAGCAGAGGTAAAAGCTGTTGTAACGTCAACATTTTGAACTTGGGAATGTCCAGATAAGTGTTGAGGATAGATAAATCCAAAATTGGTCTCCACGTGTTCCCCTTCTTTGGTACTAGGAACAGGCGAGAATAAAATCCTAGGCCCACTTCTGACAGAGGGACCGGCTGAATGGCTCCTATTTGGAGTAGCAGAGAAATCTGTTTGTGAGCCTCTATTCTTTGCTGAGGAGGAACGTCTGGCATGCCTTTGAAAGGAGGCAAGGTATGGAAATAAAACCTGTAACCTTGGTGTATGATATCCAATACCCATCTGTCTTGGGTAATTAAACTCCAATTTTCTTTGAAAAGTGCCAACCTTCCTCCCAAAGGTGCTGCTAGTCGAGAAGACTCTGGCAGCTGAAAAGGTAGGTCATTGGGTCTGTTTACGAAAGGACTGACCCCTGCCCTCACCCGAAGACTGTGCAGGTGAACTCCCTGTTCTAGGCCTGAAAGAGCCCTGAGCTCTGCCCCTACCCAGTCTAGACCTGCCCCTAGACTGGGAATCATAAGAAGGATAGGTCCACCCCTTAGTAGGCCAATTTCTGCTAAACTTCGGAGGCTGGACCTGCAAAAAATCTTTAACAGTCTGCATAGACTTAGCCTTGTCTTCCATTTTCTTTAAGACTGCCTCAACAGGTGAACCAAATAACACATCAGATTGTAAAGGAGCATCCAAAATCCTTGTCTTAACATGGTCAGATAAATTCTGATCCCTCAGCCAGGCGTGCCTGCGAAGAACAGACCCTGTGGCAGCCACCCTAGACGAGGCCTGTACAGCATCAAAACCACATTGCAAAGAATGCTTACCCACTTGTTCAGAGACATGTACCAAATCCTGTAACTCCTTACAGTCAATACCTTCCGCCAGAGCATCTACCTTAGACTTCAATTGAGACAGTAGATAGTTTTGGTATTTCAACATGTGAAACTGGCAATTTAGAGCCCTCATAGCTAGGGTGGAAGACGTATAAACTTTCTTTCCCCATCTATCCAAAGCCCTAGCCTCTTTATCTGGAGGAACCGGATTTTTAACAACAGAAGCCTTAACACCCTTAGGCCCCTGACTAACAGTTTCTGGGTCCGCCCTAGGACTCTTAAAAAGAAACTTATGAGCTTCAGACACCCTATAATACCTATCCGGCTTAACAGGAGCAGGAGGCAGGGAATCAGGATTAAGAGAAGCCTCTGCAAACACATCCTCCACAACATCCAGAACAGGAGGTATAGCCAAAGGCCTATGCTGGGGTAAAAACAGAAATTCCCTAAGCCTTTTCCTGGAATCAGAGAAATCCTGGCCTTCCCACTTAAAATGCTCCCTCATGGAATGGAGGGTCTCTGAAAAAGAAAAATCCTCAGGAGGAGAAGCAGAAGGAGTAGAATCATCCACATCAGAATAAGGGGAATACTCCTGCAAGTCTTCAGCCGAAGACTCTGAAACATCTGAAGCTTGCTCAAAACTTCCCAACTCAGGTTCCACCCTAGGCCTCTTATCAGGAGGGGGCAAAGAACCTCTAATTAAGGTAATCAAATCTTCTGCCATTTTAAGCATATGCTTCTTGGGCACAGATCCTGAAGAACTAGGAGTGACACCAACTGAAGCTAAACCTGGCCTGCCTCTGGGAGAAGCCTTGGAAACAGAAGGCCTAACCACCCTAGGAAGGGAGGGGAGTACAGTAACCTGAGAAGCCCCTTCAGCCTGATTTGCCTCCTGAGAGGCCACATCCTGCAATAACAAGGTCTCCCCCTGGGCCTCCAGAGAAACCTCCGGTGGAACCACCGGCTCCACAGATACCTCTAAAGAACCGGCATCCGGTACGGACGACTCGTCTACCCTGGGCTTAGCTGCTTTATCCTTGCGCTTCTTTGAAGAAGCGGGCCGGAGCATCCGACGGCATAGTGTAATTGCACCGCTTCCCAAAGACTAACCTGGCACAATCTAACCTTCTCTTAATAGTGCGCTTATTGAATCTAGCACAAAAGCGACACCCAACAACGTCGTGCTCAGGCCCCAAACAAGGAATACACAAGGTATGATAATCTCTATGCGGTATCTGTTTCCCACAAGAAATACAGTTATTCACTTTTTCTGACATCCGGTAAACCACTGAGGCAAGAAAAAATCAAAATATTCCCCAACGGGGTACTTAGCCAACTTTGACTCGGTCTGAAACTCCGAACTCGAAAAATTTCAGAACGCCGAACGGCACTTGCAACGCTGCTTCTGCATCGGACCATGCGGCAAAAAAGACTGAGGATATGACGTCGGTCATGCGCATTTGTACCCTGACGTCCTGATGTCAGTCTAATGCGCCTTGACCGACGTCAGCCTTATACTTTGATATTCGGGCCGACCGAGGACAGCGGACTACCCAAGTGTAAGGACTGCAGCAATGTGAGATGAAGAACATCAGTAGAAAGCAAAATATATATATTTCCTGGTATGAATTTGGCCTGCAGTTGAATGTTGAGATTCAGGCCTAGGTTCCACAGGTCCATTGCCATCCGGCATAGAGAGTAGGAATGCGTGCCTCCCTGTTTGTTGATGTACCACATGACTGTGGTATTGTCTGTCCTTATCAGCAGATGTCCTTGCTGGAGGAATGGTTTGAATGCCTCGATTGCATGCTTCACTGCCAGCATCTCCTTTAGATTTATGTGTAGATTCAGCTGGTCTTGAGACCATAGGCCTTGGATACACTTGTCTTCCATGTCCTAGGTCTGAGGCGTCTGTGGTGATGGTCTGCCTTGGTTGTGGTTTGTGGAAAGGCAACCCTCTCTGTTGGTCTGGCAGGCCTGAGCCCACCACAGGTATTTTTTTTTCAGACATGGAATGATTGGTATCATGGTTTCTAGACTGTGTCTGTGTTGAGACCATACATTCCTTAGGTACCATTGTAATTTTCTCATATGCAGCCTGGCATGCGGGATCAAGATTATGCAAGATGCCATGTAACCCAGGGCCTGCAGGACTTTCCTTGCAGTAAGCTGAGTTTGTCTTGTCAAAGCCATGAAGTAGACTGGTAGTTGCTTTTGTTTTTCTTCTGTGAGAAAAGCCATCTGAGTTATTGTGTCCAGTTCTGCACCCAAAAATGTTATCCTTTGGGATGGCACTAGTCTTGACTTCTGGATGTTGACTGTGTATCCCAAGGCTTGTAACAGTTGTATGACATATGCCAAATCCTTTATTATTTTTGTCTTGTTGTCCGCTTATATTAGGCAGTCGTCCAGGTATGGGTAGATCTGAATTCCCTGAAGCCTGCAATGTGCAATTACTGATGCCAGGCATTTCGTGAATACTCTGGGCGCAGTAGATAAGCCAAAGGGCAATGCTGAGAATTGATAATGCTCTGATCCTGCAAGAAATCTGAGGTGTCTTCTGCAATCTGGTCGTATAGGGACGTGCAGGTATGCCTCCTTGAGATCTAGAGTCACCAGCCAAGACTCCTTGCCCAACATGGGAAGAAGTTGCTGTAGGGTCAGCATCTTGAATTTTGGTACAATGAGATATGTGTTTAGTGCGGACAAGTCAAGAATAGGCCTCCATTGAGTTTCTTTTCCTGGTACAAGGAATAGTCTGGAGTAAAATCCTTGGCCTTGTTCCATAGATGGTACCCTTTCTATAGCTCTCATCCTTAGTAAGTTGATGATTTGTTTTAGAGCCTCTGGCTTCTGGCTTGGTGGAAGGTTGGGCATTCCTCTCTTTTTTGGTAAAGTGTGGAAGTGAAACCTGTAGCCTTTGTCTATTGTTTGCAATGTCCATTTGTCTCCTGTAATGCAATGCCAGTTTTTTGAAAATAAAACTAACTTTCTGCCCAAGGGTGCTTCCAGTTGCTCCCTGGTAGGCGGAATCAGAGCCAAGTCATTGTGTCTGTCCTGTGGAAGTGGTTGTAGTCGCAGCTGTGGCGGTATTCCTCTGGTTGGCAGGTTGCCACTGACGACCCCTGTAGGCACCCCTAGATTGACCTCTGCCTCTTGGGCATCTATTTCTGCCTCTCTGTGCTCTGGAGGTGTCTGGAAAGGACCAATTTTTTGAAGGCCAGTTTCTGCTGAACCTCTGAGGTTGGACCTGCAGAAAATCCTTGGCTGTTTGCACAGATTTAGCTTTTTCTTCCACTTTCTTTAGAATCTCCTGTGCAGGGGAGCCAAATAAACTTTGTTTCTCCATAGGGGCATCTAGGAGTTTAGACTTGACATGGTCTGGCAAGGATTGCTCTTTTAGCCAGGCATGCCTTCGAATCACTGCTCCAGTCATAGCTGATCTAAATGAAGCCTCCAGTGCATCATAGCCACATTTTAAGAAATGATTACTGACCTGCTGAGAGTTGTGTACCAAATCCTGAAGGGACTTACGGTCTAAAGGTTCAGGAGAGGAAAGCTTTTTATTCAGCTGGTCTAACAAAAATTCCTGGTACTGTATCATACGGAATTGACAGTTTAAAGCCCTGGCAGAAAGAGTAGCAGATGTATAAACCTTTTTACCCCATCTCTCTAATGCTCTTGACTCTCTTTCAGAGGGTAGGGGGTTTTTGGCAGTGGCAGCTGCAACACCCTGTGGGCCCTGAGAAATAGTTTCTGGGTCTGCAGCATGGGCCTTATACAAGTGGAAGTGAGAATCCGGGACACTGTAATATCTGTCAGGTTTGGCAGGGGCCGGGGGAAGAGAATCAGGGGCAGAACTGGCATCATTGTATGCATCATCAACAACTGAAAGTACAGGTGGTATGGCTAAAGGCCTATGCTGTGGCAAGTGTAAAAAGGTCCTTAGCCTTTTCCTAGAATCAGAAAAATCCTGACCCTGCCATTGAAAGTGTTCCCTCATTGAGTGTAAAGTTTCCCCAAAGGAAAATTCTTCTGGGGGGGAGGCAGAAGGAATTGAGTCTTCTGCATCCGAATCCTCATAAGGTGAGTATGGTCCTTCCTGATAGTCTGATACATCTGATCCATCCGAGGAATAATCAGAGGGGAGAGGTTCAGGGGGTTCAGTCCTAGGCCTTTTGTCAGGAGGAGGTTGTGAGGCCTTGTCTGGGTGAGGTTGGGATCCCCTAATCAGAGATATAAGGTCCTCAGCAAGGCTGAGAATCTGAGAACTTGAGGAAGGTCTCTGACAGGAAGCTTTAGTTGGTAAGGCTTTGGAAATTTTAGCTGCTTTAGCCCTGGAGAAGGCCTTAATAGACATGGAAGCAGGGGGTCTAGCTGCCCCACGTGCAGGAGTGGAGATGTCCAACGGAATGGTGTCGGACAATTCTTGTGCGCCTGCTTCTTCGGTAGGAATTTCTGTAGTCGACTCAGCCGGGGCCTCTCTGGCCTCGGTTGTCGGAGGCATGTTTTCGGCAGAAGGAAGAACCGAGGACTCGGTTTCAGCCGAAACCGAGACACTCGCGGTAGGCCTAACTGTGGTTTCAGCCGAAACCGCAGGCCGTGAGTGTCGGTCCTTTTCCTTGCGTGTTTTGGCTAAATGTGTAGTCGGAGTCTCTGACGGCATTTTATATGCAAAAGCGGGACCAAAAAACTCTTCTGCAAACTCCGACCAACATCTAAGTGTCCGTCGGTTGAAGGAAGCACAGGCTAAACAAGCTGATACGTTGTGGTCTGGGCCTAAGCAAGGAAGGCAGTAAGAGTGGAAATCCTTATGAGGTATTTGTTTCCCACAAGTTAAACAATTATTTACTTTGTCTGACATCGGCTGAGGCAAGAAAGAGTCCCCAACGGGGTACTTAGCTTTTTTAGAAGTCTTCGGTAGCTGAAATCTCTGGATCTGACCGACCGGCACTTGCGAACAGCTTCTGCTTCGGGCACCGCGCGGCAAGAAAGACTGAGGAAAATGGCGTCGGCTGATGCCTTTATACCCCAGAAGCTATGACGTCGGGTGAAGTGCGACATCAGCCGAGGCCAGACCCAGACTTTGGAATCCGGCCGACCGAAGGGCTGCCTGAGGCAGGACAACCCATATGTTATGACTGCAGATGTATCCTTGAAGGACATCCCTGTAATATCTGTCAGGTTTTCTGGGAGCAGGAGGTAAAGAGTCCGGGGCCAAGCTAGATTCGGAAAAGGCATCATCAACAATGTCAAGTACAGGAAGGATAGTTAAAGGCTTGTGCTGGGGCAGGAGTAAGAAATCCCTAAGCCTCTTTTTGGAATCAGAGTAATCCTGGCTTTCCCAGCAAAAGTGCTCCCTAAGAGTACACAGGGTTTCACCAAAAGAGAAATCCTCTTGGGGGAAGCAGAGGGAATAGAGTCCCCTGCATCAGAATCTTCATAGGTAGATAAGGGTAAATCCTGGTCATCAGAGGAAACAAATTTCAGAATCCTGGTCAGAAGTATCATAAGCAAATTCAGTCCTAGGTCTCAGAGGGGGAAGTTGGCTTCCCCTGATTAAAGTAATACGGTCTTCAGCCATTCTTATCTGTTTTTTAGGCATAGAGGCCTGACCATGCGGTCTGGGTGCCAGTTTTCTAGGCATAGTTTCACTCTTAGGCCTTGAAGAAGATGGCGTTGGTTTAATATGCAATTCGGTAGGCCTGAATACACCCTCAGAAGCCGATGCCTGCAGAGCAGCTCCGGACCCATCCAAGGTAGAGACATTCACACGTTCCACAGTTGAAGCATCTCGTGGCATATCAGACAACGAATGGATCTCAGTAGAGGCCTGCGAATCTGAAGTAGCGGGTATCAGGGACTGCGAAAGCGCCTCACTGAGTACCGGCAAACTGGCGATGGGCTTAGGAGAAGGATCGCCCCTGCAGCTTTGACCTAGGTGGCCTGTGTCTCTCTATCTTTGCATTTTTTCAGAATGTCGGTAGTCTGATGGCTTACCGAAAACATACCTGGATAATTGAACAGAGTATCAAAATATTTAGAAGTGAAAATATACAAATGACTAATAGTTCGTTGCTTAAAGACGACACAAAACCGACAATGAGGAACGTCGTGGTCAGGGTCTAGGCAAGGAATACAGTACGAATGAAAATCTTTGTGAGTATTTGCTTTCCACAAGAAATACAATTATTGACTTTTACTGACATCAGTTTAGAGCAAGAAAAAGTTTCCCCAACAGGGTACTTAGCTTTAGTTGAGGACTTCGGTTCTGAAACTCGAAAATGTAAATTTCAGGAGTCGGTCGACCGGCACTTGCGAACTGCTTCCGCTTCGGGCACTGTACGGCAAGAAAGACTGATGTAATGGCATTGGCTGCATGCTTTATACCCTTGACTACCTGACAAGACGGCAACCGATGCAGGACCAGACTTTGATAATCAGGCCAACTGAAGGCTACTGCAAGCAGATAACCCAAATGTGATGACTGCAACAGTGAAACACGAAGAACATGTTGGTACGTCTGCAGTAAAAGAGTGTCAACACTACAGCAACAGCAAACACTATGTATATCTGAAGGCTTAGATGGTGATTTCCCTTTCAAAAGGGTGTAACCTTAAATATTATTCTACCAACTGGTTAGAGCATTTCTTCCAGTAAAACAGGACATGCCAATCCACCATGAATCACCAACAAAGTGGGTAAGTGGAGCACTGTATAATGTATTTGAACTTTAGCAAATCAGACATTGCTCCTCACAGGAACGTGGTGGAAGACCACAACAGCAATAGCTTCTACACCAGTGAAATGGGCAGGAAAAGTAGCAGGCTGTACACTTTGGGGTGCCAACCACAACAAAGTACCCCAGGGTTCAGTGCTGGAAACTGTCTTGTTTGCCTTGTCTGAAGTCAGGCATCACAAAATGCATCTGCAATACCAGTCTAAACTCTGCTGACAAGATTACTACAATACTCGTACACATTCTCCACCTAAACATGGTCTGACTTCCAGATAGAAAATTGTGTCAATAAAAAATACAGTTATGTACATTTTGGTATGAAGAGTAAAAAAAAATCCATTACTGTCAAAGTAAGTGGACAGGAAGATGATCAGAAGTGTTGCATCATCCCTGGGATGAGCCATGCAACTCAGCTTGACAGGGCAGTCCTAAACAAAATGCTGGGCTTCACAACATAAGTTTTAGTAATGATTATGACAACTTTCTGCTTTTAGTAAAAATTACAAGAAAAACCTAGCCAAGCTACAGTTTTCACTGTGTGACACCTTAAACCTCCTGTAATAGAGGGACATGGGACATATGCAAAAACACCTTAAGGAAATCAACTGTTTCCGCTATATGGGTTCTAAACGTCCATGACTTGTTACTTTTAAGTCTTTATGGACACATTCAAGACAATAAAGCCAAACCCCACTAGCTGTGGGTATGCATGTTTTGGTCTTATGACCTTAGCACAGCATAAGTTGACTGTGGCTATACTCTAGAAACACAGGGTCTCATCTGGGTATCAAGACGGCAGTGATGGCAAACCTTTTGGGCTCGGTGTGTCAAAAATTCAGAAAATGCCTATCTTGACTCTGCTGGCATGTCAGCCCCACCAAACAAGTGAGAAACAATTCTTTACATATTTAAGAAAGTACAGTCCAAGCATGTGTGCTGCCACTTATTATAAAAGTAAAAGAAAAATCAGTGACTTACAGTAGATAAAACGATATGACCACTGACAATTGGGCTTAAAGTAGTGCACCAAATATTACCCTATTTTTAACAGAAATTTTGAATTGAACTGAAAAAATATAAAACACATTGCATCTGATTTGATTATCAATTAATGACATTTTTATTGTCGAATTTTAATAAATACGTGTAGGGTCACATATTTCTTTTATTTTTGTTCATTCACTTTCCTTGGTAAATTGTGTTGGTGAATGCTGGTTTCTCACCCAAAACATTGTGGTGTCACCTTTGATACACGTGTCATAGGTTCGCCATCACTGTTCTAGGGTATAGTCAAAAAGTTCACTTGTGCTGTAGTAGGTTTGTAATGAAGTAGACCACAACGAGCTAAATCATATACTTAGATCATGAAGACAAACTAATTACCCAGATGACTAATTACAGGGCTGAATACTAATAGCTGCATCACAGTTTACTGCTTTGCAAATGCTTTAAAAATGGGACAGAAACAAAAGGTACAGTTGGGTACACTTACCATAAATGTAGATGCTAGAGTGTATTCACTGTTGCAGTCATCACACTTGGGTTATCTGCCTGCAGGTAGCCCTCAGTCGGCCCAAATACCAGAAAAGGGACAGCGGCCTAATGGTTAAGGTGTTTGCCTTACAAGTACAAGATGCAGTGAGAGTCTCACAAGGGATAACTGGCTAGGCTTAAAATGGCTCACAAGGGCAGTTAGCTTAGTACTAATCTATGAATGCATAAGAATTGGTATTTCTGCATCAGTTGCTGTCACTCCAGGACTGACTTCAGGTCATCAAGGGTATAAAAACAGGCAGCCGATGCCATTACATCAGTTTTTCTTGCCCCAAATGTCAAGAGCCGTCACCCCCCCCAAATAGGGAGCTAAATCATATACTTATGAAAATCACCACCAGTAAAAAGTAAATACCAATACTCATGTAAGGAGAGAGTAATGTACATAGAGAGGAGAGAAACAGAGAAAGAGAGAAAGGGGCTGGAGGGAGGGAAATCAGGACTGCAACAGTGAATACACTTGAACATCTAAATTTATGTCAAGTCTACACAACTGTACTATGTTCTTTGTGTTTCACTGTTGCAGTCATCACACTTGAGTTGATTCCCAAAGCTGAAGAAAGAGTGGAGGGCAGTCGAGAAGAGTTTGGGCTGGCTAGTATGCCCTGCAGGACTGCTGTTGAAAAACAGCCCTGGATTTGGAAAATATAGGCAGGTGGTAATGCTTGGTGAATGTGTGTACAGAACTCCAGGAAGCAGCTTCCAGAATGTCCCTGGTAAGGGCTCCCCGGAGGAATGCTGCAGAGGTAGAAGTTGCCCTAGTGGAGTGTATTCTGACCCCCTGAGGGGTTGGTTTCCAATGGTGTTTGTAGCAGAAATGGATACAGTGTGCTATTTGGAAATTGTTTTGAAATGGCCTTGCCCTCTGCCACTGGTGCAAAGCTGGCTAGTAACGGGTCAGATTTCCTAAGGTTTAGTCCTACCCAGGTAGAATCAGTCATCTGTGGACGTCCAAGGAGTGTAGGATCCTTTCCCCTTTATTTTGAGGATTAGGGAAGAAGGCTGGCAAATGGATAGATTGGTTGAGAGCCACGCTGGACTCCACTTTAGGCATAAAAGCAGGATTAGTCCTGAGGGAGACCCTGTCAGCATGAAAAATAATGAAGGGTTCCACAGCTATAAGTGCCTGTAGCTCAGACACTCTTCTTGCTGAAGTGATGGCCAGAAGCAAGGCTGTTTTCCAAGAGAGGAATTTTAACTGCTGATGCTGCAGGCTCAAAGAGGGGAGCGTGAGCTTTTCCAGTACAAAGTTAAGGTCCAAAGCAGGGGTGGGTGCTCTCCTTGGTGGTCTTAAGTTGTTTGCTCCTCTCAGTAACTGTATGATGAGAGGGTGAGACAAGAGGTGGCTCAGTGTTGTAATGAGCTGAGATGGCAGAGGCATGAATCTTAATGGAGGAGAAGGATAGGCCTCTGTGGAGTAGATCTGCCAAGTAATCCAGGATTAGAGGTAGGGAGGGCAGTGCTGTGTTCCTCACCTTTAGACTGAATTCAGGAGCGATACCTTTTTCACTTAACAGCACAGGATTTCCTTGTACTAGGTCTTCTGGCTTCCAGAATGACGTCCAGTACCTGCTTGCTTAGGCTGGTCAGTGGGGGAGAATTCAAGGAATAAGCCAGGCTGCAAGATTCGGGGTTTGCAGTTGTGGATGCAAGATCCGTCACCCCCTGGTGAGTAAGGTGGGTCGGGCTCTGGGATAGGTGCTAGGGTGGCACTGGTGACGGTCTACGCAGTAGTGGGTAAAAGTGGTGGTGTGGCCAGTCTGAGGCAATCAGAACTGTCCTTGGTCTGTCCTGTCTTATCTTGAGCAATATTCTTGAGAGAAGGGGGAGAGGGGGAAATGCATAGATTGAGAGTTTTACCCACCAGAAGGATAGGGCATCCACTTTCCAGGCTCTACTGTGAGGTGTCCTAGTGCAGAATTTGCTGAGCTGGTGAATGCAGGGGGAGGCAAAGAGGTCCACCTCTCGGGTCCCCCATTTCTGGATCAGAAGGCTGAAGGTACTGGGTTCTAATTCCCCCTTGTGTGGGTCTACGAGATTTCTGCTTAAGTCGTCTGCCAGTGAGTTTTGTTTGCCTGGCAGGAATTGAGCTTGCAGATGGTCCTGCATGTCCAAGGCAGTGTTCCACAGGGCCATGGTTAGCCAGCAGAGTGGGTAAGAGTGGGTTCCCCCCTGGTTATTGATGTACCACACAACTGTGGTGGTATCTGTTTTTATTAGCAGGGGTCCTGGTGAGAGCAGGGATCTGACAGCAACAGCTAGCATCTCTTTTTGGTGTGCAGACGAATTTGACTTGGGCTCCAATGGCCCTGAATGCACTTGTCGTCCAGGTGTGCCCCCCAGGTATAGTCTGATGCATCTGTGGTTAGGGTCTGGGCAGCCTGGGGTTAAGTAAAGGGAAGCCCCTTGTTGTGGTTGCATGCTGCTGCCCACCAAAGAAACTCTGTCCTTAGACAAGGTATGATAGGAATGACAGTTTCCAGGTCCTGAGAATGTTGTCACCAAAGACAAAGTACCACTGAAGTTTCCTTATATGGAATTAGTAGGATGCAAGAGGCCATGAACCCTAGGGCCTGCAAGATTTTCCTTGCGGATAGCCGGGTTCTGGTGGCCATTTCAGTGAAGTAGCCTGTCAGATAGGCTTGTTTTTCTGGAATAAGGAATGCCATCTGGGATGCTGAGTCCAAGCTTGCTCCCAGGAATACAATCTTTTGACTGGGGACTAGTTTTGATTTCTTTTCATTGATAGTGTACCCCACGGAGGTTAGAAGCTTCTTTACAAATATCAGGTGCTGCAACAGCATTTCCTGACCGTCTGCCTGACTCAGGCAGTCGTCCAAGTACGGGTAAGTTTGAATTTTTCTCTGTCTGCAGTAGGCAATGGCTGGAGCCAGGCATTTTGCGAATACTCTGGGAGCAGTGGCTAATCCAAAGGGAAGTGCAGAGAACGGACAATGCATAGATCCTGCCCTGAAGCGTAGGTATTTTCTGCATGAGTCCCTGATAGGGATGTGCAGATAGGGTTCTTTTAGGTGTAGGCTGTCTAACCAGGCATCTTTGGCCAGCATAGGAAGAAGCTGCTGAAGGGTGAGCATTTTGAATTTTGGTACCACCAGGAAGGTGTTTAGAATGGAAAGATTTATGAATGGGCACCAAGTGCTCTCTTTTCTGGGTACCAGGAAAAGTCTGGAAAAGAACCCTTGACCTATCTGTTCTGCAGGTACAGGATGAATTGCCTTTAATGAGAGCAGGGATTGAACTTGGTGTTGGGCCTCTGCCCACTGCTTTGGAGGAAGGTCTGGGAGCCATTTTGGGGTTGGCAGAAAGTGGAAGTAAAATTTGTACCCCTAGGATACAATGTTGAGGACCAGTCGGTCTTTGGTGATGGAAGTCCAGTTTTTTGCATGATCGGCAAGTTTTCCTCCTAAGGACACAAGCAGTTGGGCAGAGGTGAGGAGTGGAGTTGAGAAGTCAATGTGAATTCTTTCCGTAAGGGGGTGGCTTAGGACTCCCTGTTTTTGAAGTGGAGGTACTCCATTGCTTGGATCTCTGAATACCCTGAGACTGTAGTCTTGGGGGGGGGGTTGTTTTCCCCTGGGTCTAGTTTGAGATGGCCTTGAGGGTCTGGAAAGGGGCAATGCCTACTGAATCTAGGAGGCTGTACCTGCAAGAAATCATTGACTGTCTGCCCAGATTTAGCTTTTTCTTCCATCTTTTAAGAACCTCTTCTGCTTTGGTGCCAAACAGATTATCCTTGTTCAAAGGAGCGTCTAGTAATTTTGATTTGACATGGTCTGGCAAGGTCTGCTCCTTAAGCCAAGCATGCCTTTTCAGTATAGAACCAGTGACTGCTGCCCTGCAAAATGCTTCTAGGGCATCAAAACCACACTGCAAAGTATGCTTGCTGACTTGGCTTGCAGAATGCATAAGCTCTTGTAATTATTCATTTTCTGCACAGTCTGTATAGGTAGCTAATTTTTGCTTAAGTTCCATAATGTGTTGCTGGTATTTCAGCATGTGAAACTGGCAATTCAATGCCCTAATGGCATGGGTTGCAGAGGTGTATGCTTTTTTTTTTTTACCCTGTCTAAAGTTCTGGAATCCCTGTCCGAAGGGGTGGGATTCTTAGCTGTAGTTGCTTTTATACCTTGAAGCCCCTGGGAGATGACCTCTGGGTCAGCAAAACAATTTTTTGAAAAGGAATTTGAGAGAGTAAGGAACTCTGTAATACCGGTCTGGTTTCCTAGGAGCAGGGGGTAAAGCATCAGGAGTTAAAGCATCAGGAGTTAGACTGGATTCCATAAAGACATCATCCACATCAAGAACTGGGAGTATTGCTAAAGGTCTATGTTGTGGCAAATCTAAAAATTCCCTGAGTCTCTTTTTGGACTAAGGATAGTCTTTGCATTCCCAGTGGAAATGCCCTCTTCAAGTATGTAGGGTTTCACCAAAAGAAAAATCCTCTGGAGGAGAAGCAGAAGGAATGGATTCCTCTGCATCAGAATCCTCACAAAGCAGATAAAGGTAGGTCTTCATATTCAGATACCGGAGAGTCGTCATACTCTTGGTCTGTTAAAGCTGCTGGGGACAAGTCTCTTTCTCTTAGCAAGGGAAGGCTGGCTTCCACTAATCAGCATAATCAGGTCTTCAGCCATTTTAAACATTTGATGCTGGGCAAGGAAGCAGGTGTCCGAGTTTGGGTCGTTGGTTTTTTAGGCGTAGATCATACTCTGGCCTTAGAAACTGTAGTTTTAGACAGAACTGAAGAAGTGAAAGAAGTCGTCAGTTTGTGTCGAATATTGGTAATGCGAAGAACTTCCTCAGAAGCCGGTGCCTGCACAGCGGCTCCAGACCCATCCAAGGTAGAGACATCAGCAGGTTCCATAGTAGTTAACATTTTCTGACATCGGTTAGAGCAAGAAAAAAGGATCACCAATGTGGTACTTAGCTTAGAAGACTTCAGGATGATTCAATTCGGAAACAAAAACGCAGGTAGGGGCTGACCAGCACGCATGCAAACTGCTTCTGCTTCAGGCTCCTCGGCAAGAAAGACTGATGTAATGGCGTCGGCTGCCTGTTTTTATAACCCTGACAACCTGACGTCATTCCTGGAGTGACAGCAACCGACGCAGAAATACTAAGTCTCTAGTATTCGGGCCGACTAAGGGCTACCTGCAGGCAGATGACCCAAGTATGATGACTGCAACAGTGAAACACCAACAACATCTTGAAGGTACACAGTATTCACAATACATTCCAAGTACCAAGTATGTGGAGTTACTTTAATCTACATGCAAACAGATTCACACTGAAATGTCAAAGGTATGCATAAATATTATGGCAAACTTTAATGCAAATATCATATGAAAGCATGTCAGATGTAAAAACGGCACAATTTACCATGAAGCAAGAAAAGACTTTCTGGACTCATGCTGTCACTTGCATAGCATATAACACCTGAATGTGCACGACACTGCTTAAACAGCAAGGCAACATGTCCAATACAGAGCACATCTAATTCATCATTTTGCAGCCTTAACAGGATGGAAAAATTTAACAAAAGAAACTAGCCAACAACCTAAACTCCATCAAAAGCCACTACGGTAGTCAAGCACATCTCTTAAAAACCTTGCAAAAGGAAACTACTAAAATGTATTCAGGAGTACACTGCATGTCCCACCAGGAATGGATCCTTTCTAACTAGCACAAAAGCTGCTAAGAATACAGACTGAAAACTGGGTTTCAAAACCCTCAACTAATATGGGCATCAGAAATGTGAAGAAAGGATGAACTGGTAGGCCTGCACTAGAAGATGCTTCTAAGGACAGAAATGCAATCAGGGATTGTCAAAGATTAGGTACTTCATCAGCACAACAAATTAAAAGTCATACCTTGCTTGATTTGCCTTCCCGATTGCACTTGGGGCATTCCCAGCAGTTTGGAATCTCATCATTGATAATGCCATCGGATTTACTCATCTTGAAAGAATGTTGACAAGACATCATTAAATAGTGCTTTACTAAGCACTTAAAAAATGACAATACCAACAATTAAAGCAACTGCAAACACGTGAAAGTTAAATTTGTAATACAGACTATCAATTTAAACTTATTAAAATGTCGCCTAAAAATACTACATCATAAACTGTTTAAAGGACAAGCATCAGCACTCCATCCCACCCCAAACTTATCAGCTGCACTGAATGGTGTAATAAGTAGAGACAAAATCAAAAACCTGCAAACACATTAAGGAAGGTACATAAAGTTGCAGACTTTCATTTTGTACAACATGCTTTTCAACTGCCTAAAAACAACTTCCTGCTAGTACTGGGCATTCTCAAGCTCACAAAGATGAATGTGTCATTTGCACAGTGCTCTACTGTCTTCTACAATAGCAAAGCCTCACTGACTTGCTATTACTACAGTCACTTAAGCTTAAGTCTCTGGCTCAGATCTTCGGTGTCTACTCTCTAAAGAACATACCAGAAATGGTTAGAAGAATGTGATGGCTTGCACGTAAAACTGTTAATTTCTTTTAACTAGACCAGACAGCTTTAGTCATTGGTAAAAAGTAGTGCTGTCTAGTTGATGTGTTTTACATAGCAATACAAGCTGTCTACACTCCAAGCACCCTTATTAATCTGATGTACCACAGTGACCTTCGTGGATTTGGGGATAGGGAGAAGAAAGGTGAATCGGGAACATATTACACTGCAGAAACGGTAGCATCAGCAATCACCAAAATTAATAGTGATGCCAGGCCTGAAGTACAACAAGCCATATTTTACTGCTCCTCTGTACTGCTCACCTCAGCATTACCACATGAAGGTCACTCTATCCTTTCAGCACAGTGACCAACACCCCTCCTAAATGTACCTTTTGGTAGAGTTCCAACTTACATTTGTAAATAAACAACAGGTCAAATAAATGGCCAAAGTCAGGCTGAGGGTATACGTATGAGAAGGTAGAAACTAATGTGTCACACACCAGCCAGTGATAGGAAGATTTTTTCTCAACTTCATAAAGACAGTAGACATAAGCATGACAAGTATACACTTGCCTGACATAAGGCACTTGTAAGCAGGACTTGAAAGAAAGGCTATCCAAGCAAAGGAGACTGCAGAGGAGTCAGTAGGATCCACCACAGCAAAGACTGGAGATGATGCTTGGTGAGTTAATGACTAGGTTGAATTCCAAGCAATGTATCTATCAGGGAGGAATGAGCGAGAGGAAATCTGCAAGCTAGACATCAAAGCTTTGTCACAAAGGAAGCCCAACTTGTACAGCAGCATTACAAAACATCTAGTGAAGGGTAAATGGAAGGGCCAAGAGTCCTTGCTCCAAAAATGTTGCCCATGTAAACAAAAGTGGAAGCTATCATACCTCCAGTGGTGTGTCCTTGGACACCAAACATTTGATAAATAAGCAGAGAGACTCATTAGGGCAAAAACATAACATAGCTGGTAATTCACTTGACAAAAGGTTTGCCTGGAGGCTGCCAGATTTACTTTACGGGAACAAAGGAGAACTGTTTGGTCTTCCTATACTCACAAACAAACCAGCTGCAAATGAAAGTACAGTTGTGTACCTACCATAAATGTAGATGTTAAGAGTGTATTCACTGTTGCAGTCATTACTCTTGGGTTATCCTGCTGGCAGGCTACCCGCAGTCAGCCAGAATTCCAAAGTCTAGGTCCGGTGTCGGTTGCTGTCGCCTCTTCCCTGACGTCAGTGCGCCAGGGATATAAAAGATGCAGCAGACGCCATTTTCTTCAGTTTTTCTTGCCCCAGATGTCAGGTGCCCCCAAATTGGTAGGCTGAAAATATGCCAATAAGTACACATGCACAAAAATAAACATTTACTTCATCTACAAGCAAATACACCACATGGGTTGTATAGGATAGAGTAGTACAGATAAGGCCCAGCAAAGAAAAGGGGGATGGTGGGTGGGTAACCTGGACTGCAACAGTGAATACACTTGAACATCTGCATTTATGGTAGGTACACAACTGTACTATGTTCATCGTGTTTCACTGGTGCAGTCATTACTCTTGGGTTGAATCCCAAAACTGAGGATGGGTGGCTGGGCTAAATAGGATTAGAAGAGGCTATGAGGCCCTGCAGAACTGCACCGGCAAAGCCTGCTCTGGATTTAGAGTAAAGAGGTAAGTGGCAGTGCTTTGTAAAAGTGTGCAGTGAACTCCAAGTTGCAGCCTCTAAGATGTCTTTGGTTGATACTCCTCTGAGGAAGGCTGCTGAAGTGGCTGCTGCTCTGGTAGAATGAGGCCTAATGCCCTTAGGCACTGATATGCCATGTTGAGAATAGCAGAAACGGATGCAATGGCCTTTCCATTTAGAAATAGTCTGTTTTGAGATGGCCTTTCCTTGTGATCCTACAGTATAGGACACTAAAAGTTGCTCAGTCTTTCTGAAAGCTTTAGTTCTGTCCAAGTAGAAGCGTAACTGTCTGTGTATGTCCAAAGAATGCAGAATTTTCTCACCCTTGTTCTGTGGGTTTGGATAAAAGGTAGGCAAGTGAATGGTTTGGTTGAGGGCCACACTGGACACCACCTTAGGCATAAATGTTGCGTTTGTCCTCAGAGAAACCCTGTCTGGATGAAAAATGATAAAAGGTTCCACAGCCATGAGTGCTTGTAACTTCAAGACTCGTCTTGCAGAGGTTATTGCTAGGAACAGAGCTGTTTTCCAGGGTAAGAATTTTATATCCGCTGTTGAGGCTGGCTCAAAAGGAGGCAGTGTGAGTTTTTCCAAGACATAGTTGAGGTCCTATGCCGGAATTGGTGCTCTCCTTGGAGACCTAATGTTTTTGCCCCCTCTGAGGTACTGCCTTATTAAAGGATAAGAAAAGATAGGTGGTTCTGTATAGTAATGGGCTGAAATGGCAGAGGCATGAATCTTAATTGATGAAAAAGAAAGGCCTTTGTCCAGCATCTCAGTTAGGTATTGTAAAATCTGTGGGATATTTCGTACATACGTGTCAATACCTTGTTCCTGGTTCCAAGCACAGAATCTCTTCCATTTTTCTGCGTAAGATTTTCTGGTACTGGACCTCCTGGACTCCAAGATAACATCCATAACAGCTTTTGAAAGAGGAGTGTTCTGAATGGCTACATTATCCGCCATGCTGCCAGATTTAAGGTCCTGAGTTGGCTGTGCAGGATCCGATTGTTTTGTTGGGTCACCAAGTGAGAAGTTTGAGGCAATATCCATGCTGGACCTTGAGACAAGCTCTTTAGGTTTGGGTACCAGTGTTGGCGTGGCCAGTCTGCTGCAATCAGTATCATTTTTGGCTTTTCCTGTCTGACCTTTAGGAGTACCCTGGGAAGGAGAGACACTGGAGGAAAGGCATATACTGTTACATTTTTCCAGCTGAAGGATAGGGCGTCCACTCTCCAAGCTTGTTTGTGATAAATCCTTGAGCAAAATCTCTGTAATTGGCAGTTGTGAGGGGAGGCAAATAGATCTATGTCTGGGCATCCCCATTTCCTTGTTATCATGCTGAAGACTTGTGGATCCTGTTTCCATTCATGGGGATCCATGAGATTTCTGCTTAGTTTGTCTGCCAGAGTATTTGTTTTTCCTGGCAAGAATTGTGCTTGCAGGTGAACTTGATAAGTCAATGTTGTGTCCCATAAGGTCACTGCTTGTCTGCAGAGGGGGTAGGAATGTGCATCTCCCTGCTTGTTTATGTACCACATGACTGTAGTATTGTCTGTCTTTATCAGTAGCTGTCCTGGATGAAGTAGATCCTTCAAAGCTGTCAGGGAATTTTGAACAGCTAGCATCTCTTTTTGATTGATGTGAAGATACATCTGGCTTGCAGGCCATGTGCCCTGCATACATTTTCCTGCCATATGGGCCCTCCAGGTATAATCTGATGCATCCGTTGTCAGTGTCTGTCTGGCTGTGGGTAAACTGAATGGCAGACCCTTGTTGTGGTGACAGGCCTCTGCCCACCATCGAAACTCCTGTTGCAGGCAGGGAATGAGTGTAATTACTGTCTCCAGGCTGTGGCAATGCTGAGTCCAAACACTTTTTAGATACCATTGTAGTTTCCTCATATGCAGTCTGGCATATGGAATTAGTAGAATGCAGGATGCCATGAAATCCAAGGCCTGCAGGATTTTCCTTGCCGATAACTGGGTGTTTGTTGCCAATTTTTTGAAGTAAGAAGTCAGTTGTTTTTGTTTGTCTGGCGTGAGATAAGCCATCTGGGCAGCTGTATTTGAGCTTCCACCCAGGAATATTATCTCTTGAGAGGGCACTAGTTTTGATTTCTTTTCGTTTACTGTGTACCCTAAGCAAATTAGTAATCTTTTTACAAATGCCAGATGCTTTAGAAGAATGTCTTTGTTCTCTGCTTGAATAAGGCAGTCGTCCAAGTAGGGATATATTTGAATTCCTCTGTCTGCAAAATGGAATTACTGTGAAGACCCTGGGCGCAGTAGATAAGCCAAAGGGTAGTGCATTGAGCCCACTATGAATCTGAGGTATCTTCTGCAAGATTGTCTCATTGCATTGGGACATGCAGGTATGCCTCTTTTAGGTCCAAAGTTACGAGCCAAGCCTTCTTGCCCAGCATGGGCAGTAGCTGCTGTAGAGTCAACATTTTGAATTTTGGGACCTCTAGAAACCTATTTTGTATAGACAGGTCCAGTACTGGTCTCCAGGTTTTGTCCTTCCTGGGCACTAAGGAAAGTCTTGAGTAAAATCCTTGCCCCTGCTCTTGTTGTGGTACTTGTTGAATTGACCTCATATCCATGAGGGCTGTAATTTGCTTTTGTGCCTCTGCCCATTGATTGTGTGGCAGGTCTGGCATACCTTTTGACCTTGGTAGGGTGTGAAAATGGAACCTGTAGCCTTGGGACACTATGTTCAGGACCCATTTGTCTTGGGTATCCATTTGCCAATTTGATGAAAAAAGTGCTAGTTTTCCCCCTAAGGGGCTGCCAAAAAAAAGTGCTTGGATCTGGCAGAGGAAAGTCATTGGGACTGTTTCCTGTAAGGTTGTGATTTGTCTTCTCCACTTTTGGAGGTAGGAGCATCCCATTGTTTAGGCTTGTATGAGCCTTGGGGCTGAGATCTGCCTCTGGGACGCCTATATCTGCCTCTCTGTGGTCTGTCTGACACTGGAAAGGACCAATTTTTAGAAGGCCAGTTCCTGCTAAATCTGGGTGGCTGTACCTGTAAGAAATCCTTTACTGTCTGCATGGATTTCGCTTTATCCTCCATTTCTTTCAACACCTCTTCTGCTTTAGCACGAAAGTATCATGCTGTAATGGGGTATCTAATAATTTTGCTTTAACATGATCTGGAAGATTCTGTTCCTTTAACCAAGCATGCCTTCTAATAACAAAACCTGTAACAGTGGCCCTGCAAGAGGCCTCCAGTGAATCATATCCACATTGCAAAGTATGCTTTCCCACTCGTTCCGCTGCATGCAATAAATCCTGCATTTCCTTGTTCTCTGAACATTCAGTATTTGTCAACATTTTCTGTTTAAGCAGCGACATTAAATACTGCTGATATTTAAGCATATGAAACTGACAATTTAAAGCCCTTACAGCCAAGGTAGCAGAAGTGTAAACTTTTTTCCCCCATCTGTCCAGTGCCCTAGAATCCCTATCTGAGGGGACAGGGTTTTTTGCAGTGGAAGCTTTGACACCTTTGGGACCCTGAGATATAGTTTCTGTGTCAGCAGCGGGGTTTTTATATAGGAATTTATGAGAATCCAGGACCCTGTAGTATCTGTCTGGCTTACCAGGTGCAGGGGGTAAAGAGTCAGGGGACAGGCCGGACTCTGAAAATACATCATCTACAATGTCTAGAACAGGTGAAATAGCAAGGGGTCTGTGCTGAGAAAGTAGCAGAAAGTCTCAGAGCCTTTTCTTAGATTCAGAATAATCTTGGCTTTCCCAGGGGAAATGCTCCCTCATGGTATGCAGGGTTTCCCCAAAAGAATAATCCTCAGGAGGAGAGGCTGAAGGAATGGATTCTTCAGCATCAGAGTCCTCATAGGGAAACATGGAATAATCCAGTTCAGAAGAGGAATCAGAGGAAATAGAAACCTGATCAGAATAATCATATTCTGTCTCTTGCCTAGGCCTCTTATCAGGAGGGGGATGGGAACCCCTGATCAAAGAAATTAGTTCTTTGGCCATTTTGAGCATCTGCTTTTTAGGCATGGAAATCTTGAGTAGGAGAATGCTGTACTTGTTTCTTTGTCTTTAGAGCTGCTTTAGTCTTTGCCTTTGAAGCTGAAGATGGTTTAACATATAACTGTGTAGGTCTGAAGACACCCTCAGAAGCCAATGCCTGCTCAGCGGCTCCGGATCCATCTGAGGGAATGATTTCCGAGTGTCCAATACCTTGAGTATCCAGAGGCCCAGTCGGCTCCACGTGGGAGTCGGAAGCGGCCTGTGGCTCTGAGGTAGCGGGCGCCAGGGACTGTGAAAGCACCTCACTGAGAACCGGCGACTGGCCTAACGGAGGTCTCGTCGCCGGTTTTGGACCTCAGATGTCTATCCTTTTCCTTGTCCTTGTGTTGTTTGTAAACTCCGGTCGTCGGCTGTTCCGACGGCATTATATAATTAAATCTTCGGCCAAAGTAATGAAATGCAAAATCACAGACGCTTAATAGTGCGTTGGTTAAATCTAGCAGAAAACCGACAGCTAGCAACATTGTGATCAGGGCCTAGGCAAGGAATACAGTAAGAGTGAAAATCCTTATGAGGTATTTGCTTCCCACAAGAAATACAACTGTTAACTTTTTCTGACATCGGTCTGGAGCAAGAAAAAAGTTTCCCCAACGGGGTACTTAGCTTTAATGAAGACTTCGGTTCTGAAATTCAGATTTGAAAATCTCAGAAGTCGGCCGACCGGCACTTGCGAACTGCTTTTGCTTCGGGCACCATGCAACAAGAAAGACTGAAGAAAATGGCGTCGGCTGCATCTTTTATACCCCTGGCGCACTGACGTCAGGGAAGAGGCGACAGCAACAGACGCCGTACCTAGGACTTTGGAATTTTGGCAGAGTGCGGGTAGCAGGATAACCCGAGAGTAATGACTGCAACAGCGAAACATGATGAACATCATTAGTTTGCTGGTGCATATTCCTCTAGTTTATTCCCCAGTAAGAAAATGAGGAAATGAATAGGCTAAGTAACAGATATCTCTAAAAACCTTTCTGCAGTAACAATGACTTGTTTTAAAAGGAACAGTAACAAAATGGTAAAACCAAAAGACAAACTGGTAAACGGAGTGCTGATCAGGACGCTGCTCGTACAGATACAGGAAGTAACTGTTTCAAAGACAGCAGAAACAGCGAGCTCAGTACTATGCTTTAATATTTCGACCACCAAAAACAGCAGGAACAGCGAGCTCAATACTATGCTTCTTTATTTCGACCACCAAAAGTCAGCCAAACAAGGTACATCCACAAATACATCCACAGGTATATCGACAGTTAAGCGCTTTCGATTGGTACAACCAATCTTCCTCAGAACTGATGCCATTAACATTAATTGAGCTTTTATACACTACATTCTTGCTACAATTCAAAAAATGCGCCAAATCTCTTAAAGGAGAAACATCATTGAATATGGAGCTGTAAGAATCCTGTATGTATACGGACTAATTTCATCTGCCTAACAATATAATTATTATTAAACTAAACTCACTGAATTCCTAATCAATATCAACATAAAATTGAAAAATTATTATGTATATATATTATCAATTATAAAACTGATATAAAACTGACTTAGAGTATTTACATATAATATAAAATTCATATTCCCATTCATATATACCAATTGATATATAAACTATATAAATATAAATATATATATGAATATAAATATAAATATAATTATAAAATGTGAATGGTAAACATATACATTGCACAATGCATGAATCTAAGATATAACACAGTATAACAATATACTACTCTAAAAACTTCTAAAAAATTCTAAAAACTACTAGAATACCTCCCTGGGGCTATCAAAAATTAATTATTCAACAAGGAAAGGTTTGATGCTAATATGGTCATTAAGACCAGGGTATCTAGTTGCATCAGTTTTTATTTGCCATATACTCTCCTTGAGTGCTAATTCATTCTTCCAATTACCTTCAAATGTCTTGATTTGATCAATAATGGTAAATATAATGGTAAATATAAAATTATGATTTTCCCCTTTCTCAAGCACATGTCTATATAATGCATTGGTGGTGTCGTGCTTACTAATCTTATAATTATGTTCATATATTCGTTTTTTAATGCATCTCTCTGTTTTTCCAATGTAATAAGCCCTACATGCTGTACAGCAGGCAAGGTATACCACCTTTTTACTGTTGCAATTACCTCTTATACATTTAATCACTGTATGGTTGATATCAGCTAATATTACTTTATCTGCTTCATTTATATAATGACACTGGCGGCATCTACCACACTTGGTACTACCTCGGGCATATTTATCTTTCACTAAGCCCATCCTATCCTTACGTTCCAAGAGTCTTTTAATATTAAGTGCTGCCTTATATACAATCTTTGGTTTGTTTCCCAGCTTAATATCTAAACCATTTGAGTAAATAACATCCCAATGTCTGTACAGGATTTCCTTAATGTAGTGTACATAGGGATTGTAAGTAAGTACACATACCCTATTGAAACTGTTGGTCATTTCCTTCGCCCTAATATTGTTTATGCCTTCAATGTCACCAAGTAACGGTTTGTATTTATTGCCCCATTCTGAAATAACAAATTGTGAAATTTTCTTAATCATTTTCATCGGGTATCCCCTGTTGTGGAACATATTGCACAGTAAATCTATATCCTCTTTCATAACGTCCTCATTTGAGGACATTCGTGCCGTCCTGATACATTGTCCCTTAATAATATTTTTAAACATATGGGGCGGGTGGTTACTATTATAGGCAATAAAATCATTGGAATAAGTCGGCTTTCTAAAAATTCTAGAGGTAAATCCAACATCCGTATGTCCAATAAGGGTGTCTAAATAAGCAGTCTCTTTGCTACTGAAGTTGTAGGTAAATTTCAGGAATTCAGTAGTATTATTGAGGAATTTAACAAACTCATGAATCTCATTCTCAGACCCCTTCCATAATATGAATAAATCATCCAAAAATCGGGCATAATATTCAACCTTTTCATAGTATTTACTCTTAAACAAATGTTCGGTTTCCCATTCTAACATGACCATGTTAGCAAATATAGGGGCGCAAGAAGCGCCCATGGCCACCCCGATCTTTTGTCTGAACAGTTCACCCTGAAAAGTTATATAATTATGTTCCAACACCAGGGACATAAGTTCAGTGAGTAAACAAATCTTATCCCATGTAAAACCTGAAAACTTTCTGAGACTATTGGAGAAAAACTCCAATCCTACATCCTTAGGTATGCTCGTATATAAATCAACCACATCGATGGTAATAAATATGTAGTCCTTATTCCATTTGTCAGGTGTAAGATTGTATAAAAAATGCCATGAATCTTTCATAATATGAGGCACTACTTTATATATGTGTTTCATCCAAGTGTCTATCAGGACTCCTATGTTATAGGTTTTAGATTTAGATCCTGACACTATTGGCCTATACGGGGGGTTATCCATAGATTTATGAATTTTGGGTATGCCTACAATCTTGGCCACCACTGGATAGTCATTTCTTATAAACTTATATTATTCATTAGTTTGCTGGTGCATATTCATGCAGTGAGCTCCTCTTCCCCTCTAGTTTATTCCCCAGTAAGAAAATGAGGAAATGAATAGGCTAAGTAACAGATATCTCTAAAAACCTCTCTGCAGTAACAATGACTTGTTTTAAAAGGAAAATGAATACTTATAAAAGGCCGCATATAGACCTCCTGTGCACAAAGGCTTGCAGAGGTCAGAGATGATGGCCATGAGGAAGAAAGAGCTCTTTTCTAAGACATGAACTTAAATGCCACTTAAGAAAACTAATAAAAATGAAAGGGGTGCTTTCTTTACAAGGTCAGTAGAAATGCAACACCCCTTCAGGAATTAACTGGAAAGTCAAAGTAGGCAGGAATTGTTGATAAATGCCACCTAACCATTTAATAACTGAACTCCAAATTATAAACGTGCCTGACATAGCTCTGGGTAACCTGCAAACTGCTCGAATGGGAAGAGTATTTCTGCCTGATAAAAGATTGCCCAGCAGCCTTCATCATTTCTATGAATTTCAGTGAAAAGAATATCAAAATCAGGTCTACAGGAGCTGGAGCTAGATTTCACTTCAATCACACGGGACTCCCCTGGTTTGAACCAAGGGAGTTCTTGTACTAAAACAAAATCAAAATACCATGAAGCCCTACTGTCACTATGAATGTAGTTGGATATAATTTAGTCTTCCTTACTTAAATTTTGCCATCAGGGATGTAATTAGTAGGAATGTTGGGAAGAATCTCTCTTCCTACAGAGCAGGAAGCATAATCACCATGAATTTCCCCTTTCCTTAATGTACCACGTAGGAGGAGGAGGAAAGCTGTTTTCCACAGAACACAGGTTGCTCCCAAGACTTGCACCAATTACAAAAGATCAGATCCAGACATTGCATATAAAGCCAAACTCCTGGAGTGGGGTGGAGTGGCAACTTAGTAAGGATACTGCACACTGCCAAAAAATTAGACTATGGATCACTTCCAGGCATGCATCACTTGTAAGGGAAAGAGGTAAAAGTGGCTACTCCCTTGCCTACTTATACACAACACAACAGACTAGCTGTTGCACCAAATTAGAAGGTACCAGTCTGAAGTTTCCCTACCAAGGCCCTGAAAACAGAGCACTATTCAAAGTGCTACTTAGCAAAATTATGGGCCTACTTCACGGATTACCGTGGAGTAAAAAAAAAAAAAAAAAGTTTGCAAACAGACTGCAATGAGATTAAAGATGGTGATAATGCTATTAGGCAGCTGGGCAGGTAAACTGGTTAAAGGGAAGACTAATAGAACACTGCAGGGCAATGCTAGCATTTATAGAATGTACTGCAAAGGTGCAGCATTTTTATATAAAACAGCATTTGGTTTGGTACACTGGAGTTTTAGGTTTTAACATGTTATGGGGGGGGGGGTGGCTGCAACTGAGGACTACTGTAGGAGGACAGAAAATTAAGGGTAGTTATCACGGACTACTTAGCAGAAGTGGGGTGGGTAAGCAGACAAGGCTGCCTATTTTCACCAATATTTACATTAGTTAAGGAGCTGTTGGCTAGCAGGGTAAGGGACAAGTCAAAATGATGATGGATGCAGTTCTTCATAGCTATCGCTTGCACATTACTGCTCACTGGTGTAATGAAACTTAGCAGGTTTGTTGGTGGTTTGTGAAATAATCTGAAAGAGCATGACAGTGGTACTTGTGGTCAGGGCTTCCAGCTAAGGGCTGGTGCTTCTGTGTTAAATAGAGGGGGAAAAAAAAGGTTCTGATGATGCCTTAAGTGCTTTGCCCTGAGCAAACATTGAGGGTCGGCAGCATGGCATACTTCACAAAGGTCTCTTTCACAAACAGAGGGGACTGTGAATGCATCTCTGACAATATCTGGCCTGGAAGGACTGCCAGACACTGAATCTGTCTGGTACCTAACCTTCTGACACTAGTTCCTTTTTTGAGGGAGCTCTGATTCAGCATGGATGGCTGACACAAAGGTACAAAAATGGCACCGACACTTTTGCCATCTCTAAAAACTTCCAGCAACTCAGCCCTATCCTTAATAGTCCTAGAATTAAAATAAATGCACTAAAAAGTACAGTTGTGTACACTTATAAATGTAGATGTTCGAGTGTATTCACTGCTGCAGTCATTACATTTGGGTAATCCACTGGCAGGTTGCCCTCAGTCGGCCTGAATATCGAAGTCTTGGGTCCTGCGTCAGTTGCTGTCTCCTCTTCCATGACGTCAGGTGTATAAAAACATGCAGCTGACGCTATTTTCTTTACTTTTTCTTGCCCCAGATGTCAGGTGCCCCCCAAATGGGGAGCAAAAAAAAAAAAAAAAAAAAAAAAAAAAAATATATATATATATATATATATGCAATTGTAACAAACTTTACCTTCATCTAAAAGCAAATACACCACAAAGGCTGTAGAATATAGTGAAGGAAAGAGAAGTTCTAGAAAAAAGGGGGATGACGGGTGGGTAACCCAGACTGCAACAGTGAATAAACTCGAACATCTACATTTATGCTAAGTGTACACAACTGTACTATGTTCTTCGTGTTTCACTGTTGCAGTCATTACATTTGGGTAGAATCCCAAAGCTATGGATGGGAGGCTGGAAATAAATAGCATTAGGAGCGGCTATAAGACCCTGCAGAACTGCAGTGGCAAAGCCTGCCCTGGACTTAGAGAAGAGAAGCAAATGAAAATGCTTTGTAAAAGTATGAACAGAGCTCCAAGTAGCAGCTTCTAGGATGTCTTTGGTTGGCACCCCTCTGAGAAAAGCTGCTGAGGTAGATGCAGCCCTGGTGGAAGGCGACCGGACTCCCTTGGGCACCGGTTTACCATGATGCAAATAGCAGAAACGAATGCAGTGGCTTATCCACTTTGAAAAAGTCTGCTTTGAAACAGCCTTCCCCTCTGATCCTGCAGCAAATGCCACCATTAGCTGCTCAGACTTTCTTAGAGATGTAGTCCTGTTTAAGTAGAATCTTAGTTGTCTGTGTATGTCCAAGGAATGCAGAATCCGCTCCCCCTTGTTCTGCGGATTTGGGTAAAAAGTTGGCAGGTGAATAGTTTGGTTAAGAGCCACACTGGATACCACCTTAGGCATAAAGGAAGGATTGGTCTTGAGGGACACCCTGTCCGGGAAAAATGTAATAAAAGGCTCCACAGTCTTGAGGGCCTGTAGTTCTGAAACCCTTCTTGCTGAAGTGATTGCCAGAAGGAAAGCTGTTTTCCAAGATAGAAACTTTATATCCGCAGTAGCTGCTGGTTCAAATGGAGGCAGGGTGAGCTTTTCCAACACAAAACTGAGATCCCATGCAGGAGTTGGTGATCTTCTGGGAGGCCTTAAATCATTGGCCCCTCTGAGATACTGTTTTAGCAGAGTATGAGAAAAGATGGGAGGCTCTGTGTTGTAATGAGCAGAGATGGCAGAGGCATGGATTTTTATTGATAAAAAAGATAGGCCCTTGTCAAGTATTGTAAAATCTGAGGAATATTTGGCTTTGCTGTGTCAGTCCCTTGTGCTTGGTTCCAAGCACAGAATCTCCACCATTTATTAGCATTTTCTAGTACTAGGCCTTCTGGCTTCCAAAATGCCATCCATCACAGATTTACTGAGAGGTGCTGAACAATTAAATGATCAGCCATGCTGCCAGGTTCAGAGCTTGGTGCTGATTGTGCAGAATTTGATTGCTCTGCTGAGACAGTAGATGAGGTATTTGAGGCAAGTACCAAGAAGGGAGTTGAGACATATTCCTTAGAATTGGGTACCAGTGCTGGCGAGGCCAGTAGGGGGCAATTAGGATCATTTTTGGTTTTTCCTGTCTGACTTTTAGTAAGACCTTGGGAAGAAGAGGCAGAGGAGAAAAGGAGTACACTGATAGGTTTTTCCAATTGAAGGATAGGGCATCCACTTTCCATGCTTGTCTGTGATAAATCTTTCTGCAGAATTTGTCCAGTTGATAATTCTGGGGAGAGGAAAACAGATCCATGTCCGGACTCCCCCATTTCTCTGTTATCATGCTGAAGACTTGTGGATCCAGTTTCCATTTGTGAGGGTCCATAAGATTTCTGCTTAGGTCGTCTGCCAGAGTGTTTTGTTTTCCTGGCAGGAACTGACCTTGAAGATATACTTAGTAAGTCAAGGGTGTGTCCCACAATGCCATGGCTAGTCTGCAAAGGGGGTAGGAATGTGTACCCCCCTGCTTGTTTATGTACCACATAACTGTGGTGTTGTCCGTCTTTATCAGTAGTTGTCCTGGATGAAGGAAGTCCTTGAAGGCTGTCAGGGCATTCTCAAAAGCTAACATCCCTTTCTGGTTGATATGCAGATGCATTTGTTTTGGGCTCCATATGCCCTGAAGGCATCTCCCCGCCAGGTGCCCCCCCCCCCCCAAGCATAGTCTGATGCATCTGTAGTTAGGGTTTGGGTGGCAGGGGGTAAAGTGAAAGACCGTCCCATGTTCTGGTGACATGTATCTGCCCACCAAAGAAACTCCTGTTGTAGGCAGGGAATGAGAGGAATCATTGTTTCCACAGACTGTGACAATGCTGACTCCATAAATTTTTTAGATACCACTGTAGTTTCCTCATATGCAGTCTTGCATATGGAATTAGTAGACTGCATGATGCCATGAACCCCAAAGCCTGCAGAATTTGTCTTGCAGATAACTGGGTTTTTGTTGCTATCTGTTTGAAGTAAATAGTCAGTTGCCTTTGTCTGTCTGGCATAAGGTAAGCCATCTGGGCAGTTGTATTCAAGCTTGCACCCAGGAATGTAATCTTTTGAGAGGGTACCAGTTGTGATTTCTTTTCGTTTATTGTGTACCCTAGGCATGTTAGAAGCCTTTTTACAAACGCCAGATGTTGAAGAATAATGTCCTTGTTTTCTGCTTGAATGAGACAGTCGTCCAAGTAAGGATAGATTTGTATGCTTCTTTGTCTGCAAAATGCAATTACTGGTGCCAGGCACTTTAAGACTCTGGATGCAGTAGATAAACCAAAGGGCAGTGCAGAGAATTGGTAATGCATAAAACCAGCCTTGAAGCGGAGGTATCATCTGCACGATTCCCTTATTGGGATATGCAGGTATGCCTCTTAAGTCTAGAGTCACTAGCCAAGCGTTCTTGCCAAGCATGGGCAGAAGCTGTTGCAAAGTCAGCATTCTGAATTTTGGGATATCCAAGAATGTGTTCAAAATCGATAAATCCAGTTTTGGGCGTCAGGCATGGTCTTTTCTGGGTACCAAGAACAGTTGAGTAAAACCCTTGCCCTTTTTCTTGTTCTGGTACTGGCTGAATAGCCCCCCATATCCATGAGGGATGTAACTTTGTGTCTGTGCCTCTGCCCATTGATTTTTTGGCAGATCTGGCCAACCGTTTGGAATTGACAAGGTATGGAAATGAAATTATATCCCTGGGATACTGTTTAATACCCACTTGTCCTGGGTTAACTGCCAATTTTGAGCATGAAGTGCTAATTTTCCCCCTAAGGGGGCTGCCGAAAGACAAATGCTTGGTGATGGCAGAGGGAAGTCATCGAGACTGTTTACTGTAGGGTTGTGCTTTGTTTCCTCCAGATTTGGAGGTAGAGGCACCCCACTGCTTTGACCTGTAAGAACCCTGTGATTGGTATCTAGAGCCTTTTGAGCGCCTGTATTTGCCCCGTGAGGCTCTGTCGGACACCGGAAATGACCAGTTTTTTGTAGGCCAGTGTCTACTGAATCTTGGTGGCTGCACTTGTAAGAAGTCTTTTACCGACATCGGTAAGAAGTCTTTTACAGACATCGGTAAGGAGCAAGAAAAAGTTTCCCCAACGGGGTACTTAGCTTTAACAGAAGACTTTGGTTTTGAAACTCGAATGCGAAAATTTCAGGAGTCGGCTGACCAGCACTTGCAAACTGCTTCTGCGTCATGCACCACGCGGCAAGAAAGACTGAAGAAAATGGCGTGGGCTGCATGTTTTATACCCGACGACATGACATCATGGAAGAGGAGACAGCAACCGACGCAGGACAAAAGATTTTGATATTCAGGCCGACTGAGAGCAACCCGCCAGCAGATTACCCAAATGTAATGACTGCAACAGTGAAACACAAAGATCATCATCAGAAATAAAAAGGTCTGGAAAGAGCCAGCAAGAATGGGATAAAACATTCATATGTGCTCATGTCAGAACACGGATTCTGCAGGTCTCCAGAGGCCAGCAATTCCACACATGAAATAACGCCTCTATAAAGAACTTCAGTACAAATATAAAAGATAAATGTTTGGATAGTGTTTAAGTCCAGGTGAAGTTGTACCTTGCATTTACACAGCACAAATATATTACTGAGGTGGTACAAACCCTTATATACCTTACTTGCAATAAAAAAAAAATCAAAACAGCTGTACATATCTTACAGCAAACTTCTAAATTGTTTAACAAGGAATTAGAAAAATATTACAAGCATTTCCTGCATTAGGAAGCCCCCTCCCCAAAAACACAGAGGCAGCAAGCAATATGCAATATAACTTTTTTTTTTTTTTGGAACTCTCACCAGTCAAGCTAAATAAGGCCACACAAACATAGCACTTAAAATTACACAGCTAGGCCAAGACTCACCTTTATGCAGCTGGGGTGTACAATCTCATTACAGATTGTGCATTCCATTAGAGAAAGCTTGAACTGTTCTTCTTCATCTTCCACTGTGTCCTCTTTCCCTGCCTCTCCGCAAACGAGACATACAGCTGTATGAGGTAGAACTGGCTGTGGGGGCAAAAAAGAATGGTCACACAATGAGTTCAAGTGCAATAAATTTCACATACTAATGCACAGTTTCAAAGTTTTTACTGCATTTCAACATACCACCCCCCATGCAGCTCTGGAAATGTGTACTTTAAATTTTCAATAGTTGCATTCTCAGTCTTTTGAGAAAATCAGCTTTTTGTCCTCACAGTTCAAACAAACGTCCGTGTCTCTAGACCTACAAAAGTGTTACTGAAGTGTAAAAGGTGAACGGTTCAGTACAAACTAATCTTTACAGCAGTCACATTCATTAGAGTTTAGACCACAACAAATATAGCAAATATATTTTAGAATATTGAACATCTAAAATATCTCAGGGGACCACTGAAGCTATGCAAATACTGTCAGAACCATTTTGTTCATCCATTTACCATAAAAAGCAAAAAAAGCTAGAGGGAACACAAAGCAAAGCACATACTCCTAAACTTTTACTGTCTGACAAGGGCCAAACATATGTTGAAAGGTATTAACTTAAGTGAACACAAGGCGCAAGAGAAGGAAGGCACCAACAATATCCAAATATCCTCAACAACTCTCTTCTGAAACAGCCAAACTCCTGGATTTTAGCTCTGAAGTATACAATACGTTAGCCGATGTGATTATTCTGTACTAGGATCAACCAACAAAATAAACAGAAAGAAGAGTTGTGTAAATTCTTTCCATAACCATAGATGCCCAATTCTATATGCTGCAGTATTCATTAAGTGAGGGAGCTTGATTCGGCTGACTCATACGTCCGGCCAGTATACCAAAGTCTTAATGCCACTGTAAGGTACATGCAACACTGCACATAATCATCATCCATTACATTTTTGGCCCCTCTAAGGAATTGTTTTAGCAGGGGGTGAGGGAAGAGGGGTGGGCTCAGTGTTATAATGTCCTGAAATGGCAGAGGCATGAATTTTAATTGACGAGAAGGATAGGCCCTTGTGGAGCATTTCTGTTAAGTACTGAAGAATATAAGGTAAGCTGGGCAACATTGTGACCCATCCCCTGAGCCTGGCTCCTGGAAAAGTATCTTTTCCACTTTTCAGCATAGGATTTTCTAGTACTAGGCCTCCTTGACTCCCGAATGACATCCAGCACCTGCTTACCGAGGGATGCTAGAGGAGAGCTCAAGGAATTAGCCAGGGTGCAAGGTTCAGGGTTTGAAGCCGAGGGTGCAGAATCTGGCCTACCTGCTGGGACAGCAGGGAAGGGGTCTGAGGCAGGTGCCTTGGTTGCAGCAGTGTCATACTGCGCAAGAGGGGGTACCAGTGCTGGCATGGCCAGTCTGGTGCAATCAGTATTGTCCTTGGCTTGTCCTGCTTGATCTTTAGTAGAACCTTCGAGAGGAGAGGCAGAGGGGGAAAGGCATAACAGAGAGGCCTTCCCAGGTAAAAGACAGGGCATCCACTTTCCCAAGCTTGACTGTGGGGAGTTCTTGTGCAGAATTTGTCCAACTGGTAGTTTTGAGGGGAGGCAAACAGGTCTACCTCTGGATTCCCCCATTTGTTGAAGAGGTTGAACACTTTGGGTTCTAGTTTCCATTCATGTGGGTCCATGAGATTTCTGCTCAAGTCGTCTGCCAGTGAATTTAGTTTGCCTGGCAGGAATTGAGCTTGTAGGTGTACATGGTAGCACAATGCTGTGTTCCACAGAGCCATGGTTAGTCTGCAGAGAGAGTACGAGTGGGTTCCCCCCTGCTTTTTTATGTACCACATAACTGTGGTGTTGTCCGTCTTTACCAATAGCTGTCCTGGAAGAATATGGTCTTTGAAGGCTGTCAGATCATTCTGTACAGCTAACATTTATTTTTGATTGATACGCAGGTGCATCTGTTTCGGGTTCCATTTGCCCTGAATGTGCCATGTGAGCCCCCCATGCATAGTCTGATGAGTCTGTTTGGGTTTGCGTGGCAGGGGGTAGAGTGAAAGGGAGTCCATTGTTGTGGTAAGCAGGCCTCTGCCCACCAAAGGAACTCTGTTCTTCACACAAGGGATGAGAGAAATCATTGTTTCCAGGTCCTGAGAATGTTGACACCATAGGCTTTTTAGATACCATTGCAGTTTCCTCATATACAGTCTTGCATATGGAATTAGTAGGATGCAAGAGGCCATGAACCCCAGGGCTTGCAGTATTTTCCTTGCAGATAGCTGGGGTTTTGTGGCCAATATTTTGAAGCAGGTTGTCAAATAAACTTGTTTCTCTGGAGTGAGGAATGCCATCTGGGAAGTTGTGTTCAAGCTTGCTCCCAGGAATACAATCTGTTGGCAGGGTACTAGGTGAGATTTCTTTTCACTGATGGTGTAACCCAGTGAGATTAGAAGTTTCTTTACGAATGCCAGATGTAATAGCAAGTTTCTGCCTGAATCAGACAATCGTCCAAATATGGGTAAATTTGAATATTTCTCTGCCTGCAAAATGCAATGGCTGGAGCTAGACACTTTGTGAATACCCCGGGCGCAGTAGACAAGCCAAAGGGAAGTGTAGAGAAAGTACAGTTTTGTACCTACCATAAATGTAGATGTCCGAACTGGATAGCATCTGCAGTCATAACAAGTGGGTTGTCCTGTCGTCAGGCAGCCCTGCAGTCGGCCGGATTCCAAAGTCCGGGTCCGGCCGCTGATGTCGCACTCCACCCGACGTCATCTCTGTTGGTCTTCGGGTATAAAAGCATCAGCCGACGCCATTTTCCTCAGTGTTTCTTGCCCCAGATGCCAGTAGCCCTCTTGCAGGCTAAAATTTGGATAGATGCCAATGTTCCCAAATAGATAGAGGTAAACACAACAATAAGCATATATGTACATATATACAAACAAATACACCATAAGAGACTCCCCCCCAACAGCTAGCTATTAGGAGGGTAAACACCCTAGGAGTACCACAGAGGGGAAGGAGGGAGGGTAATCCTGACTGCAGATGCTATCCAGTTCGGACATCTACATTTATGGTAGGTACAAAACTGTACTATGTCCTTCATGGATGCATCTGCAGTCATAACAAGTGGGTAGAATACCATAGCCAACTAGGGGAGGAGGATGAAAGTAGATTATGGTGTGTTTAGGATCCCTTGCAGTACAGCAGTGGCAAACCCTGCTCGGGATCTGGAATATAGAGGCAAATTATAATGCTTGGCAAATGTATGCACGGAGGTCCAAGTAGCCGCCTCAATAATGTCTTTGGTTGCCACTCCTCGTAAGAAGGCTGTGGTAGTGGCTGTTGCCCTTGTAGAATGAGGTCTTATGTTCTGTGGAATTGGTTTTCCATGGAAGGAGTAACAGTATCGTATGCAATTTCCTATCCATTTGGAGATTGTCTGTTTGGAAATAGCTTTTCCTTCCTTCCTGTTGCATAGGCTACAAAAAGTTGGTCAGTCTTTCTGCTATTTTTGTTCTGTCCAAGTAGTAGCGTAGCTGTCTATGTACATCCAAGGTATGCAGTATTCTTTCCCTCTGTTTTGTGGGTTGGGAAAGAAGGTAGGTAGGTGGATTGCCTGGTTTAAAGACACTCTGGATACCACCTTGGGCATAAATGTAGGATTAGTCCTCATGGACACTCTATCTTGGTGGAAGATTAGGAAGGGTTGCACTGCCATTAAGGCCTGTAGTTCTGAAACCCTCCTTGCTGAAGTAATTGCCAGTAGGAAAGCAGTTTTCCATGACAGGTGTCGTAGGTCTGCTGTTGCTGCTGGTTCAAAGGGTGATAGTGTCAACTTTTCTAGCACAAAGTTTAAATCCCAAGCTGGTAATGGTGGTTTCCTTGGAGGTTTTACATTCTTGATTCCTCTGAGGAACTGCCTGAGCAAAGGTGCGAAAAAACAGGTGGATCAAAGCTGTATTCTGCTGAAATAGCTGATGCATGTATCTTGATGGAGGAGTAGGACAGGCCTGAATGAAGAAGTTCGCCAGATACTCCAGAATGTTAGGCATATCTATGTTTGACACATCTTTTCCTCTTTCCGTACTCCAAATGACAAACCTTTTCCATTTTCCAGCATAGTTCCTTCTTGTTGAAGGTCTGCGTGCTTCAAGAATAATGTCTTTTACTCTTTGGGAAAGTTCTGGATTAGCTGCTGCTATGTGATGTTCCATGCAGTCAGTTGCAGCGTTTTAGGTTTGGATGTATGATGCTGTAGTTGTTCTGAGTTAACATCAAAGGCATCAGGGTATTGGCCACATATTGTTCGAGACATGCTCTTCAGTAGTGGGTACCAGTGTTGTCTTGGCCAGTTTGGAGCTATCAGGATTATCCTTGGGCGTTCTTCCTTGATTTTTAGTAGTACCTTGTGTATCAAAGGAAGAGGTGGGAATGCATATGCTGTTAGGCCTTTCCAGTTGAAGGAGAGTGAGTCCACTTTCCATGCTAGTGGGTGGAATGTCCTTGTGCAGAATTTTTGAGCTGGTGATTGAGAGGTGATGCGAATAGGTCTATCTGTGGCATTCCCCATTTCTTGAGATGGTCTTGAAGATGTCCGGTGCAGCTTCCATTCGTGGGCATCCGAGTGGTTCTGCTTAATATGTCTGCTAGAGTATTGTCTTTCCCGGTACAAATATTGCCTGTAACTGAATGTTGTAGCTGAGTGCCAGGGTCCACAGCTCCAAGGTCATTCTGCATAGGGGGTATGAATGAGTGCCTCCCTGTTTGTTGATGTACCACATGACTGTGGTGTTGTCTGTCCTTATCATCAACTGGCCCTCTTTGAGAAATGGTTTGAACTTTTGGATTGCCAGTTTTACTGCCAGCATTTCTTTTAGATTGATGTGCAGGTGAAGTTGATCCTGTGTCCACAATCCTTGCACGCATTTGTCCAGCATGTGGGCCCCCCATCCTAGGTCTGAAGCGTCCGTTGTGATGGTCTGGCTTGGTTGACATCTACGAAAGGGTAGGCCTGAGTTTGACTGGCATGCCTGAGCCCACCATAGGAACTCCTGTTTTAAGCATGGAATTAATGGGATTTCTGTTTCTAGACTGTGTCTGTGTTGGGACCATAAATTCTTTAGGTACCACTGTAGTTTCCTCATATGTAGTCTGGCAAATGGGATCAAGATTATGCATGATGCCATGAAGCCCAAGGCCTGCAGAACTTTTCTTGCTGTTAACTTGTTCAGTTTTGTTAGTGCCAAGAAGTAAAGAGGAAGTTCTTTTTGTTTTTCTGTAGTCAGGAATGCCATTTGTTGTACTGTGTCCAATTCAGCCCAAGAATGTCCTTGTTTGGGATGGTATCAGCCTTGACTTTTGTAAATTGACTGTGTATCCCAGTCCTTGTAGCAAGTAAATGACCCTTTGTAAATCTGTTGTCAGCTTGCTTTTGTTGTCCCCTTGTAGCAGGCAGTCGTCCAGGTATGGGTAAATTTGAATTCCTGTAGTCTGCAATGGCGATTACTGATGCCAGGCATTTTGTGAATACTCTGGGCAGTAGATAAGCCAAAGGGCAATGCTGAGAATTGATAGTGCTCTGATCCTGCAAGAAATCTGAGGTATCTTCTGCAGATTGGTCGAATGGGGACGTGCAGGTATGCCTCCTTGAGATCTACAGTTACCAGCCAAGACTCCTTGCCCAGCATGGGAAGAAGTTGCTGTAGGGTCAGCATTTTGAATTTTGGGACAATGATGTATGTATTTAAGGTGGACAGGTGAGAATTGGTCTCCAACTTTTTCCTTTCTTGGAACTAGGAATAGTCTGGAGTAGAACCCCTTTCCTTGTTCTGCTGTTGGCACTCTTTCCACAGCTCTCATGTTTGCTAACTCCATTATGTGGCGTAGAGCCTCTGTTTTTTGATTTGGAGGTAGATTTGGCATTCCTCTTTTGACTGGTAAAGTGTGGAAATGAAACCGGTAACCTTGATCTATGGTTTGTAAAATCCACTTGTCTTTTGTTATGAAGTGCCAGTTCTTTGAAAATAAGGTTAACTTTCCGCCTAGAGGAGCTGCTATTTGTTCCCTGGTAGGCGGATTTAGGATTAAGTCACTGTGGTTGTGCTGATGTAGTGGCAGTGGCTGTGTCTGTGCCTCTGTTGTTACCTTGCCAGTGTCGTCCTCTGTAGGCACCTCCTCTGGATTGGTTTCTGCCTCTGGAACGTCTATTCCTGCCCCTTTGAAATTTTGTGGAGTCAGGAAAGGACCAATTTTTGGCAGGCCAGTTCCTGCTAAACCTTGGGGGTTGAACCTGCAAGAAATCTTTAACAGTTTGAACAGATTTTGCCTTTTCTTCCATTTTCTTCATAACCTGCTGGGCAGGTGTACCAAACAAACTTGTCTTGTCCATAGGAGCATCTAGCAACTTAGCTTTAACATGATCCGGTAAAGCTTGTTCCTTTAGCCATGCATGCCTTCTTATCACTGTGCCTGTCATGGCTGATCTAAATGAAGCCTCCAGTGCATCATAGCCACATTTTAAGGAATGGTTGCTAACCTGTTGTATGTTATTTACCATCTCTAATACATATTTCTTATCAAGAGATTCATCAGTGGTTAGTTTTTAGTTAACTGATCAAGCATAAACTCTTGGTATTGTATCATGTGAAACTGACAGTTTAAAGCTCTAGCTGAGAGAGTAGCTGAAGTGTAGACCTTTTTACCCCATCTGTCTAGTGACCTTGCTTCCCTTTCAGAAGGAATAGGGTTTTAGCTGTGGTCGCTACTGCCTTGGGACCCTGGGATATAGTTTCTGGGTCTGCAAGTGGGGCCTTGTAAAGGTGGTGATGAGTATCTGGCACCCTGTAAAATCTGTCTGGTTTGGCAGGGGCTGGGGTAAAGAATCTGGAGCGGAGCAAACATCATTGAAAGCATCATCCACCACAGAGAGAACAGGAGGTATAGCTAAGGGCCTGTGCTGTGGGAGGTGCAGAAAGGTCCTAAGTCTTTTCTGGAGTCTGAAAAATCCTGTTGCTGCCATTGGAACTGTTCTCTCATGGCATGCAAGGTTTCCAAAGGAGAATTCTTCTGGTGGGGAAGCAGCTGGAATGGATTCTTCAGCATCAGAATCTTCAAAATTGGAGAAGGGAGCCTCAGGCTGGTCAGTTATGTCTGATTCATCAGCAGAATCATCAGAAGACACTGGCTCAGGGGGCTCTGGCCTAGGTCTCTTCTCTGGGGGCTGAGAGGCCCTGTCTGGGTGAGATTGAGATCCTCTAATTAAAGAAATTAAATCTTCTGCCAAAGAAAGCATTTGAGAACTAGAAGAGGGCCTGGATGAGGGGGTTTAACAGGCACTGTTTTAGTAGTCTTGGCTGCTTTAGCCCTGGCGAAGGCCTTAATGGACATGGCAGCTGGAGGCCTAGCAGCACCACGTGCTGGGGTAGAGACATCCAAGGGATGGTGTCTGATAAGTCAACCACCGTAGTGGGTAAAATTTCTGAGGTCGATTCAAGAGTTGTAGCAGGGGCCTCAGTTGTAAGAATAGGTTCAGCTGTACTTTGAGCAGTTTTCTCGGTTTCGGCGAAACCGAGACACTCATGTTTGCTTTACCGTGGTTTCGGCGAAACCGCGGGCGCGAGTGTCGGTCTTTATCTTTGCGTTTTGGGGGTAGTCGGAGGATCCGGCGGCATAATGTACGCAAAAACAGAACCGAAAAACTGTTCTGCAAACTCCGACCGTCGCCTAAGCGTTCGTCGGTTGAAAGAGGCACAGGCCGAACAGGCTGCTACGTCGTGGGCTGGGCCTAAACAAGGCAGACAGTATGAGTGGAAATCTTTATGAGGTATTTGTTTCCCACAGGTTAAACAATTGTTAACTTTTCTGACATCGGCTGAGGCAAGAAAGAGTCCCCAACGGGTACTTAGCTTTAGAAGTCTTGGTAGTATTCGGTAGAAGTAATCTCTGGATCCGACCGACCGGCACTTGCGAACAGCTTCTGCTTCGGGTGCCACGCGGCAAGAAAGACTGAGGAAAATGGCGTCGGCTGATGCTTTTATACCCGAAGACCAACAGAGATGACGTCGGGTGGAGTGCGACATCAGCCGAAGCCGGACCCGGACTTTGGAATCCGGCCGACTGCAGGGCTGCCTGACGACAGGACAACCCACTTGTTATGACTGCAGATGCATCCATGAAGGACATCTGATAGTGCATGGAGCCTGCCCTGAAGCTTAGGTACTTCCTGCAAGATTCCCTTATTGGGGTGTGCAGGTAAGCTTCCTTTAAGTCTAAGTTTGCCAGCCAGGGATCCTTGCCTAGCATAGAAAAAAGCTGTTGAAGAGTTAGCATTTTGAATTTTGGAATTACAAGAAAGGTGTTGAGACTAGAGAGGTCCAGGATAGGATGCCAGGAGTTGTCTTTTCTGGGTACCAGGAAAAGTCTTGAATAAAAACCTTTTCCCCTTTGTTCTGCTGAGACGGGCTGAATAGCCCTGATACTGAGAAGAGAGAGAGAACCTGCTGTTGGGCTACTGCCATTGATTTGGGGGTAGGTCTGGCCAACCGTTTCTGGGTTGGAAGTGTGCTGAAGTGGAATCCGTATCCTTAGGAAACTATGTCCAAAACCCATTTGTCCTGCGTAATGAGTTCCAAGTTTTTTGCATGCAGGGTGAGCTTTCCTCCTAGGAGAACAGGTAGTTGAGCAGGGCTTGGAAGGGTTAAGGTAAAGTCATTGTGCCATTTTTCCGTAGGGGGGTGGCTTACTACTCCTTGCTTTGAAAGTGGGAGCCCCCCACTCCTTAGGTCTGTGCGTAGCCTGAAACTGTAAACTAGGTGGTTTGCTGTTCCTGGGTTTGGACTGAGAAGGCCTGGAAGAGACTGGAAAGGACCAGTTCTTTGAAGGCCAATGCCTACTAAATCTGGGAGATTGTACTTGTAGGAAATCTGTAACAGTTTGTATAGATTTAGCTTTTTCCTCCATTCTTTTGGGGACGACTTCTGCTTTGTTGCCAAAAAGGCAGTCTTGGTTTAAGGGAGCATCCAGTAATTTAACTTTGACATGATCTGGCAAGTTTTGTTCCTTAAGCCAGCAGCCCTGTAAGATGCTTATAAAGCGTCAAAACCACATTGCAAAGTAGGTTTACCAACTTGTTCTGCAGAATGCATTAAATCTTGCAATTCGTTGTGTTCAGCACAGTCAGGAATCAACATCATTTTCTGTTTAAGTAGGCCCATAACATGCTGCTGACACTAACATATGAAACTGAAAATGTAAAGCCCTAATGGCCAAAGCAGAAGTGCATGCCTTCTTACCCCATCTATCTAGGGCTCTAGAATCCCTATCAGAAGGGGTAGGATTTTTGGCAGCAGTAGCCTTAATATCTTTTGGTCCTTGGGAAATGGTCTCTGGATCCGCAGAAGGATTCTTGAAGAGGAACTTGAGAGTCAGGTATTCTGTAGTACTGGTCAGGTTTTCTGGGAGCTGGAGTTAAAGTGTCTACGGTAAGGCTAAATTCCAAGAAAACATCATCTACAATGTCCAGAACAGGAGGGACAGCTAAAAGCCTGTGTTGAGGCAGGAGTAAGAATTCCCCAAGTCTCTTTTTGGACTCAGTGTAATCCTGGCTTTCCCAGCAGAAATGCTCCCTAAGAGTATGCAAGGTTTCACCGAAGGAAAAATCTTCTGGAGGGGAAACAGAGGGAATGGAATCCTCTGCATCCGAATCCTCATAAGTAGATAAGGGCAAAAAGTACAGTTTTGTACCTCCCATAAATGTAGATGTCCGATAGGTATGCATCTGCAGTCATCACATATGGGTTGTCCTGCCTCAGGCAGCCCTTCAGTCGGCCGGATTCCAAAGTCTGGGTCCGGCGTCGGCTGATGTCGCCCTTTCCCCGACGTCAGAGCACCTGGGGTATAAAAGAGTCAGCAGACGCCATCTTCCTCAGTTTTTCTTGCCCCAGATGCCAGGTGCCCTCTAAGGAAGGCTAAATTTGGAGAAATGCAAAATATTCCAAACGTGCACAGTAATAAAAAACAAATACACCATAATAGATAACCCCAGCTTAGCTATAAGAGGGAGTATTACCCAAGAAATACCACAGAGGGGAAGGAGGGAGGGAAAACCTGACTGCAGATGCATACCTATCGGACATCTACATTTATGGTAGGTACAAAACTGTACTATGTCCTTCAAGGATGCATCTGCAGTCATCACATATGGGTAGAATACCATAGCCAATCTGGGGGTGGAGGATCTATGTATAGGATGGTGTAAGCTAAAATGCCCTGCAGGACTGCCGTAGCAAAGCCTGCTCTGGATCTGGAATATAAAGGTAAATTGTAATCCTTGGAAAATGTATGCACAGAGCTCCATGTAGCAGCTTCTAAAATGTCCTTGGTAGCCACCCCTCTTAAGAAGGCTGTGGAGGTGGCTGTGGCTCTCGTGGAATGAGGTCTAATGTTAGCTGGCACAGTTTTTCCATGAAAGGAGTAACAAAAACGAATGCAATTCCCTATCCATTTTGAGATTGTCTGTTTGGAAATTGCTTTTCCTTGTGCACTAGCAGCATATGCTACCAACAGCTGGTCAGTTTTTCTGTAACTTTTAGTTCTGTCCAAGAAGTAGCGCAACTGTCTGTGTATGTCCAGGGTGTGCAGAAGTTTATCCCCTTTGTTTTGTGGATTCGGAAAGAAGGTAGGCAAATGAACAGCTTGGTTTAATGAGACCCTAGATACCACCTTTGGCATAAATGTAGGATTGGTTCTCAATGAGACACTGTCCTGATGAAAAATAGTAAATGGCTGTACTGCCATGAGGGCCTGTAACTCAGATACTCTTCTTGCTGAGGTTATGGCCAGAAGGAAGGCAGTTTTCCAAGACAAGAACTGTAGCTCTGCAGATGCTGCTGGTTCAAAGGGAGGCAGTGTTAGTTTTTCCAACACGAAGTTAAGGTCCCAAGTAGGCAGTGGTGCTGTCCTTGGAGGCTTGATGTTTTTAATCCCTCTTAGAAACTGCCTTAGGAGAGGATGTGAGAAGACAGGTGGATCAGTATTGTACTCTGCTGAAATTGCTGAAGCATGAATTTTAATGGAAGAGTACGACAGACCATTGTGGAACATTTCTGCCAAGTATTCCAGGATACGTGCCATGTTCATCACTGTCACATCTAGGCCCTTTGTGGTGTTCCAAATGAGAAATCTTTTCCATTTTGTTGAATATGCCTTTCTTGTGGAAGGCTGAGCTTCCATGATAATATCCTTCACTCTCTGGGATAGCCTATCCTGAGGAGGAATCAAGGTATTTTCCAGGCTGTTAGTTGCAAGGTTTTCAGGTTGGAATGCAGAGTTTTGTAATTGTGCTGTGTCAGGAGCAGTGGCCATTGAGGAAGAGGCCATGGTTTCGTGCGTGACATGCTCTTTAACAGTGGGTACCAGTGCTGTCTTGGCCAGTCCGGAGCTATCAATCACTTTTGGCTGCTCTGTCCTGATCTTCAGTAAGACCTTGGTCATTAATGGGAGAGGTGGAAATGCATACACTGTTAAGAGTTCTCCAGCTGAAAGAGAGCGTCCACTTTCCATGCTTGTGGGTGGTATGTCCTTGAGCAGAATTTCTTCAGCTGATAATTGTGGGGGGAGGCAAAAAGATCTATGTCCGGCCTGCCCCATGATTGTGTTATCTGTAGAAAGATGTCTGGGTGCAGCATCCATTCGTGTGCATCCATGATATTTCTGCTTAAGCTGTCTGCCAGTATATTGTCTTTCCCTGGCACAAATTGAGATTGCAGCTCTATGTTGAGTTTCAAGGAAAGTTCCCATAGATTCATTGCCAGTCTGCAAAGAGGATATGAATGGGTGCCTCCTTGCTTGTTTATGTACCACATAACTGTGGTGTTGTCTGCCCTTATTAGTAGGTGGCCTTGATGCAGAAAAGGTTTGAAGGCTTCGACTGCATGTATCACTGCCAGAAGTTCCCTGTGGTTTATGTGCATGCGTAGCTCTTTTTGTGACCATAGACCTTGAATGCATCTGCCCTCCATGTGCGCTCCCCATCCATGGTCTGAAGCGTCCGTTGTAATGGTTTGGCTGGCTAATGGTTTGCTGAAGGGCAGACCCCTGTTTGACTGGCTTGCTTGAGCCCACCACAAAAATTCCCTTTGAAGGCATGGGATGGAGTGGTATCAAAGTTTCCAAGCTGTGACTGCTGAGACCATAAACTCCTTAGGTACCATTGTAGTTTCCTCATATGCAACCTTGCTTGTGGAATCAGAAGGATGCAAGAAGCCATGTAACCCAGGGCCTGCAGGATTTTCCTTGCAGTCAGCTGAGTTTTTCTTGTCAGACTTTTGAAGTAATCTGGTAGTTGACTTTGTTTTTCTTCTGTGAGGAAAGCCATTTGGGTGGTTGTATCTAGATTCGCACCCAGAAAGGTTATTCTTTGGGATGGAACAAGTCTTGATTTGTGAATGTTGACTGTATATCCCAGGGCCTGAAGTAGTTGAATGGCGTAATTCAAATGTTTTACCAAAGTTTGTTGGTTGTCCGCTTGTATAAGGCAGTCGTCCAGATATGGGTATATTTGAATCCCCTGAAGTCTGCAGTGTGCAATTACTGATGCCAGGCATTTCGTGAATACTCTGGGCGCAGTAGATAAGCCAAAGGGCAATGCTGAGAATTGATAATGCTCTGAACCTGCAAGAAATCTGAGGTGTCTTCTGCAACTTTGTCTGATAGGGACATGCAGGTATGCCTCCTTGAGGTCTAGAGTTACCAGCCAAGACCCCTTGCCCAGCATGGGAAGGAGCTGCTGTAGTGTCAGCATTTTGAACTTTGGTACAATGAGATAAGTATTCAGTGTGGACAAGTCGAGAATAGGCCTCCGTTGTTTTTCTTTTCTTGGAACAAGGAAAAGTCTGGAATAAAATCCTTGGCCTTGTTCTGAGAGAGGAACCTTTTCTATAGCTTTCATTTGCATTAAGCTGGAGATTTGTTTCAAAGCCTCTGCCCTTTGATTTGGTGGCAGGTCTGGCATGCATTTTCTTTTTGGTAATGTGTGGAAATGGAACCTGTATCCTTTGTCTATTATTTGTAGTGTCCATTTGTCCCTTGTAATACTGTGCCAATTTTCTGAGAATAAAGAAAGCTTTCCAAGGGTGCTTCCAATTGAGCCCTGGTTGGCGGTGTCAAAGTAAAGTCATTGAGCCTGTCCTTGTGCAGCAGTTGTAGGTCCTGCATTACCTCTCTGGTTGGGAGGCTGCCATTGACGCCCTCTGTAGAAGCCTCTAGCTTGCCCTCTACCTCTGGCACGCCTGTTCTTGCCTCTCTGAAACCTCTCTGTGTCTGGAAAGGACCAATTTTTGGAAGGCCAATTCCTGCTGAATCTTGGTGGTTGTAATTGGAGAAAATCTTTGACAGTTTGTACAGATTTTGCCTTTTCTTCAACTTTCTTTAGGACCTCCTGAGCCGTGAGCCAAATAACTTTTGCTTTTCCAGTGGGGCATCCAGAAGCTTTGCTTTGACATGGTCTGGCAGAGATTGTTCCTTCAGCCAAGCATGCCTACGTATGACTGCGCCAGTCATAGCTGACCTACATGAAGCTTCCAATGCATCATAACCACATCGCAAGAAATGGCTGCTAACCTGTTGGGAGTTATGTACCAGATCCTGAAGTGATTTGCGATCTATGGGTTCAGGTGAAGAGTTTTTTATGCAATTCATCTAATAAATACTCTTGGTACTGTATCATATGAAACTGACAATTCAATGCCCTCATAGAAAGAGTAGCAGAAGTATACACTTTTTTACCCCATCTCTCTAAAGCTCTAGACTCCCTTTCAGAGGGGAGAGGATTTTTAGTAGTGGCAGCTGCAACCCCTTTAGGGCCCTGGAAAATAGTTTCTGGATCAGCAGAGTGGGCCTTGTAAAGGTGAAGATGCGAGTCCGGGACCCTGTAGTACCTATCGGGTTTGACAGGAGCCGGAGGAAGAGTATCAGGGGTTGTGCTAGACTCAAGAGTACACATCATCAATGACATTTAAAACAGGAGGAATAGCCAAAGGTCTATGCTGAGGCAAATGCAAGAAGGTCCTTAATCTCTTCCTGGAATCAGAGAATTCCTGGCTCTGCCACTGGAAATGCTCTCTCATAGAGTGGAGTGTCTCCCCAAAGGAAAACTCTTGATGAGGGGAGGCCGAAGGAATAGATTCCTCTGCATCAGAATCCTCGTAGGCCGAAAAAGCCTCCTCCTGGTGGTCCGAGAGAGTAGAACCATCTGAGGCCTCATCTGAGGAGTGGGGATCAGAGGGCTCAACCCTGGGCCTTTTGTCTGGAGGAGGTTGAGAGCCCCTGTCCGGATGAGGTTGAGAGCCCCTAATTAAGGAGATAAGGTCCTCTGCTAAGCTTAGAATCTGTGAACCTGTAGTGGGTCCCTGAAGGATAACCTTGGGAGGCAAAGCTTTGGATAGTTTAGCAGCTTTAGCCCTAGAGAATGCCTTAATGGACATGGATGCAGGAGGCCTGGCTGCACCACGTGCTGGTGTAGTTTTGTCTAAAGGTATGGTGTCGGAAGGTTCCAGGACACCAGTTTCTGTAGGAAATTCAATAACCAATTCAGCCGGGGCCTCCGGGACCGAGGTAGTCGGCTGAGCGGTTTCGGTGGTAGGAAGTACCAAGGACTCGGTTTCAGCCGAGACCAAGACACTCGCGGTAGGCGTGGCCGTGGTTTCAGCCGAAACCACGGCCCGCGTGCGTCGGTCCTTGTCCTTCCGTTTCTTACGAGTCTCCGACGGCATATTGTACGAAAAACTAGCCCCAAAAAATTCCTCTGCAAACTCCGCCCGACGTCTAAGGGTGCGTCAGTTGAAGGAAGCACAGGCTGAACAGGCCGAGACGTCGTGGTCTGGGCCTAGACAGGGGAGGCAGTAAGAGTGGAAATCCTTATGAGGTATTTGTTTCCCACAAGTTAAACAATTATTAACTTTATCTGACATCGGCTGAGGCAAGAAAGAGTCCCCAACGGGGTACTTAGCTTTTTGAAGTCTTCGGTAGCTGAATTACAGGAGCTGGCCGACCGGCACTTGCGAACTGCTTCTGCTTCGGGCACCACGCGGCAAGAAAGACCGAGGAAGATGGCGTCGGCTGACTCTTATACCCCAGGTGCTCTCACGTCGGGGAAAGGGCGACATCAGCCGACGCCGGACCCAGACTTTGGAATCTGGCCGACCGAAGGGCTGCCTGAGGCAGGACAACCCATATGTGATGATTGCAGATGCATCCTTGAAGGACATCCTGGTAATCAGAAGGAGCAGAAATATCAGATTCCTGATCAGAAGAATCAGAAAGAAATTAATTTCTAGGTCTCAGAGGGGAAAAGCTGTTTTTTCCCCTAATTAAGGTAATAAGGTCTTCAGCCATTCTAAGCATTTGTTTTTAAGGCATATGGGCCTGAGTTCGCTGTTTGATCCATTTTCTAGGCGTAGTGCGAGTTTTAGGCCTGAGGGATTCGGAACTTCTGGATGGAAACAATGACATTGGTTTAAAATTCAATTCTGTAGGCCTGAATACACCCTCAGAAGCCGGTGCCCGCACAGCGGCTCCGGACCCATCCAAGGTAGAGAGTTCCGCAGGTTCCATAGTCGAAGAATCATCTCACGGCATACCAGACTCCAAATGGCTCTCAGTAGAGGCCTGCGAATCTGAAGTAGCAGGTATCAGGGGCTGCGAAAGCTCTTCACTGAGTACCGGCAGACTGGCGACTAGCTTAACGGAAGCATCGTCGGCAGTTTTGGACCTATGCGGTCTGTCTCAGTCTTTATCCTTACGTTTTTTAGGAAGATCGGTAGTTGGATGGCTTAAAGCCATTTCGGAGTACTGAGACCAAGCACGAAAGTAAATGGCTACAAAAATAGCCAGACGATGAATAATTTGGGGGTTGAACAAGGCACAAAAATGACAGCGAGGGACGTCGTGGTCTGGGCTTAGCAGGGGATGCAGTACAAATGAAAATCTATACGAGGTATTTGCTCTCCACAGGTAAGACACTTGTTAACTTTTACTGACATCGGTTGGAGCAAGACAAAGAATCCCCCGTGGTACTTATCTTTTTTGAAGAATTCGGACCTGAAACTCAAAAACGAAAATTTCAGTAGTCGCCCGACTGGCAATTGCGCACTCCTTCTGCTTCGGGCACCGCACTGCAAAAAAGACTGGGGTAATGGCATCGGCTGCATGTTTTATACCCCTGGCATCATGGAAGAGGAGACAGCATCCGAAGCAGAAATCTGAAAACACTGGTATTCAAGCCGGCTGAGGGCTACCTGCAGGCAGATAACCCAAATGTGAGGACTGCAACTGTGAAACACGAAGAACATCCAGGACTGCAACAGTGAATGCGCTCCAACTACATTTATGGTAAGTGTACAAAACTGTACTATTTTCTTCATGTTTCACTGCTGCAGTCATCACATTTGGGTTGAATCCCAAAGCTGAAGAAAAGGGTGGAGGCAGTCAAGACGACTGGGGGCTGGCTAGGATGCCCTGCAAGGCTGCGGTGGCAAAACCTGCCTTGGATTTGGAAAATATAGGCAGGTGGTAATGCTTGGTGAAGGTATGAACTGATGCCCATGTTGTAGCCTCCAGGATGTCCTTGGTGGGGACCCCTCTGAGGAAAGCTGCAGAGGTGGAGGTTGCTCTGGTAGAATGCGTCCTGACCCCTCAGGGGAGGTTTCCCGTGTTGCGTGTAGCAGAAATGGATGCAGTGTGCTAGCCATTTGGAAATGGTATGTTTGGATATGGCTTTGCCCTCTGCTTCTGCAGCAAAGCTGACTAACAACTGATCAGTCTTTCTAAATGATTTAGTCCTGTCTAGACAGAATATGAGCTGTCTGTGCATATCTAGAGAGTGCAGTATCCCTTCCCCCTTGTTTTGTGGGTCAGGGAAAAAGGTGGGCAAATGAATGGATTGGTTGAGAGCCACAATGGACACCACTTTTGGCATGTAGGATGAGTTAGCCCTGAGGGAGACCCTGTCAGCATAGAAAATGATGAAGGGCTCTCTAAAGCCATTAGTGCTTGTAGCTCGGATACTCTTCTTGCTGAAGTGATGGCCAGAAGCAAGGCAGTCTTCCGTAAGAGAAACTTTAACTCTGCTGAAGATGCTGGTTCAGGGGGGGGGGGGGGGCAGGGTGAGCTTTTCCAACACAATTTAGGACCCAAGCTTGGGTAGGTGCTCTTCTGGGTGGCCTCAAGTTGTTAGCCTCCGTTAGGAACTGTATGATGAGAGGGTGTTTGAAAAGAGGTGGCTCTGTGCTGAAATGAGCAGAGATAGCGGAGGCATGAATTTTAGTAGAAGAAAAGGATAGACTCCTGTGTAGCAAGTCAGCAAGGTAATCCAAGATGAGAGGTAGGGAGGGCTGTGCTGTGCTGTCCCGGCTTCCTTATCCTGGATCCAGGTGCAAAACCTTTTCCATTTGTCAGCATAAAACTTTCTAGTGGTAGGGCGTTTGGCCTTGCGTATAACATCTAGAACATGCTTGCTGAGATTGGCAGCTTGTGCAGTGGTCAGGGAATAAGCCAAGCTGCCAGATTGAGGGTCTGCAACTGGGGATGCATGAATTCTCCTTCCCTCTGGGTCAAGAGTGTTGGGATATGAGAGAGATGCGATGGTGGGAGAGCTGACAGGCTGCACAGCAGTGGGTACCAGTGCTGGTGTGGCCAGTCAGAGGCAATCAGGATTGTCTTTGGTTTTTCCTCCCTTATTTTGAGCAGTACCCTTGTAATAAACGGTAGTGGGGGAAATGCATAGACCAACAGGGTGACCCACTGGAAGGGTACAGCATCCACTTTCCAGGCCTTGCAGTGAGGCTCCCTGGTGCAGAACCTGCTGAGCTGATGGTTTGAGTGGGAAGCAAAGAGGTCGACCTTCAGGGTGTCCCATTTCTGAGTTACAAGTGTGAAGGTTCTTTGATCTAGCTGCCACTCATGTGGGGCTGGAAGATTTCTGCTTAAGCTGTCTGCCACACAGTTTAGAGAGCCTGGCAGGAATTCTGATAACAGGTGTAGTTGCATGGCTAAGGCCGTGTGCCAAAGGGTCATGGCCAGCCTGCACAGAGGGTACAAGAGAGTCCCTCCCTGCTTGTTGCCATACCACATCACAGTGGTGTTGTCTGTTTTGATCAGTAGAGACTCTGGAGAGAGGAGTGGTCTGAAAGTTGTCCGTGTGTGCAGGACAGCTAACATCTCTGTCTGGGTGATGTGCAGATGTATTTGATGTGGGCTCCATTGGCCGTGTATGCACCTGCCATCCAGGTGTGCACCCCAGGCATAATCTGATGAGTCTGTGGTGAGGATCTGGGCGGCATGGGGTTATGAGAAAGGTAGTCCCTTGTTGTGGTAGCACGCTCCTTCCCACCAAAGAAAATCTTTTCTTAAACAAGGTATCATTGCTATAAGAGTTTCCAGGTCTTCACAGTGTTGACACCAAAGGCTTTTTAGGTACCACTGTAGTTTCCTAATATGCAGTCTTGCATATGGAATGAGAAGAATGCAAGAAGCCATGAACCCCAGAGCTTGCAGGATTTTCCTTGCAGATAACTGGGGTCTGGTGGATAGTTGAGAGAAATAAGCTGTCAGGTAGGTTTGCTTTTCTGGTGTAAGAAATGCCATCTGGGATGCTGTGTCCAGGCTTGCTCCCAGGAACAATTTTTTGGGTGGGTACTAGTTTGCATTTCTTTTCGTTGATAGTATACCCTAGAGAGGTCAGTAGGTCCTTTAGAGGCCAGGTGCTTGAGCAGCTTTTCCTGTCTGTCTGAATTAGGCAATCGTATGGGTAAAATTTGAATATTTCTTTGCTTGCAAAAAGCAATGGTGGGAGCCAAACATTTTGTGAAAACTCAGGGAGCAGTGGATAAGCCAAAGGAAAACACAGAGAACTGAAAGTGCAGTGACCTTGCCCTGAAACGTAGATATTTCCTGCAGAATTCCCTGACTGTAATGTGTAGGTAGGCCTCTTTTAGGTCTAGGGTGGCTAACCAAGCATCTTTGGAGAGCATAGGTAGTAGTTGGAGGGTGAGCATTTTGAATTTTGGTATCACCAGAAAGGTGTTAAGAATGGATAGATCGAATATGGGGTGCCAGGTGCCCTCTTTTCTGGGTTCCAAGAGGAGTTTGGAGTAGAAACCTTGGCCTATCTGTTCTGCAGGAAAGTGCTCTATTGCCCTCATAGAGAGCAGTGAAAGGACTTGCTTTTTGGCCTTTACCCACTGGTTTGGGGAAGGATCTGGGAACCCTTTGGGGGTTGGTAGAATGTGGAAATAAAATTTATATCCCTGGGACACTGTTGAGGACACAGCAGTCGTTGGTAATGGTGACCCAGGTGCTTGCATGGAAGGACAGCTTTCCTCCTAGGGGCAAGTTCAGGTGGGGGGGGGGTGGAAGTGGAGAGTCGTCTTGAATTCTTACCATGAGGCAGTGGCTTAGCACTCCCTGGTTTTGAAGAGGAGAATTCCATTGCTCAGATCGCTGCATTCCCTGGGGCTGCTGTCTGGGGGGCCTGCTTCCTCGCATTCTGGGCTGGGCTGAGCTGACCTGGAGGAGGCAGGAAAGGACCAGTGCTTGGAGGGACAATGCCTACTGAACCTGGGTGGCTGGACCTGCAGGAAGTCCTTAACTGCATAGATTTAGCTTTTTCTTCCATCTTTAAGACCTCCTCTACCTTGGTGCCAAATAAGTTTTCTTTGTGCAAGGGTGCGGCCAATAATTTGGATTTGACATGGTCTGCAAGGGCTGTTCCTTAAGCCAAGCAAGCCTTGTAAGGACAGAACCAGTGACTGCTGCCCTGCAAGATGCTTCTAGGGCATCAAAACCACAGTGCAAGGTGTGTTTAGTTACTTGACTTGCAGAATGCATTAACTCTTGTAACCATTTTCTGCACAAGCAGGAAAAGATTTTTTGTTTGAGGAGTTCCATGGTATGTTGCTGAAATTTTAGCATATGGAACGGACAATTTAGTGCTCTAATAGCAAGAGTAGCGGACGTGTGTACTTTTTTACCCCATCTGTCTAATGCTTGGGAATGCCTATCTGAGGGGGTGGGACTCTTGGCAGAAGTTGCTTTAATTTCTTTAGGCCATTGAGAAATAACATCAGGGTCAGCAGTAGGATTTTTGAAAGGAAATTTGTGACAGTCAGGGACTCTGTAGTACAGGTCAGGTTTCCTGGGAGCAGGAGGAAGGGTGTCAAGAGTCAAACTAGATTCCATGAAATCATCATCCACAACATCCAGGACAGGAGGAATGGCCAGAGGTCTGTGCTGTGGAAGATCTAAGAACTTCCTTAGTCTCTTTTTAGACTTAAGGTAGTCCTGACATTCCCACTGGAAATGCTCCCTTAAAGTATGTAGGGTTTCCCCAAAAAAGTCCTCAGGTGGAGAGGCTGAAGTCTGTCTGTGTTGAGAATCAGTAGTGCAACGTAGTTCCTCGAAAACTGGTGTCTGCTCATTGGCTCCGGACCCATCCAAGGTAAAGACATCCGGAGGTTCCTTAGTTGATGGAGTCTCACGGCATACCGAACTCCGAAAAAGTCTCCGTAGAGGCCTACGAATCCACAGAAGCGGCATCAGGGGCTGCGAAAGCGCCTCACCGAGGACCGGAGACTGACGACTAGCTTAACGGAAGCGTTGTCGGTAGGTTTGGACCCGTGTGGTCTGTCTTTGTCATTATCCTAACATTTTTTCGGAAGAACTGCTGTCTGACAGCTTACCAAAGCCATATCGGAAATTAGAGGACTGAGTGCGAAAACATCTAGCTACAGTAATGGCCAGACTACATATAGTTCTGGCGCTGAACAAAGCACAAAAGCGACAAAGGGGGACGTCGTGGTCTAGGCCTAAGGAAGTGACGCAGTAATAATGAAAATTTCGGCGTGGTATTCGCTTTCCACAAGCAAGACAATTGTTAACTTTTTCGGACATCGGTTAGAGCAAGAAAAAAGAATTCCCAATGGGGTACTTAGCTTTAGAAGACTTCAATTCAGAAAACGAAAACTCAAGTAGCGGCCAACTGGCACTCGTGCGAACTACTTCTGCTTCCGGCTCCTCGGCAAGGAAGACTGATGTAATGGTGCCGACTGCCTTATTTTATACTACTGACGACCTGACGTCAGTCCTGGAGTGACTACAACCGATGCAGAAATACTAATCCTCTGGTATTTGGGCCGACTGAGTGCTACCTGGCAGGGATAACCAAAATGTGATAACTGCAACAGTGAAACACGAAGAACATCTGGCTTCCTTGGTGGTCTGATGTGGAGGATGCCTTTAAAGAACAGTCTGACTTCCAACCTAGAGGCTAAAGGAGGTGGCATAGGCAGACAAGCTGAGAGAGCCACAAAAGAATAAGACAGCCCACTCATCAATTCACACAGACAGTGGATGTCCCAGTGGTTTTGTCCTAACAGTGGTTGCAAAACCTTTTTAAGACATCAGATGGAAAACCTCTTGCATTTGGAAATGTAGAATTTCTTAATACTGGGTTTTCTGGCCTCCGGCTGAACTTGCAGCACGTCCTCTGAGAAAAGGTGTCTGAAGGGAACAAATACCCCATCACCCACAGGGTCAGGTTCCGAGTTGACAGCTGTGGGTGCACTAGAGTTCCCTTGTCCACTGTGAGCAGGTCAGTCATGTGGGGTAACTTGTGGTGATTGCCCCTGGCTAAATACAGGAGGGGAACCAATGCGGTCTTGGCCAAAAGGTGGTCACCAGCAAGATTTCTGGTCAATCCCACTGAATCTTCAGTAGGACCTTCGGGAGAAATGGGGAAGGGGGGATGCAGACAGAAACATCCCATTCCAAGAGAAAGGTAGAGCATCCACCTTCCATGCCAAGAGATATGGAACCCTAGTACAAAATTTGGGAAGTTGTCTGTTCATGAGGGAGGCAAAGAGCTCTGAGGTGTACCTCCATTGATGGACCAAGACAAGAAAAGTACAGTTGTGTACCTACCATAAATGTAGACGTTCGAGTGTATTCACTGTTGCAGTCATTACAATTGGGTTATCCTGCTGACAGGCTACCCACAGTCGGCCTGAGTTCCAAAGTCTAGGTCCGGTGTCGGATGCTGTCGCCTCCTCCCTGACGTCAGTACACCAGGGGTATAAAAGATGCAGTCAACGCCATTTTCTTCAGTTTTTCTTGCCCCAGATGTCAGGTGCCCCTAAAATGGTAGGCTTACTAATGTTAAAAAGCATGAATAACCAAAAAACAACTTTCCCTTCATCTACAAGCAAATACACCACATAGGTTGTATAGAATAGAGAAGTACAGATAAGTCCCAGCAAGGAAAAGGGGGGATGGAGGGAGGGTAACCTGGACTGCAACAGTGAATACACCCGAAAAGCTACATTTATGGTAGGTACACAAAGTAAACTTTTGTACCTACCATAAATGTAGATGTCCGAGTGTATACACTGCTGCAGTCATTACACTTGGGTTATCCTGCCGTCAGGCGGTTCCCCAGAAGGCCTGAGTTCCAAAGTCTTGGTCCGGCGTCAGTTGCTGTCGCCTACTCCCTGACGTCAGTGCGACAGGGGTATACAAGATGCATCAGATGCCATTTTCTTCAGTTTTTCTTGCCCCAGATGTCAGGTGCCTCCAAATAGGTAGACAATTCCAATTGCTAATAAAACATACATAAGAAAGCAAAAAATAACTTACAGCTACCAGCAAATACTCCCCATTGGTAGTAAGGGTAGAAGACATAGGTATGTACCAGCCAGTAAGAGGGGAAGGAGGGAAGATAACCTGGACTGCAGCAGTGTCTACACTCGAACATCTACATTTATGGTAGGTACAAAACTGTACTATGTTCATAGTGTTACCCTGCTGCAGTCATTACACTTGGGTAGAATCCCAAAGCTGAGGTAGGGTGGCTGGTTCTAAAAGGCATTAGGGGTGGCTATAAGGCCCTGCAGCGGCGAAGCCAGCTCTGTATTTAGAGTATAGAGGCAGATGGTAATGCTTGGTGATAGTATGTACAGAACTCCAAGTTGCTGCTTCCAAAATATCCTTGGTAGGTACTCCCCTGAGGTAGGCAGTTGAAGTGACTGTTGCCCTGGTGGAGTGAGATCTAATGCTGCTAGGTACAGGTTTTCCATGGTATGTGTAGCAGAAACGTACACAATGTCCTATCCATTTTGAAATAGTCTGTTTTGAAATGGCTTTTCCCTGTGCTCCTGCAGCATATGCTCCCAATAACTGCTCAGATTTTCTGAAAGCTTTGGTTTTGTACAAGTAGAAGCGTAACTGCCTGTGAATGTCCAAAGAGTGCAGTAGTCTCTCCCCTTTATTCTGTGGGTTTAGGATAAAAAGTTGGCAGGTGAATAGTTTGGTTTAGAGCCACACTGGATACCACCTTTGGCATAAAACGTAGGATTATTTCTTAAAGACACCCTGTCCTGGTGGAAAATGAGGAAAGGTTCCACTGCCATTAGTGCCGGTAATTCTGAAACTCTTCATGCTGATGTTACTGCCAGGAGCAGAGCAGTTTTCCAAGAGATATATTTTAATTCTGCTGTGTTAGCTGGCTCAAAAGGAGGTAAAGTTAGTTTTTCCAACACAAAGTTGAGGTCCCAAGTTGGAGTAGGTGCTCTACCGGGCGGTCTTATGTTTTTAGCCCTTCTGAGGTACTGTTTTAACAGAGGATTAGAGAAAATTGGTGGATCCGTGTTGTAATGAGCAGAGATGGCAGAGGCATGGATCTTGATGGATGAGAAGGAGAAATTGTCCAGCATCTCAGTTAAGTATTGTAGTATCTGAGGAATGTTTGGGACAAGACGGTCAAGGCTGTGAGCTTGGTTCCAGGCACAGAATCTCTTCCATTTATCCGAATAGGCTTTCCTGGTACTTGGCCTTCTGGCCTCCAGAATGACATCCACAACAGCTTTGGAGAGAGGCATTGCTTGCTTGACTAAGGAATCTTCCATGCAGCTAGGTTTAAGGTCTTTAGCTGGCTGTGTAGTATTTCACTGTTGTGCTGAGTCAGCAGATGCGGGATTTGAGGCAAAATCCAGGGTGGTTCTTGTGCCAAGCTCCTTAAGATTGGGTACCAGTGCTGGCGTGGCCAGTCTGGTGCAATTAGAATAATCTTTGGCTCTTCTTGCCTGGCTTTTATGAGTACCTTTGGCAGGAGAGGTAGTGGTGGGAAAGCGTATACTTGTAGGTTCTTCCAGCTGAATGAGAGGGCATCCACTTTCCATGCTTGTGGATGGTAACTCCTTGTGCAGAATTTTTGTAGCTGGCAGTTTATTGGGGATGCAAATAGATCTATGTCCGGGCTCCACCATTTCTGTGTTATCATTCTGAATATCTGTGGATTCAATTCTCATTCGTGGGGATCCATGATGTTTCTGCTTAAGTTGTCTGCCAGTGTGTTTTTCTCTGCTGGCAGGAATTGTGCTTGCAGATGAACATGAAGGTTTATAGCTGTGTTCCACAAGGTCCATGGCTTGTCTGCATAGGGGGTAGGAGTGAGTGCCCCCCTTGCTTGTTTATGTACCACATAACTGTGGTGTTGTCTGTCTATCAGTAGTTGTCCTGGATGCAGCAGGTCCTTGAAAGCTATAAGGGCATTTTGTACAGCTAGCATCTCTTTTTGATTAATGTGAAGATGCCTTTATTCTGCGGGCCACGTGCCCTGAATACATTTGCCTGCCATATGTGCTCCCCAGGCATAATCCGATGCATCTGTTGTCAGTGTTTGCCTGGCTGTGGGTTGTGTAAAAGGCTGTCCCTTGTTGAGGTGACAAGCTTGAGCCCACCATTGAAACTCCTGTTGAAGGCAAGGGATTAGTGGTATAACTGTTTTCAAACTTTGACAGTGTTGAGACCATACATTCTTTAGGTACCATTGTAGTTTCCTCATATGCAGTTTGGCATATGGAATTAGTAGTATGCAGGATGCCATGTAACCCAAGGCCTGCAGAATTTTTCTTGCAGGTAGTTGGGTCTTTGTTGCAATCAATTGAAAGTACTGAATCAGTTGTCTTTGCTTGTCTGGCGTGAGATAAGCCATCTGGGCCGTTGTGTTCAAGCTGGCACCCAGGAATATAATCTCTTGTGAGGGCACTAGTTTTGATTTCTTTTTGTTTCCTGTGTACCCCAGGCAACTTAGTAACTTAGTAACTTTTTTACAAATGCCAGATGCTTTAGAAGAATGTCCTTGCTCTCTGCTTGAATCAGGCAGTCGTCCAGGTACGGATACATTTGAATTCCTTTCTGTCTGCAAAATGCAATTACTGGTGCCAGGCACTTTGTGAAGACCCTGGGCGCAGTAGATAAGCCAAAGGGTAGTGCAGAGAATTGGTAGTGCATTGAACCAGCTATGAATCAGAGGTATCTTCTGCAGTTTTGTCTGATAGGGGCATGCAGGTATGCCTCCTTGAGGTCCAAAGTCACGAGCCAAGCTTTCTTGCCCAGCATGGGAAGAAGCTACTGTAATGTCAACATTTTGAATTTCGGAACATCTAGGTAAGTGTTTAGAGATGAAAGATCCAGAATGGGCCTCCAGGCCTTGTCCTTTCTGGGTACCAGAAAGAGTAGAGTAAAATTCTTGTCCTTGCTCCTGTGATGGTACCTTTTGAATAGCTCTCATATCCATGAGTGCTGTAATTTGTTTTTGAGCCTCTGCCCATTGATTTGGTGGCAGATATGGCATTCCTTTTAACCTTGGCGGAGTGTGAAAGTGGAACCTGTAACCATGAAATACAATGCTGAGAACCCATTTGTCTTTGGTGATCATTTGCCAATTGTGGTAGAAGAGTGCCAGTTTTCCTCCCAAGGGGGCTGCCAAGAGGGATTTGCTTGGCAGCTGTAGTGGAAAGTCATTGGAGCTGCTTTTTATATGGTTGGGGCCTGTGTTCCCCTTCTTTCTGGCCTGATGCAACCCATTGTTGAGACCTATAAGGACCTTGTGTTTGACCTCTCTCTCTTGGATGTCTGTATCTTCCCCTTTGAAATGTGTCTAATTGGAAAAGACCAATTCTTAGTTGGCCAGTTTCTGCTAAATCTAGGAGGCTGAACCTGTAAGAAATCCTTCACCATTTGCATAGATTTTGCCTTATCCTCCATTTTCTTTAATACATCTTCTGCCTTAACTCCAAACAACACATCCTGCTGCACAGGTGCATCCAATAATTTTGCTTTAACATGATCTAGTAACGCATGTTCTTTTAACCAAGCATGTCTTAATGACAGAGCCTGTAACTGCCGCTCTGCGGGGGGCCTCTAGAGAATCAAAACCACATTGCAAAGTATGCTTTTTCCCACTTGTTCAGCTGCATGCAACAAATCCTGCATTTCTTTAAAATTAGGAGGATCTGATTCTGGAAGCATTTTCTGTTTTAACTGAGACAGTAAAAATTGCTGATATTTTAGCATGTGAAACTGGCAATTTAAGGCTCTCACTGCTAAAGTTGCAGACGTATATACTTTCTTTCTTTCCCCATCTGTCTAATGCTCTGGAATCTGTCAGAGGGGACTGGATTCTTGGTTGATGAGGCCTTAACTCCCTTGGGTCCCTGAGAAATAGTTTCAGGGTCAGCTACAGGGCTTTTATACAGAAAATTGAGAGAGTCAGGTACTCTGTAGTATCTGTCAGGTTTAACAGGGGCTGGAGGTAAGGAATCAGGATTTAAGCTGGATTCATTATACACATCATCCACAATATCTAACACTGGCGGAATAGCAAAGGGTCTGTGTTGAGGTAATAAAAGGAAGTCTCTGAGCCTTTTCTTGGATTCTGAGTAATCCTGGCCTTCCCAGTGGAAATGCTCCCTCATGGTATGTAGGGTTTCCCCAAAGGAGTAGTCCTCCGGCGGTGAGGCTGATGGAACGGATTCCTCAGCATCAGAATCCTCATAAAGGGGTAAAGAGTATCCTAGATCTGAGGATGAATCAGAAGCGATGGACACCTGGTCAGATGAGTCATAGTCTGCATCCTGTCTAGGCCTTTTATCAGGAGGGGGGTGGGAACCCCTGATCAGAGTGATTAGGTCTTCGGCCATCTTGAGCATTTGTTTCCTAGGCATGGAAGCCTGTCCTGGGGAATGCTGTATTTGTTTCTTTGATTTTAAAGGAGGCTTAGACTTAGCTGAGGGTTTAATGCTTAACTGAGTAGGTCTGAAGACACCCTCTGAAGCTGTGGGCTGCTCAGCTACTCCGGATCACTCTGAAAGGTTAGTCTCGGTAGGCTGAATAAATTGTGCGTCCGAAGGCCCAGCCATCTCTACGTGGGAGTCAGAAGCGGCCTGTGGTTCTATAGAAGCGGTCGTCAGGGTCTGCGAAGGCGCCTCGCTGAAAACCGGAGAACCGGCGACTGGCCTAGAAGAGGCTTCGTCGTCTGTTTTAGGCCTCGGATGCTTATCCTTGTCTTTGCACTTTTTGTGTATTCCGGTCGTCGGAAGTTCCGATGGCATGGTATAATTGAATTTTCTACCAAAATAATGTCGGGCAAAATCAAATTGACGTTTAATAGTGCACTTGATAAACCTACCACAAAACTGACAACCAGTGACGTCGTGGTCTGGGCCTAGGCATGGGATACAATAGGAATGGAAATCCTTATGAGGTATTTGCTTCCCACAAGAAATAGTTAACTTTTACTGACTCGGTCTGAAGCAAGAAAAAGTTTCCCCAACGGGGTACTTAGCTTTGTAAAAGACTTCGGTTCTGGATTCGGAATGAAAATCTCAGGAGACGGCTGACCGGCACTAGCGAACTGCTTTTGCTTCGGGCACCGCGCGGCAAGAAAGACTGGAGAAAATGGAGTCAGATGCATCTTGTATACCCCTGTAGCACTGACGTCAGGGAGGAGGCGACAGCAACCGACGCTGGACCAAGACTTTGGAACTCAGGCCGACTGGGGAACCGCCTGATGGCAGGATAACCCAAGTGTAATGACTGCAGCAGTGTAACACGATGAACATCTGTACTATGTTCGTGTTTCACTGTTGCAGTCATTACAATTGGGTTGAATCCCAAAGCTATGGTTGGGAGGCTGGTGCTAAATAGGATTAGGAGAGGCTATCAGGCCCTGCAGAACTGCAGTGGCAAAACCTGCCCTGGGTTTAGAATAGAGAGGTAAGTGATAGTGCTTTGTAAAAGTATGCACTGAACTCCAAGTTGCAGCCTCTAAGATGTCTTTGGTTGGTACTCCTCTGAGGAAGGCTGCTGAAAAGCTGCTGCTCTGGTGGAATGTGGCCTAATGCCTTTAGGCACTGATTTGCCATGCTGTGAATAGCAGAAATGAATCCAGTGGCCTATCCACTTTGAAATAGTCTGCATTGAGATAGGCTTTCCTTGTGATCCTGCACCATATGCTACTAGAAGTTGCTCAGTCTTTCTGAAAGCTTTGGTTCTGTCCAAGTAGAAGCGTAGCTGTATGTGAATGTCCAAAGAACGTAGAAGTCTCTCACCCTTATTCTGTGGGTTTGGGTAAAAAGTTGGCAAGTGAATTGTTTGGTTAAGAGCCACACTGGTCACTACCTTAGGCATAAATGTAGGGTTTGTCCTGAGGGAAACCCTGTCAGGATGGAAAATAAGGTTCCATAGCCATGAGTGCCTGTAACTCTGAGACTAGTCTAGCGGAATTTATTGCTAGGAGCAGAGCTGTTTTCCAGGATAAAAATTTTATATCAGCTGCAGAGGCTGGCTCAAAGGGAGGCAGTGTTAGTTTTTCCAAGACATAGTTGAGGTCCCACGTAGGTACTGGTGCTCTCCTTGGGGGTCTTATGTTTTTGGCCCTCTGAGGTACTGCCTTAGTAATGGATGAGAAAAAATAGATGGTTCTGTATTGTAATGAGCTGAAATGGCAGAGGCATGTATTTTAATGGATGAAAAGGAAAGGCCTTTATCCAGCATCTCATTTAAGTAATGCAAAATCTGAGGAATATTTGGAACAATGGTGTCAATACCTTGTGCCTGGTTCCAAGCACAGAATCTCTTCCATTTTTCTGCATAAGATTTTCTGGTGCTAGGCCTCCTGGCCTCCAAAATAACATCCATAACTGCTTTAGAAAGAGGTGCGTCTTGAATGGCTACATTATCAGTCATGCTGCCAGGTTTAGGGTCCTGAGTTGGCTGTGCAGTATCTGACTGTCTTAAGTCAATAAATGAGGAATTTGAGGTAGTGTCCAAGCTGGGCATTTGGACAAGCTCTTTAGGATTGGGTACCAGTGCTGGCGGGGCCAGTCTGGAGTAATCAAAATAATTTTTGGCTTCTCTTGTCTGACCTTGAGGAGTACCTTGGGGAAAAGAGGCAGAGGAGGAAAAGTATACACTGTTAGGTTTTTCCAGCTGAAAGATAAAGCATCCACTTTCCATGCTTGCTTGCGATAAGTCCTTGTGCAGAATCTTTGCAGTTGGCAATTGTGAGGGGAGTCAAATAGGTCTATGTCTGGGAATCCCCAGTTCCTTGTTATGCTGAAGATTTGTGGATCCAATTTCCACTCGTGGGGATCCATTAGGTTTTTGCTTAGTTCATCTGCCAGAGTATTTATCCTTCCTGGCAGGAATTGTGCTTGCAGATATACTTGGTAAGTCAATGCCGTGTCCCATAAGTTCATGGCTAGTCTGCAGAGGGGGTAGGAATGTGTGCCCCCTTGCTTATGTACCACATGACAATACGTCCGTCTTTATCAGCAGTTGTCCCGGATGAAGTAGATCCTTGAAGGCGGTCAGGGCATTTTGAACTGCTAGCATCTCTTTTTGATTGATATGAAGATGCATTTGGCTTGCGGACCATGTGCCCTGAATACATCTTCCTGCCATATGGGCCCCCCAGGCATAATCTGATGCATCTGTTGTCAATGTTTGCCTGGCTGTGGGTAAGGTGAATGGCTGTCCCGTGTTGTGGTGACAAGCTTTTGCCCACCATCGAAACTCCTGTTGCAGGCAGGGAATGAGGGTAATTATTGTTTCCAGGCTGTGGCAATGTTGAGTCCAAACACATTTTAGATACCACTGACGTTTCCTCATATGCAGTCTTGCATATGGAATTAGCAGAATGCAGGATGCCATGAAGTCCAAAGCATGCAGAATTTATCTTGCAGATAACTGGGTCTTTGTTGCCAACATTTTGAAATAAGTAGTCAGTTGTCTGTGTTTGTCTGGTGTGAGATCAGCCATCTGGGGCAGTTGTATTTAAGCTTGCACCCAGGAATGTTATCTATTGAGAGGGTACAAGTTTTGATTTCTTTTCGTTTACTGTGTACCCTAGGCCTGCTAGTAATGTTTTTACAAATGCCAGATGCTGTTGTAGAGTGTCCTTGTTTTCTGCTTGAATAAGACAGTCGTCCAAGTAAGGATAAATTTAAATTCCTCTGTCTGCAAAAAGTAATTACTGCTGCCAGGCACTTTGTGAAGACCCTGGGTGCAGTAGATAAGCCAAACGAGTAGTGCAGAGAATTGGTAATGCATTGAGCCAGCTATAAATCTGAGGCATCTTCTGCATGACTGTGATTGGGACATGCAGGTATGCTTCTCTTAGGTCTAATGTCACAAGCCAAACCTTCTTGCCCAGCATGGACAGAAGTTGCTGCAGAATTAACATTATGAATTTTGGAATGTGTTCAGGACAGACAGGTCCAGTATTGGTCTCCAGGTTTTGTCCTTTCTGGGCACCAAGAATAGCCTCGAGTAAAATCCTTGTCCCTGCTCTTGCTGTGGTACTTGCTGAATGGCCCTCATGTCCATGAGGGATGAAACTTGTTTTTGTGCCTCTGCCCATTGATTGTGTGGCAGGTCTGGCATACTGTTTGGCCTCGGCAGGGTGTGAAAATGGAACCTGTAGCCCCGGGATACGATATTTAAGACCCATTTGTCCTGGGTGATCACATGCCAATTTTGAGCAAAAAGTGCTAGTTTTCCCCCCAAAGGAGCTGCCAGAAGACAAGTGCTTGGTACTGGCAGGAGAAAGTCATTGAGACTGTTTTCTGTATGGCTGTGATTTCTCTTCTCCACTTTTGGAGGTTGAAGCCCCCCATTGTTTAGGCCTGTATGAGCCTTGGGGCTGTGATCTGCCTCTGGGGCGTCTGTATCTACCTCTTTGTGGCCTGTCTGACACTGGAAAGGACCAATTCTTTAAAGGCCAGTTCCTGCTAAATCTGGGAGGCTGTACCTGTAAGAAATCCTTGACTGTTTGCATAGATTTAGCTTTGTCCTCCATTTTCATCAAAACCTCTTCTGCTTTAACACCAAACAAGGTATCATGTTGTAATGGAACATCTAACAATTTTGCTTTAACACGATCGGGCAGATTCTGTTCTTTTAACCACGCATGCCTCCTAATGACAGAACCTGTAACAGCGGCCCTACAAGAGGCCTCTAGAGAATCAAAACCACATTGCAATGTATGATTTCCTACTTGTTCAGCTGCATGCAATACATCCTGCATTTCTTTGTTTTCTGCACATTCAGAATGTCAACATTTTTCGTTTAAGCAGTGACATTAGATATTGCTGATATTTAAGCATATGAAATTGACAATTTAAAGCTCTTACAGCCAAGGTAGCAGAAGTATAAATCTTTTTCCCCCCATCTGTCCAAGGCCCTTGAATCCCTATCAGAGGGTATAGGGTTTTTTGCAGTGGACGCTTTTACCCCTTTGGGACCCTGAGAGATTGTTTCTGGGTCTGTAGCAGGGTTTTTGTAAAGAAATGTATGAGAGTCAGGCACCCTGTAGTATCTGTCTGGCTTAACAGGAGCTGGTGGCAAAGAGTCAGGAGACAGTCCGGACTCTGAAAATACATAGTCTACAATGTCTAAAACAGGAGGAATAGCAAGGGGCCTGTGTTGAGGCAACAAAAGGAAGTCTCGGAGCCTTTTCTTGGATTCTGAGTAATCTTGGCTCTCCCAGTGGAAAATGCTCCCTCATAGTATGGAGGGTTTCCCCAAAAGAATAATCCTCAGGAAGGGAGGCTGAAGGGATAAATTCTTCAGCATCAGAATCCTCAAAGGAGGGAAGAGAATATTCCTGGTCAGAAGAGGAATCGGAGGAAATGGAAATCTGATCTGAAGATGCATAATCTATCTCTTGCCTAGGCCACTTATCAGGAGGGGGATGGGAACCCCTGATCAAAGTAATTAGGTCTTCGGCCATTTTAAGCATCTGTTTATAGGCATGGAGACCTGTCCAGGAGAATGGTGTACTTGTTTTTGTCTTGAGAGCTGCTTTAGACTTTGCCTTTGAAGCTGAAGTTTGTTTTACATACAACTGTGTAGGCCTGAAAACACCCTCAGAAGCAGATGCCTGCTCAGCGGCTCCGGACCCATCTGAGGGAATAGTTTGAGTGTCCAATACCTCGAGTTTCCAGTGGCTGGCTCCACGTGGGAGTCTGAAGCGGCCTGTAGCTCTGAGATAGCAGGTGTCAGGGGCTGCAAAAGCACCTCACTGAGAACAGGCGAAAGGCCTGGCGGAAGCCTCATCTGTTTTGGACCTTGGGTGCCTGTCCTTTTCTTTGCGTTTTTTATAAACTCCGGTAATCAGCTGCTCCGATGGCATTATATAGTTAAATCTTCTGTCAAAATAATGAAATGCAAAATCATACCAACGCTTAGTGCGTTGGTTAAATCTAGCACAAAAACGGCAACTAGCAACGTCGTGGTCAGGGCCTAGGCAAGGAATACAGTAAGAATGAAAATCCTTATGAGGTATTTGCTTCCCAAAAGAAATACAATTATTAACTTTTTCTGACATCGGTCTAGAGCAAGAAAACAGTTTCCCCAATGGGGTACTTAGCTTCAATGAAGACTTAGGATCTGAAAATCGAATTTGAAAATATCAGGAGTCGGCCGACCGGCACTTGCAAACTGCTTTTGCTTCGGGCACCACACGGCAAGAAAGACTGAAGAAAATGGCGTCGGCTGTATCTTTTATACCCCTGGTGCACTGACATCCGGGAGGAGGTGATAGCAATCAAAGCCGGACCTAGACTTTGGGACTCAGGCCGACTGCGGGTAGCCTGCCAGCAGGATAACCCAATTGTAATGACTGCAACAGTGAAACACGATGAACATCGCATCCTTGTGCAATATCCATTTATGAGATTGAGTCATGGACCTGCAGATCTGTTTGCCACCACATTCTGGGCTAAAGGAAGATAAACAGCTTGAAGACAAATTTGGATTTTTAAGGCTAAATCCCAGGCCTGAAGGGCTAGTCTTGCATTGGAGATAAGAATTTGTTGACGGACCAGAGGACCGTGGTGTCTGAACCACTGTAGCACTCCTGGGGAAAGCATGGGTTTGAAGATTTGAACAGCAAAAATCAGAGCCCTCATCTCTTATGTTGATGTGCTCCTTTGTCTGGGTTGTAGACCATACATCCCTGACTTTCCAAGTTTGTAGAGTTGCACCCATCCTGTGTCTGAAGCATCAGGGAGGGGGGGGTATAGAGGTAGGCCTGGATTCCTTGAAACCTGAAGGCTCCACCAATCAAACTCCTTTTTAAAACAAGGTAGGAGTGGAATAAAGTCCAGAGGATGGGAGAGTTGCATCCAAACTGTCCTTAGAAACCACTGAACTTTCCTCATATGCAACTTAGCCAAGGGGAGCATGGGAATACTGGATGCCAAGAACCACAAGAGTCGTAGGAAATCCCTGGCAGTCGGGGATTGCCGGGGGAACAGCTTGTGTAGATGGGAAATAAGAAACAAGACCTTCTCTGTGGACAGAGGCTAGCATCCTGTTTGAATCTGGAAGCGGAGAAAAATGTGGTCTTGGGAAGGGGTCAGAAGAGAAATCGTGAAAGTCAGATTTTCTTGAAGAACTGGGCCTGGATGAAAAGATCATCTAGGTAAGGGAAAAATCTGTATACCCTGTAGTCTGCAATAGTATGACTGGAACTAAGCATTTCGTGAAAACCCTTAGTGCCACAGAAAGACCAAAGGGCAAAGCACAGAACTTAAAACATGAGGAAGTAACAGAAAAAGATTATTTCCTGAATTAATGGTGAATAGAGATATGAAGGTATGCATCTTTTGTGTCTACCAACACCATGAAGGCTTGGGGAAGTTTGAGGGGGAAAAAGGTGGGTAAAGTCAGCAACCAAAAGGTGAGGACTTTCAAAAAGGTATTTACATGGGAAAGGTCCAGAATGAGCCTTCATGGGCCATTCTTCCTAGGGACCAAAAATGTCATAGAATAGAATCCATTTCCCAGTTGAGAGGAGGGGCCTTTCTGAATAGTCCCCCTTGAGAGAGAAGAGCAGATATGACCAGAAGAAAAAGTTTGAATTGTTCTTTTGGTGGCTGTGGGATACCCCCGAAGGAGGGGAGAGTTTCCCAAAAAATGAAATATCCTTGTTTGATGATGGAGAAAACCCAAGAGTCCTGGGTTATCAGATTCCAAGCAGGTAAGGGGAGAGAGGTGAAGTGATGGGGAGGGGGTGGATGGCCCAGGAGGCAGCAGGTAGTCGCAGGTTATCAGGCTTGGGCTGGGGCTGAAAAGATTATTTGAGGGGGTGTGGATGGAAAAATCTTTGAAAAGGTTTGTTTCCTGGGACCTCTCTTTCCTTTGGAAGAAGAGAACAAAAACTGGTTTCCTAACAAGGGTGATCTTACCAGGATAGTTCCTCTGGAACCTATGGACAGGAGAAACTAGGATGTGTTTAAGATCCTGGAGCTCCTTGCCCTTCTCTTGGAGATTTAAAAAGGTCTGCAGCCAAGCTACCAAATAAGTTTTTATTGTCTAAAGGAACATCCATCAGTCTGGCCTTGAAGTCATCAGGTATGGGATGAAATCTGAGCCAGAAGTAGCTCCTCAGGACCGACCCAGAAGCTGCTACACTAGCACATCTACAGCATAACTGCACTTGACAGAGTGTCTTTGTAACCTGGGCAGAAGAGTTGAGCAGACAGGACAAAGTACAGTTTTGTACCTACCATAAATGTAGATGTTCGAGTGCTCATACAGCTGCAGTCATAACAGATGGGTTATCCTGCCGTCAGGCGGGTCCTCGGTCGGCCGAATTCCAAAGTCTAGGTCCGGCGTCGGTTGTCGTCGCTTCTTCTCTGACGTCAGTGCGGCAGGGGTATAAAAGAGGCAGCAGACGCCATTTTCTTCAGTTTTTCTTGCCCGAGATGTCAGGTGCCCCCAGAAGGAAGGCAAACATAATGTTATGCAAAGATGCAATGTTGATAAATCAAGAACAGTAGTTGCAAGCAAATACACCATAAAAGAATACCCCAAAAAGGATATATGAAAAGTGTTTGTCATAAGGCCTGTCCTAAGAGGGGATGGAGGGAGGGAAACCTGGACTGCAGCTGTATGAGCACTCGAACATCTACATTTATGGTAGGTACAAAACTGTACTATGTTCATCGTGCATACAGCTGCAGTCATAACAGATGGGTAGAATCCCAAAGCTAAGTAAGGGTGGTAGGCACTAAGTGGAACTAGGAGGGGCTAAGATGCCCTGCAGGACTGCTGTGGCAAAGCCCGCTCTAGATTTTGAGTACAGTGGGAGGTGATAGTGCTTGGAGAAAGTGTGCACTGAACTCAAAGTGGCTGCTTCCAAAATGTCCTTGGTAGGGACCCCCCTGAGGAAAGCTGTAGAGGTAGCTGTGGCTCTGGTGGAGTGGGATCTGATGCATGCAGGCACAGTTTTTCCATGAAATGAGTAACAAAAGCGTATGCAGTGGGCTATCCATTTTATAGGTTCATAGGTTTATACTAGGCTAACTGCCCTAGGGCATTTATAAGCCTAGCCCAAAGTTATGTGGCTTATGCCGCCCCTTATGTTAGAAATACTGTGCCCATTAGTTTGTTGTGCCTCTGTCCAGTAGTGACACAGAGATGATTCCCGGGGTAAACCTACGATCTCCCATCCACCGGTCAAGATTTCTCTTGAACAGAGCCAGCGAGGTGCTCTGCCTCACATGGACCAGGATTTTATTCCACAGCATGGGGAGTCTCTGGGTGATAAATCTATCCCTCCAGCACGTCCTATTTATATCCGTGCTAAGGTTTAAGTCTCTTGCTCTAGTGGTTTTGGTGGATTTGGATTGAGGTGGAGCATGTCCATTAATTCGGGTTGGTCATGGCCTTGTATGTCAGGCACAGGTCACCTCTGAGCAGACGGAATGCAACTGAATAGAGTTGGAGTTTCTTCAGTCTGGCAGCATATGTCAGGTTTTGGAGTCCCTTTATCCTTTTGGTGAGGAACTTTTGGGGTCTCTCCAATTGCTGCAGGTGTCGGGTGAGATACATCCCGAATGGGGCATTGTACTCGATCATTGGTCTGATAAGTGAAGAGTACAGGGGAACAATGACCTCACTTGATCTGGATGTGAATCCCTTCATGATCAGGTGGGCAATGTAGAAGGTCTTTCGAACCACTTTAGCAACGTGAGCGTCAAACGAGAGGCCACTGTCAACCTGGGTCCCCAGGTCCCTGATAACCTCTTCTGTGCTTAGTGGGTTGCCACCTATATGGTAGCTTGGGGTTACCTTGTTTTTCCCAAAGGGTATGACTATACACTTTTTTGCATTTAACTTCAGGCCATGGCTCTGGCACCAGCTATCAGTTTCCATGAGACCCTCTGAAGGATGTCTGTGTCCGATGTACTATCCACTATGGCACCCAGTTTGCAGTCATCCGCAAACTTTGTCAGCCATAGTCCTCCTATGTTTGCCTGTACTTCTGAGAAGTAGATGCCAACAATAGGGGCCAAGGACTGAGCCCTGTGGGACTCCACTTGTAACCGGCTTGGAGTCTGACATGGCTCCAGCAACTCTAACCCTGTGGGTTCTGTCCTTTAGCCAGTTTGCAACCCATCTTGTGACATATGGGTTTACATTTAAGCTGGTAAGTTTCTCTATAATACCCGAGTGGGGTATTGTGTCGAAAGCTTTTGCAAGGTCAAGGTAGGCTGTATGGACTGCCTTTCCCTCATCAATGGTCTTGGTGACTGTTTCAAAGAAGTCGACCAAGTTCAAAAGGCAAGATCTGCCCTTGACAAAGCCAAACTGGGTTGGGTCCAAGGTCTGCAAGTCCCCTATGTCCTTGTTTATGAGTTCCATTATGATCCTCTCCATAGCTTTGCAGACCAGGCTTGTTAAGCTTATGGGGCGGTAATTACCAGGGTCTGTAGAGACACCGCCTTTGTGGAGTGGGACCACAGTTGCCGTACGCCACTCCTTGGGCACATATCCTGTGGTGAGGCTAAGATTAAACAGCTGCCTTATGTGCGGGTTTAGTTCTTCATTGAGTTCATGTAGCACACAGCCGGGGACCCCATCCGGTCCCATTGATGCTGTGTTTTTAGCTTTAGAGAGAGCGGCTTTCACCTGCGCATTTGAGATGTCTGGGAGGCTACTCTCAGTTGGGATAGTTATCTCTCCTTTTGGGGGGAGAGGGGGGTGAAGTTTGCGCTGAACCTGTCTGCCAGTATGTTGGCAATGTCTGTGGTTTCAGTGATTTTTGTATCATTTTGGACTAATTCTGAGCATATCTGGGAGTTTCCACCCAGGTTTCTGACATAGCTGAAGAAGGCCTTATGATTGTCTTTTGAATCTATGGCAATTTTTCTCTCAAAGTTGGCCTTGGATGATTTTATGAGGGATCGTAGTTTCTTGCTAGTGCTGATCAAAGATGCCTTCCCTTTTTGGGATTTTGCTCTATCATGTAATAGCTTTCTCCTCTTATTGTAAAGTTTGTTTATGGCTGGGGTCCACCAGACTGGGCGTTGCCCTTGGTGGAAAGAGTCTTGGTTTTATTTGGGATTGCCTGATCCATGCAGTCCTGAAGGTGTTCATAGAAAGCATTTGTAAGGGCTTCCGAAGCTTGGGTTGTGGTTTCCATTGGCTCGGGGGCCTTGAAGGATACCACACCTGTCTTGAGTAGTGTGAAGTTTGCTTTAGAGAAGTTCTTCACTGTGGTCTTTTTTGTTTGGGGTGGGGGCGGGATGTGGATTTCTAGTGAGATTAGTTTATGATCTTATCTCACCAATGAGGGATATACTTCCGGTGTGGAGCATTTTGTCCCCATGTTCGTGATGATGAGATCTAGTATATTTTCTCCTCTTGTGGGGACGGTGACTAGTTGTTCCAAGGCATTTGAATTTATGAACTCCAGGAACCTTTGGGCTAGAAAGTCTGGGCTTGAGTAATGTTCCCAGTCTATATTCGGGTAGTTGAAGTCACCCAATATGATGGTGTTTGTTGATACATTTATACCCTCCAGTGTCTTCAGGAAGGCTGTGTGGGTTTCCTGAGTTTGAGAGGGTGGCCTGTAGCATGCTACAAATTGTAGAGCAGTTTTGCCTATGGTTAATTGCACCTGGATGGTTTCCTATGCTTCGTGCGTAGCCACCAACCTGGAGGTGTGGGTATCCTTGATGAATATGGATACACCCCCTCCTTTTGTGGTGTGGTCCGGGTTTTGGGGCCGGAACACATGATATGAGATGAAACCTGATAGTGCCGGGGTGCTCTCAGGAGCCTTGACCCAGGTTTCAGTCACAGCACAGACATCGATGTTCTCCATACTGAGAAGGGCCTCGAGTGCGTGCATTTTGAGATTTAGACTTCTGGCATTGAGCAGCATTACCCTTAGTTTCTTCATGTTTTTGTTTTCTAGGGTGGTAGGTTTAGAATTTGAGCCTTGCCTAAAAAAGGCATTATGGGGGTGGCAAGAGCCTTAGCCAATATCCGGAATCCCAGGGGTGACAGGTGCAAGCCGTCCCTTGCGAAGCAGCGTGGCTTGTCGAGCATGTCATCCCAGGCAGACAGGCACTGGATCCCCTTTGAATGACACCAGAAATTAAGCCAATTGTTAAAGCTGATCACCTTGTCACTATATTGTGGCATCATTCTTGGTGAAGGAAGGATACTGCTCAGGGTCAGGTTCATACCTGCCTGGGCTACATAATCAGAGAGCTCCTTTATGTCTCTTTTCATGTAGTCCAGGGAGGTACGTCTCAGGTCGTTCACACCAGCATGGACAATGACTGTGTCATACTTGTACTTGCCGTGGAGTGACCTGAGTGCTTGTGTTATGTGGTGGATTCCAGCGCCCGATAGGCAGCTTACCGTGACCTTCTCCTTGTTCAGCCTGGTGAGTGGGACGTCAGTGTGTCTGACTATGGAGTCACCTATGACAAGTATGTTTGGTGTTGTATTTGGCCTTAAGGGCAGTGACTGCTTTGCACACTGATTTTGTTGTTTATGTGTTGTTTGTGTGGTGTATTGAGTTTGCAGTTGCTTGGGTGTCTGCTTTGGAGGCCTCTGCTGTTTAGGTAAATTTTTACTCAGAGCCTTCGAGTATGTCTTAGTGTGTTTATGTGTTTGATTCAGTGGTGTGGTTGAGTTATGTGAGACTGGTATTGTGGTGTGTGTAGTTGCCTTCTCCTCCTGTCTGGTCTTGCCAGCCCTGAGTTGAGAGAGCTCAGCCTCCAGTTTGGCTAAATAGCTGCATCTCTCGCAAGTGTTAGTGTTACGTGGGAGGAGGAGAGGGTTGTCCGTGTACATGAGGCAATTGTAACATTGTCTCAGAATTCCCAGATTCACCAACTGGGCAGGAGAGGACGCCAGCATCTGACCCTTTGACATGCTAGAAAGATTTATGAGTTGGTATGAGACAGAAAAGTAGTGGGCTTAGCAGGGAAGTGGGCACTCCTGGGGGGTTTTGCTAGTGAGAGATTTGTATAATATATGAGTGCTTGACCTGCAAAGAGAATGCTTATAAGACAAGTGCTGAGCTTTTTGAGAAGAAAAAGCTATTTGGAACAAGTGCTGCACTTTTTAGTGAAGGTGTAAACTTGTTTGGGTTCCTAACAGAGCAGTTCTAATGGAAAAATTGAACAGACTTTCTGGAGCCAGAAAGAGTTTAACCTTGTTTAACCGGCGCTGCCCGATGCTGCTCTAGTGGCAAGTGAAATGGTCTGTTTGGAAATAGCCTTTCCTTGAGCACCTGCAGCATAGGACAAAGAGTTGCTCAGATTTCCTGAATGGCTTTGTCCTGTCCAAATAGTAACAAAGTTGTCTGTGAATGTCCAAGGAATGCAGTAGTCTTTCCCCTTTGTTTTGTAGATTAGAATAAAAGGTAGGTAAGTGGATAGTCTGATTCAAAGCTACACTGGATACTACCTTTAGCATAAAGGTAGGGGTGGTTCGTAAGGAAACTCTGTCCTGATGGAAAATGATGAATGGTTGCACAGCCATGAGGGCCTGCAGCTCCGAAACCCTGCGAGCTGAGGTGATAGCCAGAAGAAAGGCTGTTTTCCATGACAAGTACTGTAACTCTGCTGAAGAAGCTGGCTCGAAGGGAGGAAGGGTCAGCTTTTCCAATACGAAGTTGAGGTCCCAAGCAGGGACTGGTGGTTTCCTTGGGGGTTTTATATTCTTTGCCTCTCTGAGGAACTGCCTTAAGAGAGGATGAGAGAATAAAGGAGGATCTGTGTTGTATTGTGCAGAAATGGCTGAAGCGTGGATCTTGATGGAGGAGAAGGAAAGTCCATTGTTTAACATCTCAGCTAGGTACTGTAAAATTTGAGGTATATTTATTACCCAAGGGTTGTGTCCCTTTTCTTGATTCCAGGCACAAAATAGTTTCCATTTGGCGGAGTAGGCCTTTCTAGTAGAAGGTCTTCTGGCCTCCAAGATGACATCCTGCACCTCCTTGGAGAGGAGAAACTGTTGGGAAATCAAGGAATTCTCCATGCAGATAGATTTAGAGTTTTGAGATGGCTGTGAAGGGTTTTGTAGTTGTGCTGGGACAACAGAAGAGGGACTAGAGGTAGGATCCATGGTGGGGAATGTGTCAGGCTCTTCAGGAGCGGATACCAGTGTTGTCTTGGCCAGTCTGGAGCAATGAGAATCATTTTCGGCCTCTCTGCTCTGGCTTTTAATAGAACTTTGGGCAGCAGAGGAAGAGGCGGGAAGGCATAGACTGTCAATGTTGCCCAATTGAAGGAAAGTGCGTCCACTTTCCAGGCCTGTCGATGATAGGTCCTTGAACAAAATTTTTTTCAACTGGCAATTTCTGTGGGTAGCAAAGAGATCTATGTCTGGCTGTCCCCATGCCTGAGTTATCTTTGTGAAAACTTGAGGATGCAACTTCCATTCGTGTGGGTCTGTCATATTTCTGCTTAAGTTGTCTGCCAGTGTGTTTTCCTTCCCTGGTAGGAATTGTGCCTGAAGTTGAATTTGCAATTCCAGTGCTGTGTTCCATAGGGTCATGGCTTGCCTGCACAGGGGGTATGAATGAGTTCCTCCCCTGTTTGTTTATGTACCACATCACTGTGGTGTTGTCAGTCTTTATCAATAGCTGGCCTGGATGCAGTAGGTCTTTGAAGGTCAAAATAGCCTTTTGCACGGCTAGCATTTCCTTTTGGTTTATGTGAAGGTGCTTCTCTTTTCGGGTCCATTTTCCCTGAATGCACTGATCTGTCATGTGTGCTCCCCAGGCGTAGTGTGAGGCGTCTGTTGTGATGATTTGAGTTGCTTGAGGTACACAGAAAGGAAGACCTGTGTTTCTTTGGCAAGCTTGAGCCCACCACATAAATTCCTTTTGAAGGCATGGAATGAGTGGTATAATTGCTTCCAAGCTGTGGCTGTGTTGAGACCATAAGTTTTTTAGGTACCACTGAAATTTCCTCATATGCAGCTTTGCACATGGGATTAGTAAGAAGCAAGATGCCATGAATCCCAGAGCCTGCAGGACTTTCCTTGCAGTTAGCCTGGTGTAAGTTGCCATTTTTCTGAAGAATTGAGACAGTTGCCCTTGCTTGTCTGGCGTGAAGTAGGCCATCTGGTTGGTTGTATCCAAGCTGGCACCAAGGAAAATTATTTGTTGAGAGGGTATTAGTTTTGATTTCTTTTTGTTGACTGTGTATCCCAAGAAGTTCAACAGTTTTATTACAAACGCCAGGTGTTGCAGTAGTATGTTCTTGCTGTCCGCTTGGATCAGGCAGTCGTCCAGATATGGGTAGATTTGTATTCCTTGTAGTCTGCAGAAGGCGATTACTGACGCCAGGCATTTCGTAAACACTCTGGGCGCAGTAGATAAGCCAAAGGGCAATGCAGAGAATTGGTAATGGGTTGAACCTGCAAGAAATCTGAGGTATCTTCTGCAATCTTGTCTGATAGGGACATGCAGGTATGCCTCCTTGAGGTCCAATGTTACCAGCCAAGACTCCTTGCCCAGCATGGGAAAAGTTGCTGTAATGTGAGCATCTTGAATTTTGGCACCTGTAGATATGTGTTTAGGATGGATAGGTCTAACATAGGTCTCCAATCTTTGTCTTTCCTTGGTACCAGGAATAGTCTGGAATAAAACCCTTGACCTTGTTCCTTTGCAGGTACCTCTTGAATTGCTTTCATGTCCATGAGAGCTGAAATTTGTTTTTGTGCCTCTGCCCTTTGATTTTGTGGCAGGTTTGGCATGCCTCTCATATTTGGAAGGGTGTGAAAGTGGAACCTGTAGCCTCTGTCTATAATGTCCAGAATCCATTTGTCTTTTGTAACAATATGCCAATTTTCTGAGAATAATGTCAGTTTTCCACCCAAAGGTGCTGCCATTAAAGCTTTGCTTGGCAGGTGTAGGGGGAAGTCATTGTGTCCGTTTTCTAAAAGACTGATCTATCTTCTCCACCTCTTGGGGTTGGTGCTTGCCACTGTCTGGCTCTGAAAAATCCTTGAGGTTGCCCTCTACCCCTTGGACGCCTGTATCTGGCCCTTTGAGGTCTGTCCGTGGCTGGAAAGGACCAATTTTTTGAAGGCCAGTTTCAGCTGAAATGTGGAGGCTGTAACTGCAGGAAATCTTTCACTGTTTGCATTGATTTCGCTTTTCCCTCCATTTTCTTTAGCACCTCCTCAGCTTTAACGCCAAACAATACATCTTTTTGAAGAGGTGCATCTAATAATTTAGCTTTGACATGATCTGGTAAGGTTTGCTCTTTGAGCCAAGCTTGCCTATGTATAACAGACCCCGTAACAGCAGCTCTACATGAGGCCTCTAAAGCATCAAAACCACACTGCAAGGTATGTTTACCCACTTGCTCTGCACCATGCAACAAATCCTGCAACTCTTTTAAATCTGGCTGTTCTGGTTGTGTCATCTTGCTTTTCAGCTGAGATATCAAAAACTGTAGATACTTTAACATATGGAACTGACAGTTTAATGCCCTCATGGTTAAAGTGGCCGAGGTGTACACCTTTTCCCCCCACCTTTCTAAAGCTCTGGAATCTCTCTCTGAAGGTAATGGGTTTTTAGCAGTAGAGGCCTTAGTTCCCTTGGGACCCTGTGAAATTGTTTCTGGGTCAGCAGTATGGCTTTTATATAGGAACTGGTGAGAATCAGGAACCCGGTAATACCTGTCTGGTTTAACAGGAGCTGGAGGCAAAGAATCTGGATTAAGGCTGGCTTCTGTGTACACATCATCCAATATATCTAAAACAGGAGGGATAGCCAGAGGCCTATGCTGGGGGAGCAAAAGAAATTCCCTGAGCCTTTTCTTGGAATCTTGAGTAATCTTGGCCTTCCCAGTGAAAGTGTTCCCTCAATGTATGCAGGGTTTCCCCAAAAGAGAAGTCCTCAGTTGGGGGACTGAGGGAATAGACTCCTCTGCATCAGAGTCTTCGAATGGAGAATAGGCATAATCCTGGTCCTCAAATAGTTCTGAGGTAATAGAAGCTTGATCTGAGGAAAGGTAGTCTTCCTCTAACCTGGGCCTTTTGTCAGAGGGGGGTTGAGAACCCCTGATAAGAGTAATCAAATCCTCAGCCATTTTAAGCATCTGTTTTTTAGGCATGGTGCCTTGAGAGGGGGTCTGAGGAACCTGTTTTTTGGTTTTCATGGCTGCTTTAGATTTAGTGAAGGCTTTAATAGAGAAGGAGGAAGGCCTGCAGACCCCTTGAGAAATGGCAGGCCTGTCTAAATTTTGAGTTTCCCCTGCCAGGAGTGGCGTCTGTATCTGTAATAGGAATGGGGGACGAGGAGCCTGCGACCTTGGGTACTGAAGACACTGGTAATGCATTGTCATCGGTACTCAGGGGCTGCGTAGGCACCTCGCTGAGTACCGGAGAACTGGTAGTCGGCCTTAGCGTGGTTTCAGTAGGTGGTGCGGACCTCGTATGTCGGTTCTTATCTTTGCGTTTTTTGCTCAAAACTGGAGTCGGAGTATCCGACGACATAATATAATTAAATTTTTTGCCAAAAAAGTGAAGGGCGAACTCCGCCCGATGCTTAATAGTGCGCTTGTTGAATCTAGCACAAAAACGGCAGGCCGAGACGTCGTGGTCTGGGCCTAAACAAGGTATACAGAAAGAGTGGAAATCCTTATGCGGTATTTGCTTCCCACATGAAATGCAATTATTAACTTTGTCTGACATCGGTCTGAGGCAAGAAAAGTTTCCCCAACGGGGTACTTAGCTTTCAAGAAGACTTCGGCTGAAATACTTTCGTAAATATCAGGAGCTGGCCGACCGGCACTTGCCAACTGCTTCTGCTTCGGGCACCGCGCGGCAAGAAAGACTGAAGAAAATGGTGTCGGCTGCCACTTTTATACCCCTGCCGCACTGACGTCAGGGAAGAAGCGACGACAACCGACGCCGGACCTAGACTTTGGAATTCGGCCGACCGAGGACCCGCCTGACGGCAGGATAACCCATCTGTTATGACTGCAGCTGTATGCATGATGAACATCTTAGATTTGCAGGGTGAGTCAGGGAGCTCCAAAAGAAGCTTTCCTGTATCTGACAGAAGAACCAGAGAGTATTTGGCTATATGGGTTTGATAATTGATGGCCCTGAAGGCCAAGGTAGCGGCGATGAAAACGTTTTTCCCCAGTCTCTCCATGACTTTGCTTTCCTTATCAGAGGAAAGCAAAGAGGAGGAAGGCAATACTTTAAATGCCTTGTCAGCGGAGACTGATATAGTAGCTGGATCTGCAGAAGGGGCTTTGAAGAGGAATTTGGAATTCTCAGGCACCTTATAAAATCTGAGCACCTGGAAGCAGGAGGCTGAGAGTCCAGCCATTTACATCCAGCTGTAAAGGCATCCAAGAAGGCTGGAAGAACTGGAGGCATGGCAGAAGGGGATGGAGAATCCATCTGAAGGAGGTCATAATACCTCATTTGCTTGACATTTGGGAACAGGCCATTTGAAAAATTCTTTCATTCTCAAAATAGTTTCCCAAAAGGAAATATCCTCCCCAGGGGGATCTGCACCATTAGATGATTCCTCTGGTGAAGCACAACCCTGACGGGAAGCATCTTGGGTAGAATAAGCTAAGGACTCATCACCTGATTCCTCCTCATCTGAAGACGTGTCTACAGACGTCCTCAAAGGGAGTAGAGGGAGACAAATCAGTAAGAGGAACAGAAGTAGCCTAAGGCTGCCGCAGTGCCACAAAAGCACTGAACAGGCCTTGGGAAAAGGCCTGCCAATCCAGAGCTTGATCTTGTGGAACTGGAGTGACATATTTCGTCCTCATTTTCTTTTTTCTTAGGAGCTTCCATATGATGGAAGGTGGATGGGCCCGACGTCGCCCTGCACTCCACCATGTCCATATGCACATCCTCCTGCACGGTGATTTGGGTGACACCATGTGGGCCTTCAGTAATACGCTGTGGTCCCCCCTTTATACCCATATCTGACGCCTGTGATTACCTTGCAGATGTGCAGGTAGGGTCCTTTGGGGAATCCACCATACCTGCCCAAAGGGATATCTAATGGTTCTGGGATGGCCTCCAGGACTACATCAGCCTCGAGAGGGATGCCCGGAAGACAGGGCGCAGCAGGAATATTAGGCCGAAGTCTCTTGGCATACTTTGATTGCGGCTTGTCTGAAAGGCCCGATGTAACCTCCACCTCAAATGCTAAATTATTATGGCATTGATTCTCTAGATAAAGCTTAAGAGAAGCTAGATGGCTCCTAAGGGCTTCGGGGACAAAAGGACTTACAGATAAACACAGGTGATATGGTCATGGCCTGGGCCTAGGCATAACAAACACAAGACTTGGGAGTTCTTATGTGGAATCAGCCTTCCACATGGACACCTGCCCTTCCTAGCTGACATGAAATCAAAATGCAAACAGTACCCAAAATTTAAGGAAAGAAAAAACCCAATGGGGTACTTATCTGAACCAAGGCTCACAACTAATCTGGCGAGTGGATGTCTGGAGCAGGCAATCGGACAGGTGGCAGAAAAGTTCTGAGGTTTGGTGCATGCTGACGTCCGCTTTTTACCAGATGTCTCTCTATGATCGACGTACACTGGATGGCACGGGCATCGCACATACCTTACAGTAGCATTAAGACTTTGGTATACTAGCCGGAGGCAAACTCCGTCATGTAATAAATACCGCAGCATATGAATAGGGCATCCTTCATATACTTAGATTTATTCAGTTTGTTAATCTGGTAGGAAAACTAGTCCTAAGAGCAATTCCAGCCATAAGTTTTATACTAACCATCACTTCCCAGCAAAACCAGCCTACACAATTCAAGATGTAAAACTTGTGGGTCAGTCTAATCAAATTTCCACTGATGTCTCAAAATATCAGTATACTGGTCTCATTGTCAAGATGTTCAACATGCTTGCAGTGACATGGTGCATGTTATGTCACATTTACCTGGCCAGTCAGCACAGAGGTGGATAAGGGACAAGAAAGCAATGGTGCCACACAGCAGGCAAAATTGGGGGAGGCTAGCAGTAACTTCTGGGTAGACCTCTACTCTTATTTTTTCGAGTTAAATGACCTTGCCAGAATAAGAACGAAATAAAGGTACTACCCAAAAACTGTAACAAAAGTTAACAGACTGCTAAGAAAACTGATGTTCTATCTTCTTTTAGAAATCACTAAAATAATGATAGTGTAACCCTCCTCCATGCAGGGCACAGTCAGGGGAATTCTTGGTTCCTCGTTTTCCTTATGATGCCCACCCCCCCCCCAAGTTGACCCAAAATATGATCACTCCTAGACGCAGATAAACAGCTATGCAAGGAACAGACATGACACTCCTCTGATGTGTCCATGTTGTTTCAATCAAGATCTGTAATGAACCTAAAAACTCTCCAACACGGATTCATCATGTTCCACTGTTAATCACTAGGAAACTGCCATCCTCACATTTATCACCAGAAATATCCAAACTGGCTGGTTTTCCATCAAGGACTGTGCTGCACAGGGAAAAAGGATGTTATAAAATGAATAATGTAGATAAAAGCAAATGAAAAGCTGAGTCACCTAGTTGTGTTTGGAACCCCAAGACAGCTCATTCCCTCCAGGTGAACTCAAAGTTTATCCTCTGACTTCCAGTGGTTGCCTTCGGAACTTTTTGAAAAAAGTTATATGTTCACTTTTCAAACAAATGTTCATTACCTCTGGATCCAGAAAGGTTATTAAATAAATGTAAATGGCAAACTGTTCAGCACACATTAATCTTTACTGTGGTAGTATTAATTAGATTCTATGTCTTAACCTGGATTTTAAGAGTTACCTGAGAAACAGTAATTTTGTTAACACTTTACATCACCAATAACCACCAAACCTGTGCGCATACTGTCATTAGTATTTTGTTCAGACAGCTGTGAGCTTTAGTACGAGGCAAAGCAGTTTTGCCAGAGTCACTTGGTTGTTCAGATATTAAAAGAAAGTGAAAATGTTGACAAACAGTGTATAAACAATTAACATTAGCTGCACTAGGACTGAGGCCAAGTATCAGTGAAGTTGTACTGCACATCATGTAACCTTTTAGAGGAAATCTTTTAATTGCATACAAGCTGCATGGTTTTGGAATGAATGCAAATATGAAAAGGCAACACTAAAGACAGTAGTGTCAGCAGGATGTACAGTAAACTCTCAGTTAACAAGAACTCAAGCAACCGGGGGGGGGGGTACGAAGAAATACAGTACAATTTGCACATGTGGCACTTTGTTCCCCCCTTGCAGAAACCTACCTTATGTTTTTAGAGCATTAAGAAGTAAGACAGAAATACATTCCCTCACTCCACAACCTAAGAACAAGTCAAACCAAACAAATAGGGTACAATATTTGTCAGGCTTGTTTTTAATAGCAACTCTCAAGCAACCAGAAACTAGTTATCTGGCATCTACGAAACCACATCGGTGCCAGTTAACAGAGTTTACTGCACATAGTGAAACACCTGTAGGCATCACTAAGCTTTAATGACACAATTCAGCATAGTTTAACTACTTCAATTTTATACAAAAAAAATTATACTACTATTGAAAAAAATGAAGAACAATGTCCTCCAACACGTAAAATCAGAGATTTATCTTTTATACTACCATAGCTTGTGCTTGATCACCAAAACAGTAAGACTATTTGCTGAAGGCACTGGTCAACTCTGCACTGTTAAACTTTCCCATGTTCCAGCTCCTCCCTCAAGTCTCACGACACCTAGAGTCTTTTGTTTCTGTACATCTAGGGTGCCCTCAGAACAGCAAGCACATACACAAAATACTTCTAATAGTGCAAACTATATTCACACATACATCATATCGTGTCTCGAAAGACGAGTCTTAACATACCTCTCCAGATCCCCTCCAATCAGTGATGCAGGAAGGTGAATGGATATACTAAAGTGAGCAGATATGAATCATAAACATGTACAGTACAGCGAAGTACATAACTTCTGCATCTTCTGTGATCCAGTCTTACCACTTCAACTGTATATAGGGTCCCCAGATTATCCTTCTCAGTGGTATCAAAGAGTGAACCAAGGGCTAACTTAGATCTAGAAAACACATATAGCTTACAGTGTCTTGCAAGTATACAGAGAAACACCTTACAGCAGTATAAATGTCAGAACCCCCCCCCCCAAATCTCAATTTCAATTTTCTTTTTTCAAATAACAATACATTATATATATATATATATATATATATATATACACACACACACACACACACACACATATATATATATATATATATATACACACACAATATATACACAAGAAGTCACTATATAGTCATGATTTTCGGGTCTAGCTGGCAATTTTTTTACATAATAAACTTACACATTTATATAGCCACACAGGCTTGACTTTTGCTGCTATTTTGTATATGACACAAAGCTTTTTATGGTTTCTAATGTCTTTCGTTCTGTTCAAATAAGTGCAGCTGTTGAACATTTAAACAGTGCAGCACATACTCCTCACAGTTAGAATACTGAAAAACAGAGGTAATCCGGAAGGCTCGAGTCAGGTGTGGTATCCCACCTGTGACCCAGAGGGTGACAGGGCTAACAAGAAAGAGTACAAAGAATTAAGTCATTTTAACTAGTAGAGCTAGGAAACTCGCTCTCAAACCCTCCTTGTAGGAGAGATAAAAACAACTTGTTAAAGTTTCAAGTAGTTCACTCAGTTAAGTAGGTAGATGGATGAGAGTTAGTGTTCTAGTAGATATTTTTAAAATTTATGTTTTTACTATTAATTCTCTTGATCTAATTATCCACTGGATTTGAGTTGCTTAGGCAACGTTCATTAATATTGTTTTTACATTTATTAAAAACCTTTTTATCTAATTCTATGTTTCTTATTACAAATTTTTTAAATATTTTCTGTGTATATAAACCATGTTATTGTTAACTGATGAGTTACTCAACTATGTACTTCTGTTTCTTTTACTTGGTATTGCCCTTTTAAGTGTACTGTTCTATTTTAATTGAAAGGAAGTGATGCAATGTACTAACTGCTACTTAGGTTCAAAAAGGTTTTGGCGCCCTTTTTGTACTTCTCTGATGAAGCTTCTCTCTTTTGGAGTAGCGAAAACGCTTGTTGTCTTTCCACAATAAATTTGCGTTAAGGAATATTACTTTGTGCTTTGGGCTTTGCTTTGACCAGGACCTCTTGTTGTGCCAGTTTGTTTGCTCGTTTTTAGGTTTTCAACAGTTTGTTCTCCATGGCTTCTGATCTTGTGCTCAGCCCAAAAAGCCCTAATTTATTCGGTTCTGAACCCAAAGATAATGTGGACATTAGTAAATTACTTCTGGCTGTGTCCCAGAGACTTGATTCGCTGAATGAGCGGTTGGATCATATTGAAAGACGTCCGGTATACGCATTTACTTCTCTACCAGCTCTTTCAACTAGCACAAAGGGAACTGCACGTACGGGAGACACCGAACAGTGTTCTTTGCCGCCAGCACAGCCCGTGCGTACAGAACCCGCTTCAGATAATCATGCAGTTCAAAATGCGGCTTTACAGAATGGACTTTCTGCTCCCAATACCAACAGACCTGCACTTATTGGCGTTTCTTCTTTGGCTGACTGGATTGACGATACTGGGGACTTGTTTGTGTTTCTAAAGCCTCTTCAGAAGGATCTACCGGTGCCGACATCTGTGTCTCTAACTAAACAAGATGACATTCTAAGCAAGCTGAAGCTGTTTGATAATAAGGTACTTAAATTAAGAAAATTACAGTTGGAAGTTGCTTATTTTAGACAATGCCTTAATGAAGACATTGTCCCTAAGGGTTTGAGGAACAGGTTTGTTCCTTCTAACTTAATTCCGGATTCTGACTTTCTAACTGACTTGGTTGTGCTGTTTCAAAAACAAGGGGCACAGCCATTGGAACTTATTATTAAATATTATGTTTTAAATATTGAGAAGTTAACGAATGAGGTCAACTTACTGGACAATGACATCAAACTGCATATTGACTTTTACAAGTTTAAGTTTGATTATAATCGCATTTTCTCAAGTGTTGATGCTTTTATGAGCAAGATCAAGACTAATAAGTCTAAAAAACTTTTTAGGGACAGATGTGCATACCAAGAAAACAGGGCCTACCCTAAACTGTCTAAAGTTAATACCCAAAATGTAAATGATGACCTTGCTATTAACAAAGTTGATGTTAATAGAAATGGGGTTATATCAGATAACACTGACTCCACAGCAGTAACTGTTCAACAGGAAGGTGGTCTTAGACGTAGTAATAGGAACCGCAAAAAGGCTGATGGTCCTGATGGCCATGTTAGCAATTCTATAAACTTTGGCGATTCCACTTACAATGTTAGTGATAATTCTGTTTTTTTAGGGAATCACAACAACACTCACAACAAGGGCAGGAACAGGAACTGGAACAGATAACTAGTCCTAGTAACAATGATGAAAATATTCAATCACCTAATATTCTTTTTAATAGTAGAGGTGATTTTAAGGTTTATAACTTTTCATCACTGTCATTGGAACCTGAACTCATCGAATTGTTGGCACTAGGTAACACATTTGTGCCTTCTAAGAAGTTTGATTTAGCCAAACTGTTTATCGATTTAAAATGCTATGTCAGAAAACTCAATTTAAGGCTGCTTTTCAACAATGAGGTGAATGTTCTGAACAATTCACTAACCCTATCGAGTACCTTCAACCCCCCTTACATCTTGGTTTAAGAATGTTCGAGAACATTTGCGAACTTGACGCTCGTCACTTGGACTTCCTTTGTAGAAGTACAAAAAATACTTCTAACATTACTAAGGTCCAATTTGAAGCTCTTAACAACTTATGCGCTTCCCCTGTGAGAATCATTAAACCGGATAAAGGGGGTGGGTTAGTTATTTTTGAAAATGACCAGTACACTCAAAGAATGTTTGAGGTTCTTGATTCTCAAGCTTATAGACCAGCATCACTAAATGAAATGAACAGTTGTTCAAACAGACTTAGAGGTTACTTTAGGGACATTTACCTTCTAGGAAGAATTAATGTGGACACATACAAATATATAGACATTGTTTCACCAAAAGTACCGGTAATGTTTGGAATACCAAAGGTCCATAAGAATAGCAGTGACCCCCCTATGAGAGCGTTAATAGATGGAAGATCTTCTATGACCTATCCATGTTCTAAATATGTTGATTTTTTTGCTCTCCAAATACATTAAACTGGTACCCAGCATTTGTAAGGACTCTTGGTCTTTTTTGACCAACATTAACAGTATTCCTTTTAACAACCATTACAACTTCCTCACTATTGACGTTGTCGATTTGTACTCCTCAATCCCTCACCAAGAAGCGGTTGAGTGGATTTGTTTGCTCCTTAACGAACTTAAAGCACCTAAGGTTGAGATCGACAACATCACTGAACTATTAGACATAGTTCTCACGTCCAATTTTTTCACCTTTGACGGATCTATCTACTTGCAAACTCAAGGTGTGGCAATGGGCTCCCCTTGCGGTGCCAGTGTTGCCAATCTTTTTATGGCACACGGAGAAAAATTTCCTTTTTAACAATCCAGATTGGATGAAACACATCCATTATTATACAAGATTTTTGGATGATGTTTTCATCCTCTTTGAAGGTGAGGCCACACTAGCAGAGTCATTAGTGGACTACACCTTTCCTCAAGTTTACTTATAATTTTTCTAAGTAAAGCATTGACTACCTTGACGTGAAATTGACTAAAGATTCAACTATTTCTAGCCTTCAATCTTCCATTTTTAGGAAAGCTACTTACTGCAACTCCTTTTTACACTATTCCAGCTCTCACCCTTACAAACAAAAAAGAGCCATTGTTAAAGGTCAACTGGTGAGGGCAGTAAGGATGTGCAGTAAGCTTTCCGATTTCACTTCTGAGTGTAACTTCCTGAAACAACTTTTTATTAATAGAGGTTACCCTCAGGTTATGTTTGAGGCTCTACTTAGTGAGGTTGAGCTTAAGAGATCTAATGGCTATTTTAAGCCTCTCCTAAACTGTGAGAAGGGAGTAGGAACAACCGAACAGGCTCTTGGCATTAATGAAGAAGAGATGAGTAATCCAGGTACAACAGTTGAGTTAACTACTGTACAAGGCTTGACCATCTCCCCTTTGAGTTTTATCACCACTTTCAACAGTAATTCTAATCAGATTCTGAGGATTATACAGAAAAATTGGTTTTTCATTGAAAGTAATCCACTATTATTAGAAAAATTAGGTACTAGACCTCATGTTGTTTATAAAAGGAGAATGAATATAAAGGAACTGTTACAGAGGAATACTTACTCACATCTTCATCCCTATAATAGACTTAAAGGGACTTTTTCTTGTGGAATGTGTAACTGCTGTAACGTAATTCGTGTTGGTTCCACTTTTTCTATTAGGGATAGAAAATTTGATATCAAATTTAAAATCAACTGTGAAACAAAGTCTATAGTGTACATTGCTTTCTGTGTGTGTTGCCCTGCGTTTTATGTCGGAAAAACCGACAGAAAATTTAAGGAGTGTGTTTACCAACATTGCTACGCCATCAAAAAAGGTAAAACTGAAAACGCATTGGCTAAGCACGTTACATGTAACCCAGGGCATAGTTTCACATTCATGGGCATTGATCATGTACCAGTATCTATTAGAGGTGGCCCTACTTCACTGGTTCTTGAAAACCGTGAATTGGAATGGCAGTTGAAACTTGATGCCTTTAATAACCCGGGCTTAAATGAGAATTGCAATATTGCACCTGTTCTTAAACAGAAGGCATTTCTGAGATGATGCTTATATTGAGAATATTTTGTTCAGTTCTTGTTTGCCCTTACCTACCAGTTGGGTTTACTTATCTTAACTCTATTACAAAATAATAGTTACTTTAATATTTTTAAAAATTATGTTTTTACTATTAATTCTCTTGATCTAATTATCCACTGGATTTGAGTTGCTTAGGCAACGTTCATTAATATTGTTTTTACATTTATTAAAAACCTTTTTATCTAATTCTATGTTTCTTATTAAAAATTTTTTAAATATTTTCTGTATATATAAACCATGTTATTGTTAACTGATGAGTTACTCAACTATGTACTTCTGTTTCTTTTACTTGGTATTGCCCTTTTAAGTGTACTGTTCTATTTTAATTGAAAGGAAGTGATGTAATGTACTAACTGCTACTTGGGTTCAAAAAGGTTTTGGCGCCCTTTTTGTACTTCTCTGATGAAGCTTCTCCCTTTTGGAGTATCGAAAACGCTTGTTGTCTTTCCACAATAAATTTGCGTTAAGGAATATTACTTTGTGCTTTGGGCTTTGCTTTGACCAGGACCTCTTGTTGTGCCATTTATATAGCCACACAGGCTTGACTTTTGCTGTTGTTTTGTATATGACACAAAGCTTTTCATGGTTTCTAATGTCTTTAGTTCTGTTCAAATAAGTGCAGCTGTTGAACATTTAAACAGTGCCGCACATACTCCTCACAGTTAGAATACTGAAAAACAGAGGTAATCCGGAAGGCTCGAGTCAGGTGTGGTATCCCACCTGTGACCCAGAGGGTGACAGGACTAACAAGAAAGAGTACAAAGAATTAAGTCATTTTAACTAGTAGAGCTAGGAAACTCGCTCTCAAACCCTCCCTGTAGGAGGGATAAAGACAACTTGTTAAAGTTTCAAGTAGTTTACTCAGTTAAGTAGGTAGATGGATGAGAGTTAGTGTTCTAGTAGATTACATTCAACAAATCAGTTATTTAAAGGTAGTTACAGATAATGGTGGGAGGGTCCAGGGAAGCTAACTGGGAGAAAATATGGGAGATGGAAAAACAAGGAGCCGTCTCAAAAACTCCAGCTTTACTCTGTCACATATCATCTACTCAGAGGTGATCTCTGCCTAACATACAAAGCTATGTCAAACCCAGAGCTGTTGGACATGCTCCACTTAAAGAAATCCCAATCCCTCTGATCTACACGCTCTAGGGACCTAAACCTTGTCACCACAATAAACAGAGCATGCCGGAGGGACAGATTCCTGTCCCAGAGAATTCCCATACTCTGGAATAAACTACCTATCTATATCAAACAAAGATCCTCATTAGCACTCAAGAAAAATCTTGATGATTAGATGGAAAATAGGAATTTCACCCAGAGGATCACCTCTGTGGCTCTGCTCGACAGTGGCACAGGAAAATAATTTTCTTGGGTGGCAAAAGCCAAGGTACCTTTTTGGCTGGGCTTGTATAGGCCCCAGGACTGATAGCCTAGTACCTACCTATGAACCAGAGCATAACATTTGGTCCCTTATTTGAATCCTGGAGTGGTGCCCTGGGATAGCAATTTTCACCACATTGCAAATTACAGAAATTTTGTTAGATGCAGGTCAAGTGGCTAGAGTATCTATACCTGGTTGCTGTGGGGTAGCTGCAATGAGAGGGAGAATGCTTCTGGTTCTCATGTTCTATGGTGTTCCAGTCTAGGGTCTTCACTATCAAGTTTCTTCCCATGTCTAGCAGTTAGCGAGGGCTCTTCTAATTCAGATTCTTCCTCTCTTCAGGCTCCAGGTAGTGCAGGCAGTGTAAAAAGAGGGCTAGATAGCTCTGTGCCTGCTAGAAACTGGAAGGGATAAGGAGGAAGGGCAATTAAACTCCTGAGTGAGGAGATGCTGTCATAGACCCAGGATGGTGTTCGTTGATTAAGAAGCTGGTGTAATCGGTATGGGTGTGGACTGTTAAACTAGGATACTAGTATTTGACTCCCTTTTCTCACTCCTAACTAAAGGAAAACCAAAGTCCCAAAGGAGTAATAGAAAACATTTTTCAAACAACTGATAGTTGCTGTACATGTTTGTGCACATCAAGAGGTAAAAAGCATTTTCAAACTCATGACAGTTACTGCTTAGATTTGTACACATCTTGAGATCATAAAAAAAATAAAACAGTGGCTTGTTTCCCCATTCACCAGTTAATACCACAGCAAGGTAGATGTAGCGATTTAGAAATAATTTCCGGATTCTTTTTTTTCATATTAACAGCAGCAATTAGAGTTAATTAGCAGTTTATGTCCAAATCCTGGGTTAAACAGTACAGGTGTTTCAGCTGTATGATGTACGGTTAAGTTTCCTGAGTGCAAGCACACTTTTAATGGAAATGCTTGAGTTCAGACCAGGGCGATGGCTGGTGTCCAACCTGATCTGCCAGCTTAGCTTTCTGGTGATGGAATTTTTGTTTTCTCTGAGTGGACCCAAATGAGGCAAGTACAGTTGTGTACACTTACCACAAATGTAGATGTTCGAGAGCATTCACTGTTGCAGTCATCACATTTGGGTTATCCCTGCCAGGGTAGCCCTCAGTTGGCGCAAATACCAGAGGCTTAGTATTTCTACATCGGTTGCAGTCGCTCCAGGACTGACGTCAGGTCGTCAGTGTTATAAATTAAGGTAGCAGACGCCATTACATCAGTTTTTCTTGCCCTGTCAGGAGCCCCCAAAAGGGAGCTAGGTTATGGTGGAAGAAACCACCAGTAGAATTTAAATACCAAAACATCCTTGTAAGAATAGAGAGAAATTGAGAGACAGAGACAAGGGGGATGGAGGGAGGGAAAAGTACAGTTTTGTACCTACCATAAATGTAGATGTTAGAGTGCTAATACAGCTGCAGTCATAACAGATGGGTTTTCCTGCCGTCAGGCGGGTCCTCGGTCGGCCGAATTCCAAAGTCTAGGTCCGGCATCGGATGTCGTCGCTTCTTCCCTGACGTCAGTGCGACAGGGGTATAAAATAACCAGCCGATGCCATTTTCTTCAGTTTTTCTTGCCCCAGATGTCAGGTGCCCCCAGAAGGAAGGCAATACATAAATTTATGCAATAATGCAATGCAATATAATCAAAAAACAGTAGTTGCAAGCAAATACACCATAAAATAATACCCCAATCAGGTTGTATGAAGAGGTGTTATCCATTAGGCCTGTCCCAAGAGGAGGAGGAGGGAGGGAAACCTGGACTGCAGCTGTATTAGCACTCGAACATCTACATTTATGGTAGGTACAAAACTGTACTATGTTCATCGTGCATACAGCTGCAGTTGTAACAGATGGGCAGAATCCCAAAGCTAAAAAAGGGGTGGTAGGCACTAGGTGGAACTAGGAGGAGCGAGGATGCCCTGCAAGACTGCAGTGGCAAAGCCTGCTCTAGATTTGGAGTATAATGGTAGGTGGTAGTGCTTGGAGAAATTATGTACAGAACTCCAAGTGGCAGCTTCCAAAATATCTTTAGCAGGAACCCCCCCGAGGAAAGCTGCAGAGGTAGCTGTGGCCCTTGTGGAGTGAGATCGGATGCCTGCAGGTACAGTTTTACCATGAAAAGAGTAACAAAAGCGTATGCAGTGGGCTATCCATTTTGAGATTGTCTGTTTGGAAATAGGCTTCCCTTGAGCTCCTGTAGCATAGGACACAAAGAGTTGCTCTGATTTTCTGAAAGGCTTTGTTCTGTCCAAATAATAATGTAGCCGTCTGTGAATGTCCAAGGAATGTAGTAGTCTTTCCCCTTTGTTTTGAGGATTAGGATTAAAACGTAATAAGTGGATAGCCTGATTTCAAGGCTACCCTGGATACTACCTTTGGCATAAAGGAAGGATTGGTTCGTAAGGAAACTCTGTCCTGATGGAAAATGATGAAAGGCTGCACAGCCATGAGGGCCTGTAGTTCCGAAATCCTGTGAGCTGAGGTGATAGCCAGCAGGAAGGCTGTTTTCCAGGACAAATATTGCAGTTCTGCTGAAGCAGCTGGCTCAAAAGGAGGCAAGGTCAGTTTTTCTAGAATGAAATTGAGGTCCCAAGCAGGTACTGGTTGTTTCCTTGGGGGTTTTATATTCTTAGCCCCTCTGAGGAACTGTCTTAAGAGGGGGTGAGAGAATAAAGGAGGGTCAGTGTTGTATTCTGCAGAAATGGCTGAGGCATGGATTTTGATGGAGGAGAATGAAAGCCCACTGCTTAGCATCTCAGCTAGGTACTGTAATATTTGAGGTAAATTCAGTATTCCAGGATCCTGTCCCTTTTTCTCATTCCAGGCACAAAACAGTTTCCATTTTGCGGAGTAGGCTTTTCTAGTAGAAGGTCTTCTGGCCTCCAAAATGACATCCTGCACCTCCTTGGAGAGTAGGGTCTGTTGTGATTTTAAGGAATCTTCCATGCGGCTAGACTGAGTGTTTTCAGCTGACTGTGAAGAGTTTTGAAGTTGTGCTGAGTCAGTAGAAGAGGCATTAGAGGCAGGATCCATGGTGGGAATCGTCAGGCTCCTCAGGAGTGGGTACCAGTGTTGTCTTGGCCAGTCTGGAGCAATGAGAATCATCTTTGGTCTGTCTGCTCTGGTTTTTAATAGAACTTTGGGCAACAGAGGAAGAGGTGGAAAGGCATAAACTGTCATTGTTGTCCAACTGAAAGAGTGCGTCCACTTTCCAGGCCTGTGGATGAAAGGTCCTTGAGCAGAATTTTGCCAATTGGTGATTTCTGTGGGAGGCAAAGAGATCTATGTCTGGCCTTCCCCATGCTTGAATTACCTTTGTAAAAACTTGAGGATGCAACTTCCATTCGTGTGGATCTGTCATATTTCTGCTTAGGTTGTCTGCCAGCATGTTTTCCTTGCCTGGCAGGTACTGTGCTTGAAGTTAGATTTGTAATTCCAGAGCCATGTTCCAAAGAGACATGGCAAGCCTGCATAGGGGGTATGAATGGGTTCCTCCCTGTTTATGTACCACATTACTGTGGTGTTGTCTGTCCTTATCAATAGCTGGCCTGGATGCAGTAGGTCTTTGAAAGCTATAATAGCATTTATTACTGCTAGCATTTCCTTTTGATTGATGTGTAGGTGCTTTTCTTTTTGGGACCATTTGCCCTGAATGCACCGATCTGTCATGTGCGCCCCCCAGCGTAGTCCGAGGCTTCTGTTGTGATGACGATTTGCTTGAAGCTTGCAGAATGGGAGACCTGTGTTTCTTTGGCATGCTTGAGCCCACCACAGAAATTCCTTTTGAAGACATGGAATCAGTGGTATTATTGTTTCCAAACTGTGGCTGTGTTGAGACCATAGGTTTTTAGGTACCATTGAAGTTTCCTCATATGCAGCTTTGCACATGGGATTAGTAGGATGCAAGATGCCATGAATCCCAGAGCCTGCAGAATTTTGCTTGCAGTCAGCCTGGTGAAAGTTGCCAGTTTTCTGAAGTATTGAGATAGTTGCCCTTGTTTCTCTGGCGTGAGGTAGGCCATCTGGGTGTTTGTATCCAAGCTGGCACCCAGGAAAATTATTGTTTAAGAGGGTATTAGCCTTGATTTCTTTTTGTTGACTGTGTATCCCAGAGAATTCAACAACATTATTGCAAACGCCAGATGTTTCAGAAGTATGTGCTTGCTGTCCGCTTGGATCAGGCAGTCGTCCAAATATGGGTATATTTGTATCCCTTGAAGTCTGCAGTAGGCAATTACTGATGCCAGGCACTTCGTGAACACTCTGGGCACAGTAGATAAGCCAAAGGGCAATGCAGAGAATTGATAATGTGTTGAACCTGCAAGAAATCTGAGGTATCTTCTGCAATCTTGTCTGATTGGGACATGCAGGTATGCCTCCTTGAGGTCCAATGTTACCAGCCAATACTCCTTGCCCAGCATGTGAAGAAGTTGCTGTAATGTGAGCATCTTGAATTTTGGCACGAGTAAAAATGTGTTTAGGATGGATAGGTCCAAAATAGGTCTCCAATCTTTGCCCTTCCTTGGTACCAGGAATAGTCTGGAATAAAAACCTTGACCCTCTTCTTGTGCAGGTACCTCTTGAATAGCTTTCATGTCCATGAGATCTGAAATTTGTTTTTGTGCCTCTGCCCTTTGATTGTGTGGCAGGTTTGGCATGCCTCTCATTTTTGGAAGGGTGTGAAAGTGGAATCTGTAGCCTCTGTCTATAATGTCCAGGATCCATTTGTCTTTTGTGACAATATGCCAATTATTCGAAAATAATGCCAGTTTTCCGCCTAAAGGTGCTGCCATTTGAACCTTGCTTGGCATGCAAAGGGGAAAGTCATTGGTTCTGCTTTCTGAATGACTGTGAACTATCCTCACCACCTCTTTGTGTAGGTGCTTGCCATTGTCTGCCTCTAAAAGATCCTTGGGATTGCCCTCTACCCCTCAGGCGCCTGTATCTACCTCTTTGGGGTCTGTCCGTGGCTGGAAAGGACCAATTTTTGGAAGGCCAATTTCTACTGAAACGTGGAGGTTGTACCTGTAGGAAATCTTTCACTGTTTGCATTGATTTTGCCTTTTCCTCCATTTTCTTTAATACCTCCACAGCTTTAACACCAAACAGTACATCTTTTTGCAGAGGTGCATCTAGTAATTTAGCTTTGGCATGATCTGGTAAGGTTTGCTCTTTGAGCCAAGCATGTCTACGTATGACTGATCCTGTAACAGCAGCTCTACATGAGGCCTCTAAAGCATCAAAACCACATTGTAAGGTATGTTTACCCACTTGTTCTGCACTATGTAACAAATCCTGCAACTCCTTCAAGTCTGGTTGTTCAGGTTGTGACATTTTGATTTTCAACTGTGATAACAGAAACTGTTGGCACTTTAACATATGGAACTGACAGTTTAATGCCCTCATGGTTAAGGTGGTCGAGGTGTATACCTTTTTCCCCCACCTTTCTAAAGCTCTGGAATCTCTCTCTGAAGGTAATGGATTTTTAGCAGTGGAGGCCTTAATTCCCTTGGGACCCTGTGAAATAGTTTCTGGGTCAGCCGCATGGCTTTTGTATAGGAATTGGTGTGAATCAGGAACCCGGTAATATCAGTCAGGTTTGACTGGAGCTGGAGGTAAAGAATCTGGGTTAAGGCAGGCCTCCGAATACACATCTAGAATGTGCAAGACAGGAGGTATAGCCAGAGGCCTGTGCTGAGGAAGCAAGAGGAAATCCCTAAGCCTTTTCTTGGAGTCCGAGTACTCTTGGCCTTCCCAGTGGAAGTGTTCCCTCAAGGTATGCAAGGTTTCCCCAAAAGAGTAATCCCTCAGGGGGGAGACAGAGGGAATGGACTCCTCTGCATCAGAATCTTCAAAAGGGGAGTATGAATGTTCCTGGTCTTCAGAATGCTCAAATAATGGAGGCCTGGTCCGAGGAAGGGGATTCTTCCTCCACTCTGGGCCTTTTGTCCGGGGGGGGGGGGTTGAGAACCCCTGATAAGAGTAATCAAATCCTCAGCCATTTTGAGCATCTGCTTTTTAGGCATGGGGCCTTGAGAGGGGCCCTGTGGGGCTTGTCTTTTAGTATGCATGGCTGCTTTAGACTTAGTGAAAGCCTTGATGGAAAAAGAAGAGGAAGGCCTGAAGACACCTTGAGAGGTGGCAGGCCTGTCTAAACTCTGAGTTTCACCGCCAAGAGTGGCTTCGATATCTGTAGTTGGGGTGTGGGCCGAAGAGCCTGCGACCTCGGGCACAGAAGACACCACCAATGAAGTGTCATCGGTAGTCAGGGGCTGCGTAGGCGCCTCGCTGAGAACCGGACCACCTGTAGTCGGCTTTGGCGTGGTGTCGGTAGAAGTCGCGGACCTCGTATGTCGGTCCTTATCTTTGCGTCTTTTACTCAAAACTGGAGTCAGAGTATCCGACGACATAATGTAATTAAATTTTATGCCAAAATAGTGTTGGGCGAACTCCGCCCAACACTTAATAGTGCGTCTGTTGAATGTAGCACAAAAACGACAGGCCGAGACGTCGTGGTCTGGGCCTAAGCAAGGAATGCAGAGGGAATGAAAATCCTTATGTGGTATTTGCTTCCCACATGAAATGCAATTATTAACTTTGTCTGACATCAGTCTGAGGCAAGAAAAGTTTCCCCAACGGGGTACTTAGCTTTCAATAAGACTTCGGTTGAAAAATATTCGTAATCTCAGGAGCTGGCCGACCGGCACTTGCGAACTGCTTCTGCTTCGGGCACCGCGCGGCAAGAAAGACTGGAGAAAATGGCGTCGGCTGGTTCTTTTATACCCCTGTCGCACTGACGTCAGGGAGGAAGCGACGACATCAGACGCCGGACCTAGACTTTGGAGTTCGGCCGATCAAGGACCCGCCTGACGGCAGGAAAACCCATCTGTTATGACTGCAACTGTATGCACGATGAACATCCAGGACTGCAACAGTGAATACACTCGAACATCTACATTTATAGTAAATGTACACAACTGTACTATGTTCATGTTTCACTGTTGCAATCATCACATATGGGTTAATTCCCAAAGCTGAAGAAAAGGGTGGAGGCATGTAAGAAGACTGGAGGCTGGCTAGGATGCCCTGCAAGACTGTTGTGGCAAAGCCTGCCCTGGATTTGGAGAAGATAGGCAGGTGGCAATAACTTGGTGAAGGTATGAACAGATGTCCATGTTGCAGCCTCCAGGATGAGGGGTGGGGACCCCTCTAAGGAAAGCTGCAGAGGTGGAGGTTGCTCTGGTAGAATGTGTCCTGACCCCTCGTTGGGGGGGGGGGGTTCCCATGCTGCTTGTAGCAGAAATGGATGCAGTGTGCTATCCATTTGGAAATGGTTTGCTTGGATATGGCCTTGCCCTCTGCTCCTGTAGCAAAGCTGACTAACAATTGATCAGTCTTCCTAAATGATTTATTCCTATCTAGGTAGAATCTGAGCTGTCTGTGCACATCTAGAGAGTGCAGTTAGGGGAAAGGTAGGCAAATGAATGGATTGGTTGAGGAGCCACACTGGACACTGTTTTTGGCATGAAGGATGGGTTAGTCCGGTCCGGAGGGAGACCCTGTCAGCGTGCAAAAATGATGAAGGACTCTACAGCCATAAGTGCTTGTAGCTCAGATACTCTAGCTGAAGTGATGGCCAGAATCAAGGCCGTCTTCCATGAGAAAAAATAACTCTGCTGAAGCTGCAGGTTCAAAGGGGGATAGGGTGAGCTTTTCCAAAACAGAGTTAAGGTCCCAAGCTGGGGTAGGTGGCTCATCTGGGTGGCCTCAAGTTGTTAGCCCCTCTAAGGAAATGTTTGATGAGAGGGTGGGAGAAAAGAGATGGCTCTGTGCTGAAATGAGCAGAAATGGCAGAGGCATGAATTTTAATAGAAGAGAAGGATAGACCCCTGTGTAGTAGGTCAGCCAGGTAATCCAGGATGAGAGGTAGGGAGGGCTGTGCAGTTCCGGCTCCCTTAGCCTGGATCCCGGTGCAAAACCTTTTCCACTTGTCAGCATAAGACTTTCTAGTGCTAAGGCATCTGGCCTCACGTATAACATTTAGAAATTTTTGGCCTAGATTTGCAACTTGTGCAGTGGTCAGGGAATAAGCCAGGCTGCCAAGACTGAGGGTCTGCAATCAGGGATGCATGAATTCTCCACTCATCTGGGCTAGGAGTGTTGGGATCTGAGGGAGATGCCATAATGGCAGTGACGACGGGCTTCGCAGCAGAGGGTACCAGTGCTGGCATGGCCAGTCTGGGGCAATCAGGATTGTCCTCGGTTTTTCCTTCCTTATTTTGAGCAGTATTCTTGTAATGAGCGGTAGGGGGGGGGGGGAATGCATAGACCGAGAGGTTGACCCACTGGCAGAATAGAATAGCCACTTTCCAAGCCTTGCTGTGTGGTTTCCTGGTGCAGAATCTGCTGAGCTGATGGTTGGAGTAGGAAGCAAAGAGGTCATCCTTCAGGGTGCCTCATTTCTGGGTTACAAGGGTGAAGGTTCTTTGGTCTATCTACCACTCGTGTGGGTCCAGAAGATTTCTGCTTAAGCTGTCTGCCAGAGAGTTTAGAAAGCCTGGCAGGAATTGTATTAGCCGGTGTAGTTGCATGGCTGAGGCTGTGTGCCAAAGGGTCATAGCGAGCATGCAGAGAGGGTACGAGTGAGTCCCTCCCAGCTTGTTGACATATCACATCACAGTGGTGGTGTCCGTTTTGATCAGTAGAGGCCCCGGGGGGAGAGGAGAAGGTCTGAAGGCTGTCAGAGCTTGCTGAACAGCTAGCATCTCTTTTTGGCTGATGTGCAGTTGTATTTGGTTTGGGCTCCATTGGCCCTGAATACACCTGTAGTCCAGGTGTGCACCCAGGCATAGTCTGAGTCTGTGGTGAGGGTCTGGGCGGCGTGGGGTTATGACAAGGGTAGTCCCTTGTTGTGGTTGCAGGCTGCTTCCCACCCAAAGGAAATCTTTCCTTAAGAAAGGTATCACTGGTATGAGAGTTTCCAGGTCTTGGGAGTGTTGACACCAAAGGCTTTTTAGGTACCATTGTAGTTTCCCCATATGCAGTCTGGCATACGGAATGAGTAGAATGCAAGAAGCCATGAACCCCAGAGCTTGCAGGATTTTCCTTGCGGATAACTGGCGTCTGGTGGCTAGTTGAGAGAAATAGGTTGTCAGGGTAGGTTTGCTTTTCTGGTGTAAGGAATGCCACCTGGGATGCAGTGTCCAGGCTTGCTCCCAGGAATACATTTTTTGCGTGGGTACTAGTTTGGATTTCTTTTTGTTGATAGTATACCCTAGGGAGGTCAGTAGGTCCTTCACAAAGGTCAGGTGCTTTAGCAGCTTTTCCTGTCTGCCTGAATCAGGCAGCTGTAAGTATGGGTAAATTGAAAGGGCAATGATCCTGCACTGAAATGGAGATATTTCCTGCAAGAGCCCCTGACTGGGATGTGTAGATAGGCCTCTTTTAGGTCTAGGATAGCTAACTAAGCATCCTTGGAGAGCATAGGTAGAAGCTGCTGGAGGGTGAGCATTTTGAATTTTAGTACCACCAGGAAAGTGTTTAAGATGGATAAATCAAAGATGTGGCGTCAAGTGCCCTCTTTTCTGGGTACCAGGAAGAGTTTGGAGTAGAAACCTTGGCCTACCTGTTCTGCAGGAACATGCTCTATTGCCCTCATCGAGAGCAGGGAAAGGACTTGCTTTTTGGCCTCTGGCCTCTGCCCACTGGTTTGGGGGAAGATCTGGGAACCCTTTTGGGGCTGGTAGTGTGTGGAAATAAAATTTATACCCCTGGGACACTATGTTGATGACCCAACGGTAGTTGGTAATGGAATACAGTAAGAGTGGAAGTCCTTATGAGGTATTTGCTTCCCACAAGAAATACAATTAACTTTTTCTGACATCGGTCTGAGGCAAGAAAAAAGTTTCCCCAACGGGGTACTTAGCTTTATTGAAGACTTCGAATCTGAAATTCGACTTTGAAAATCTCAGGAGTCGGCCGACCAGCACTTGCGAACTGTTTCTGCTTCGGGCACCACGCGGCAAAAAAGACTGAAGAAAATGGCGTCGGGTGCATCTTATATACCCTTGGCACACTGACGTCAGAAGCGACAGCAACCAACACCGGACCAAGACTTTGGAACTCAGGCCGACTGCGGGACCGCCTAACGGCAGGATAACCCAAGTGTAATGACTGCAGCAGTGCAATACAAACATCGTGAAGTTACTGTGGGTTCTTACCATGAGGGGGAGGCTTAGCACTCCCTGGTTGTGAAGAGGAGGAACTCCATTGCTTAGATCTTTGCATTCCCTGGGGCTGCTGTCTGAGAGGCCTAGTTCCCCGGGGTCTGGGCTGAGCTGACCTGGAGGGGGCAGGAAAGGACCAGTGCTTGGAGAGGCAATGCCTACTGAACCTCGGTGGCTGGACCTGCAAGAAGTCTGTCTGCACAGATTTAGCTTTTTCTTCCATCTTTTTTAAGACCTCCTCTGCCTTGGTGCCAAATAAGCTGTCTTTGTGGAGTGGTGCGTCCAATAATTTGGATTTGACATGGTCTGGGCAAGGACTGTTCCTTTAGCCAAGCATGCCTTCTAAGGACAGAACCAGTGACTGCTGCCCTGCAAAATGCCTCTAGGGCATCAAAACCACATTTGTAAGGTGTGCTTGGTTACCTGACTTTCAGAATGCATTAACCCTTGTAACTCTATTTTCTGCACAAGCAGGAAAGGAAGATATTTTTTGTTTGAGGAGTTCCGTGGTAGGTTGCTGATATTTCAGCATATGGAATTGACAATTTAGTGCTCTAATAGCAAGAGTAGCAGAGGTGTATACTTTTTTACCCCATCTAATGCTCCGGAATCCCTATCTGAGGGGGTGGGATTTTTAGCAGAAGTTGCTTTAATTCCTCTGGGTCCTTGACAGATAACCTCGGGGTCAGCGGTAGGATTTTTGAATAGAAATTTGTGAGAGTCAGGGACTCATATTACCTGTCTGGTTTCCTGGGAGCAGGAGGGAGGGAGGGTGTCAAAAGTCAAACATGGCTCCATAAAAACATCATCCACAACATCCAGGAAAGGAGGAATGGCCAGAGGTCTGTGCTGTGGAAGATCTAGGAATTCCCTGAGTCTCTTTTTGACTGAGGGTAGCCGTGACATTCCCACTGGAAAGGTTTCCTTAAGATATGTAGGTTTTCCCCAAAGGAAAAGTCCTTGGATGGAGAGGCTGAAGGGATGGATTCCTCTGCAGCAGAATCCTCATAAGCTGAGAGGGGTTACATATCTTCATAACCAGATGCATCGGAGTCACTGGACTCCTGTTCAGATAAAACTACTGGGGACAAATCTCTCTTTTGGAAGGGGGAGCCTGGCTTCCCCTGATAAGCATTATAAGGTCTTCTGCCATTTTAAGCATCTGAGACTGAGGCAAGGAAGCAGGTGCCTGAGATTGGGTCGATTTCATGGGTGTGGTTCGTAACCTGGGCCTTAGAAACTCGGTAGTTTTCAAAAGAACAGTAGATGTGAAAGAAGTCGGTCTGTGTCGAGAATTGGTAGTGCAAAGTACTTCTTCAGAAGCCACTGCCTTCTCAGCAGCTCCGGACCAATCCAAGGTAGAGACATCTGCTGGATCCCTTAGTCAACGAAGAGTCTCACGGCATACCAGACTCCGAAAGGGTCTCGGTATTACCTACGAATCCACAGACGCTAGCATCAGGGGCTGCAAAAGCACCTCACAGAGGACCGGAGAACTGACGACTAGCTTAACAGAAGCGTCGTCTGCAGTTTTGGACCTGTGCGGTCTGTCTCTATCTTTAAGTTTTTTCAGAAGACCTGCTGTCGGATGGCTTAACAAAACAATATTGGAATTTGAGGACTGAGCGAAAATATCTAGCTACAATAAGGGCCTGACGATGTATAGTTTCTGGTGTTGAACAGAGCACAAAGGCGACAGCAGGGGACGTCGTGGTCTGGGCCTAAGCAAGTGACGCAGTAGAAATGAAATCTCGGTGAAGTATTTGGTTTCCACAGGCGAAACAATTGTTAACTTTTTCCGACATCGCTTAGAACAAGAAAAAAGGATCCCCAATGGGATACTTAGTTTTAGAAGACTTCAACTTCAATTTCGGAAATGAAAAACTCTGGTAGCAGCCAACCGGCACTCGTGCGAACTGCTTCTACTTCGGGCTCCATGGCAAGAAAGACTCATGTAATGGTATCAGCTGCCTTAATTTACAACACTGATGACCTGACGTCAGTCCTGGAGCGACTGCAACCAACGCAGAAACACTAACCTCTGGTATTCGGGCCGACTGAGGGCTACCCTGGCAGGGATAACCCAAATGTGATGACTGCAACAGTGAAACACTAAGAACAACCACATGTTCCTTGCATTCTTCCCATATCCACTGAGGAGTCTAGCACTAAACATCAGTGGTTTAAGCATTCTGCCTTCCTGCTCACTCTTTTGGAGCTCAGCATTAGTCTTTGGCCCAAACAACTGTATTTTGAATGGGGGATTGGTGAATGATGCATTACAGTTTTTAGCAAAACTGTAGTGTCTAAGCCATGCGCGCCTCCGATAGATTGTGTGTGACCCTAGTTGTCCAGAATGCATTACCGACCTCATTATGAAAAAGTCACACGGTCAGGTTGAATACAGTAGACACTGCTGCTATCTGGCAGTCACGTTCTCTCCTCAAACCATCATGTAGCATTCTTCGGAATGTGCCATGCAGCTTACCCGTTAAAACTCATTAAAACAAAAAAGTTGCACGTCACATAGTCCAGCACTTTAATAGAAAAAGCTGTGGACGTATACACAAACTTACTGAATCACTCCAAAATCCTGAACTCCTTATGTGGTTGAGGATGGGGTGGATCAAAGAACGAAAGGTTTCTTTCTAAAGGGCCACTGCCACCAGTTTAGGTCAGTCAGTAAAGACAAAGTTCAAGACTCCTAGTCCGTCGGAGGCTGGAGAGTTTTGTATGGCCTCCTTGACATATGTGCTGCCATGTCTGGTTCCTTCCAGCCCCTCTGCAAACCAAGTGCAACCATTTTGCTTTGGGTGGGACACCAAACCCCCTCAAAACAACTCCACAAAATAATCTTTCTGCAGAAATTCCTCCAGTGGACAGATTGGGGGGGGGGGGTCACCTGGTTAAGCCCCCTCTATCTCCTTAATTTCAGGATCTACACCAAGCTGGTGTACTCGGGAGGGAACACTAGGATAAACCTCTCCAGTGTCCTTGTTGACATCGGAATACGAGACTTCACAGCAGTCTCTAGACATTTCCTCCTGCATGTTTTCATCCTGGGAACCTTTGAGAGAGAAGTTTCAAAAGGGAATGAAGGAATACCCACCTGTCATGCAATCTAGCTCTACAAAGGCTGTTTCCCTGCCCTTATCGTAAGATGGGTGAGCTAAAGTTTGACTGATAAAATTCTGAGCCTGAGACCAGTAGCTTCGTAGGTGTAAACTGGTCTAATGACCACTGGGGCCTTTATAAGCCTAGTTACGCATCCCAATCACATCTCTCAATTTTATGACCTTGGCAGTTATTTTATGGGGTATATATAAGCTATGGTAATATTTACAAGCTGTTTCAGTTAAGACCAAGGGTGTATTCACAATTTTCCATCCATTGGTCCAGTCTCCTCTTGAACAGGACTAGGGAAACCAGTCCTAGACAAGGGGAATACTCAGATACCCATCTGTCCCCTCCAATGTGTCCCATTTATATTGCAAGCAAATTTTAAATCCATAGGTCAAGTAACACATCTCTCAGTCTGTAGAAAATGCAGTATAAAAACAGGATTTTAGGGTATCTGCATAGGACACTGTTTACACCTTGTATTCTTTTTGTGAGGGCCCACTATGGGCATTTCATTTGTTGCACATGCCTGGTTAGAGTGCAGACGAAATGTCACACTGAAAATGAGCACAATCCCCATTAGTGCAGACTCTCAATATCAAGTGGTCAGTTGGTGCTAAAGACATGGAGGAAACTACCGCTTATCACAGAGATTATGCCTGGGCCATAAATCTTGAATCCGGCTGTGTCAAACTGGGGATCACAAGGAAGCAGCTATAAGTATGGGGTACCAAATTGTCTCTAGCAACAGAACGAGGGTGGGGGGGAACCCCCATTTCAATTTGATTCAAAACCCTTGTCTTTTCCTAGTCCAGATTCGCAGAGAAAAGCAGAATTGTAGGGAGAGCAATATAGTCTCACCATAGCCACTGAAGGATGTCTGAAGAAAAGTCTAGCTAGCTCTTGCTTGAGATGTGCTACTAAGGCATTTCTTTTGAGAAGTGTCTACAGCTGATGAAGCCTGCACCTAGGAAACACCTGAAACAAGTTTGTACAGTGAAGCCTCAAGTCAAATTCACAGTTTCTTTAAGGAGAGTCCATCTTTACCATACAATCCTTTGAGGAAACATGATGTTCTGGAGGAGAGGATGGAAAAAAAACATAATTCTATCATATATTCTCCTACCTATGACTTGCTCTTACCAGCAGAAGATACACTAGCAACATTTATTTCACGATCAAATTGTTTTCAAATTATCCTAGGTTCAAATGCTACACAGCGCATATTCACCATTCAAATGATCGGCACCCAAACAAATTACATGGACACGTACAATCTTGACCTCATGTCCCAGAACTTTTTTTTTTTTTTTTTTTTTTTAAAGCTAAAACATTTTTGCCAAATTTATCCCATTTTCCCATTCTAGATCACAGTCTCACCTAACCCACTCAAAAAAACAAAAGCAATGTTAACCACAGAAAACTAGCAAGAGGCACCACAACAAAAGTAGAAACCATACCAACAACTTCACACCAAAACGGCGATCCCAGCCTAAACAGCAGAATAGAAAAGCAACAAGAAATTCACAACCTAAGAAAAACTGAAAAGGTCTAACCTGGACAATACCACACATTCTACTGGTACTTGCAAATCTCAATGGAAAAAGATCAGTAATTCAATAATTCTAAACTTGGGGTGGGGGCTGGGACTAATCAATGATGCACAGCTGTTGACAGCAAATGAGATCTGGAAAAGCAGAGATGTATTAGGGATTATGAAAATTGTGGGAGGAAGAAAAATCTGGGAAAAGCTTAAAGTTGCCATGTGGACTACTTGCTGCCCGCAGCAACCAGTCCAGCTGCTAAAGTGGACAGACCAAATAATGCAAGATCCATTAGTTTAAAACACTCAGCAAAGTCCATGTGTCAAATGATCTGAAAACCCTTGTAGTGTTACCGTACCTTGCTGTACTGTACAAAAATAAAAATACAGCCTTACACCCATGACAAACAGTTTTAAGAATTCTAATCCCCAAGAGTGGTGTGTAAATGGCTCACTCTACCAAACTTTGTAAACCATCATGTGAACAATAAAAGAACTGCAGTAAAGAATAGTTGTGTTAAATCTTACCATAACCACAGATGTCCTTCTCTTCTATGCTGCAATATTCCTTACATATGGGTTGTATTCCGCCCAAACTACCAGACGTCCGGCCTGTATACAAGAACTTAGGGTCAACTACCTGTACATGGGACGTCGCACATAGGTACAGAATGTCAGCCATAAATGGGATGTCTGCATGTACCACCTTCAGAACTTTTTCACTGCCATTTGGAGAGGCTGACCCGTACATTCGGTCTGACACTGGATCCCATTGGTTCATCTTACAGCTTCAGAGAAGTACCCCATAAGAATTTTAATATATTGCTACTGCCTTTTGTTTTGTTAATGTCATGTAGAAAGGGCAAGTGTAGGTGTGGAAGCAAATTTCACATAAAGACCGTCATGAGCTGTGCTTGTTTTGCTTAAGGCCTACTCATCACCACCGGCAATGGCTTAAACGCCTGGCTAGGGACACTATGGAGGGTTCCGCGAGTACTTATGAGCAGTTTGTAAAGAGGAAGGTCAACAAAGCTAGGCCTAAATCCTCTTCAGCTGTGCCTGCTTCCTCCGACGTCCTCCTTGAGGTTGATGAAAACCCGGAGGTAGAGTCTGCTCCCTCAGCTGGTACAGGTATGGAAACAGTCAGGAGTGCGGATCCTAGCATGTCCGTGGCTATGCAGATGTCCATCCAGTTCCAACAACTTGGGAGAACTGCAGTTAGTGATTGCAGAAGACTCCGAAACTGATGCAGCTTCCCTGTCCAAAGGCTTGCCGGAGGTTAGGCCTATGTCTGCTTTTTCTCCTCAACAGGAAAAGCCTGTGAAGAAGAAGCAAATGACTAGGCATGTTCCCACTCCTCTTACTCCTACAGCGGACTGGTGATTTTTTTTGCAGGACCTTAACGCTCTGATGGCTTTGAGGCCTGCAGCTTTGCCTTCACCCATAGCGAGCCCTGACTTTGCTTCTTCTCCAGTGCAGCCGTCTAGGGTCCAAGGCCTTATTTCAGGACAGCCTGCAGAACTTCAAATTCATGACACAGATTCTGAGGAGTCTTCATCTGATGAAGATATTTTAGCTTACTCCACTCAAATTCCCTCGCCTCTGGAATATGCTTTGACAGAGGAGGAGTTTAATGGGGGGGGGGGGGTTCTCCCATGGAAGGGCTTTCCTTTAGGAAAAATATTAATAAAATGAGAGCGATTATCAAGTGAGGTTCTTCTCAAATCTCTGAGGAACAAGAGGGATTATGAGCTTCTACAGGTGGAGGCCCCTGCAGCTTCAGCAGTCCCACCAGTTCTGCCAGCCTTTTTAGATGTTTTCAAGACTACATCTAAGACTCCCGACTCCCAAGCCCCTTCTCCAAAGAGACATGACAGTTTCTATAAGGTCCTCAAGGATTGCAAATTTCTTTTTAAATGCCCCTCAGATGATCCTGCTGTGGTTTCAATTACCTCAGATAAGTCCTCATGGCTATGACCTTTACCAAGTTACTCCAGTCTGACAAGGGAAGCAAATTTTTGGAAAGATTGGGCAAAAAGGTATATACCTCTTCTACCTTGGCTACCAGGGCAATTAATCAGACATGTCCAGGTATGCTCTAGCCTTGGTTACTTAGGCCACCCAGACTCTTTCCTCATTGCCAGATTCAGAGGCTAAATCTCAGGCCCCTGTTCTATCATTCTCCTCTCAGGTAGCTAGACACTATCAAGGGTAGCTTCGATGCAGAGGAGGCTTTTGCCTCTCTTCTAAGATGACATTCCTGGCTGTGTCTCCAGGCACTTCCAGATGATAAAGGCAAAATTCCTTAATTCCCCTCTTGATAATTTCTCACTGTATGGAAAAGCAGCTGAAGAGTTGTTTAAGTCACTGCAGGAAAAAGGTAAGGAACTCCAGGATTTGAAACACCTTCTGGTTTTACCAATTCCAAAACTTCATCGAAATTTCCTGGCCAAAATTTCCTTTATCGGGAAAACTGCTCATTCTTCTACTCCTGTTCCTTCTGGAACTAAACCCTGTAAGCCTTCCAGAAGGCACCCACAGACTAAGACCATCACTCCTACAGCTGCTGTTGTGGCCCCTCCTCAGCAGCCCTTTCAGCCAAGACAAAGTCCTCTGTGACACCTTGCATCCTCTTCCAAGTCATACCCCTCTGTCCCTTCACCTCCCCCTCTCCCTACCAGCTTGGATGCGGATCACCCAGGACTCCTGGGTGATTTCAGTTATCCAAAACAGACAGTTTATGACTTGGAAGACCCTCACACCCTTCCAGGAATTCCTCAGCCTCCCTCAAGTCAACTGCATCTGTTTTCCCTTGATTCTGGATCAACTTTCCAACCAAGGCATCATTCAGTCTGTCCTTCAAGACCAGCAGGGAAGGGGGTTTTACTCCAGGATGTTTCTAGTTCAAAGGAAAGATGGCCCTTGCAGGCCTATCTTGGATCTTTCCCTATTAAACACCTTCTTGGTGGTGCCTTCCTTCAGAATGCTTATCCCCTTACCTACCTCTTCTTCCCCTGGTCCCTCCTCAAGCTTTCTTAGCTTCTATGGATCTCAAGGATACATAAGCATATCCCCCATATACCCCCCTTCAAAAAATGTTTGCGCTTCTCGCTGGGTTCTTTGCGCTTTCAATTTACTGCCTTGCCCTTTGGTCTTCCTACTGCTCCAAGGGTATTCATAAAGTGCCTAGCCCCAGCCATTGCACATTTAAGGCTGAAAGGAATTCAAGTTTATCCACATTTAGACAATCTGCTGTTTCTGGCCAGCAGCCCAGACACCTTAAAACATTTGAGCTTCACCATTCCCTTTCTGCAGGCACTGGGTTTCACAACAAATCTCCAAAAGTCCTGTATCACACCAAGTCAGGATCTTATATTCCTGGGGTGCAGGTTTCACAGATTTGATGATGTTTTTTCTCCCGGTGAAGAAAGCAACCTATCTCGGGGCATTCATGGAGGCTCTTCTGCTTCTTCCTTCCATCACAGCCAAAAAGTTTGAGACTGCTGGGTTTTATGGCCTCCACTATTCCCATGATACTCTTTGCAAAGCTACACGAGAAAATTCCAGTGGTTTCTCAAGACAGTAAGATCCCAACATGCTCATCCTTTAGATGTCATGAGTCCCCTTCTTTCCTGCTTGAAAGCAGAGTTAGGTTGGTGGATGCAGTAAATCAATCAGAGCCCTGGCCTTCCTCTACAGGTTCCTCAACCAGCTCAGCAACTCTTCAGATGCCTCAGAATTGAGGTAGGGAGCAACTTTTGCTTCCAGAAAAGTTCAGGGCCTTCAGTCCCATTCTCAAAGGAAGGAACATAAGGGAAATAACAGCTTTACTTTTAGCCTTATAGATGTTTCACACACCATATTCCTGCCAGGACCACCACAGATCCTCACAGACAATACTACAGTCCTTTGGTACATAAACAAGCAGGGTGACAAAATCTAATTTCTTCTGTCATGTGGTCATCAGACCTTGGGAACTGGCTACCTTATACAAGGTAACTGCATGTCGTGTACCTTCCTTCAGCTCAGAACTCAGCAGCGGACACATTAAGCAGGTCCACTAGGTCAGCTGCATCCTCAGGGGCCTTCAAGGGCCTAGATGCCCATTTCATCTTGGAAGCAGCCACCTGGTCATCTGTTCAGAGCAGGATTTTCTAGGGCAATTCTGCATGGATTCTTGGAAAATGCTTCCTTTTAGTTTCCTTTTTCTAGCCTCCTCCCTGGGTCCCCTTTTCAGCTCTGGTACCTTCCCATATGTAAAGAATACTGCAACATTCTATAAAGAACATAGAATAGTTGCAAAAAATTTTACCATAACCACAGATGCCCTTCTCTTCTGTGTTGCAGTATTCTATCCCTCCCGGCTTCCCCCTACAGCTTGCTCTTGTCTAGGATGATCTACCAAGGCTTCCCCGGGGGGTCCTCATGGAGCTTTCTTATCCTGAAGATGGTACGTGCAGACAACCGTTTTATGGCTGACACTGTCTACGTACAACGTCCCACATACAGGCAGTGGCTCTAAGCTCTTGTACACAGGCTGACGTTGGGTTGTTTGAGCAGAATACAACCCACATGTAAAGAATGCTGCAGTACTGAATAGAAGGACATCAATGGGATCCAGTGTATTTGCAAATTACCAAGTTCAGGTTGAGAGAAGATTCTACACTCCATCACTCCCCAAATCATACATACTCAGGTAATGGCAAATACATTTAATACAATTCTTACCGCAGTACACTGTCTCCGCAGGCAGGACTGCTTCATTCGCCCTGGTCCCCCGAACTTCTTCATGTCTTTGCAGAAGTGGCACTCGCCGCACTCCGTCCGCAGACAGGCGTCGCACTTCCGGCAACGGGTCCGGCGTCGGCGAGCTCCTCCCAGGTTTTTACTTGACGACATTGGCTATCCTGGCTTCAGCTCTGTTTTGGGCTAGAAGAGAATATGCTTTTCAGTTAGAGGAAGAAACCAGAAGGATCAATAACAAATATGGAATACATTTGCTCAAAAAGAATACTAAACCAACTCAGTATGACACATGAACACAATACAGTATATATTACTAATAACCGGTATACCTCTAAGCCCAAGATCAACATTTACTGTAGTAATATACATCAGGAATTCGCTACAGAATGCTTAAGGTGTTCAATACCCTTCCTGTGCACAAAATGCTGCATCTTGTAGTCCCCTCCCCCAACAGTGCATCATATTCACAGTTTGCTAGTATGCTGGATTTCCCCAGAATATGCACTGCTACTAGAAAGTGGTTGGAGGACATCAGTCATTGTCACACACACAGAGGGGTAAGATTGTTCCCCCTTGATTGTTAATGTAGCAGGCCATAGACATGCTGTCGGTTTGAACTGCAATGGTCCTTAGAGGGAGAACATCTTGAAATGCCTACAATGCTAGGACTGCTCATCTCCACAACACTGACATAAGATCTCATGTGGGGAGACCATGTGCCTTGGACTGTCCTTCCCAAGGAATGCCCTCCATCCCAGCTGGGAGGCATCTATGGTCACTGTGTATGCTGGGGGAAACCGAACGAAGGGGCAACTTAAGTAAATGTCATCTGACTGGATCCACTAGTGAATAGGACTTCTGCATACTAGAGTAAATCTGAATAGAGATTCTCGAAGAAGAGACTACAGAACTACTAGAGTGAATTGAACACCACACATATAGTAACATGCTAAAGGGACTAATACTATAGACACTGACATAGAACCTACAGCCTGAACGACAAGTCTGGCAGGAGGAGCAGGATGAGAAAGAATCTGGTGAACCTGGGATTTGACTGTGAATATATGAAGAGGTAGATAAGCAATTTAACTTAATGTGTTTAGATGAGCACCAATGAACTTGAGGCTCTGTACTGATAGCAGTTTGAATTTGGAAATGTTGACTGTAATGTCTAGTGATTGGCAAATTTGCAGCAGAGAGTTCCTGGACTGTTCTAGGAGATGCCTGGTTAGGGTGGTGAGGAGCAAGTTGAAATATGGAAACACTCAGAACCCTTGCAATCTCAGGTGAACTGCTACCACTGCCATTCATTTGGTAAACACCCTGGAGGCTGTGGTGTGTCCAAACAGCAAGGCTCTGAACGGATAGCGACAGTCTCCCAACGGAAATGTCTTCGGCAAAGTCAGTGTACTTTGATGTAATAAGTTGATCTTTAGGATGCGTACTAACACATCCAATCATCCTTGTGTAAAAGAGGTAGAATGGACTAATAGTGACCATTCAGAACTTTGATTTCCTCACATACTGCTTCAGAATGCTTAGATCCAAAACTGGTCTCAGGTCCCCCTGTCTTTTTTGGCACTAAAAAGAACCTAGAGTAATTTCTGAATACTCTATGGTGGGGTGGGACCTCCTGGATGCCTCTTGTTCAACAGCTTCTGAATTTCTTGAGCTGCAGCTTCTCTCTGAGTGGAACATCGGGAAGCTCTCTTCTTCTGGAAGTGGGGGTTTGGGAAAGTAGTATTAAGTAACCTCTGCATATCATTTTTAGCACCCAAGAATCTTTTGTTACCCCCGACTGTACCAAAAGCCTTCAGAAATACTGACTCCCTCAGGGATGGATTATCTGAGAATTTACAACCTTTCTGCTTAAGGGTCTCCAAAATGTCTCCAAATGAGATGTCATTAAGTGGTGATCTGGGGAACCCTTCCCCTTTCATCAAAGTCAGTATATTTAATGAGATATTCCAAAGGGGAATCTATGTGCCTCCTTTTACACTTCTCCCTCAGTGAATCTCCTCAGCAGGATGCTCTGGGGAGGTGTTGAAAGACAGGGTGGCTCTTCTATGGGAATTGCCTGGATGCTAGTTGGTACTGGATGTCCCCGTGGAGCAAGTCTGATGGGATCAGAGCTCAGAACCATAGAGGCAAAATGTGTAGGATCAGAGGACATAAAAGAAACTGGATATCCTGAATGAGAGAACATGTCCACAACTTTGAAGGCTGACAGATTAGGAGAAGCCATTGCTATCTGCACTGAAGCAGAGACTTCAAAAGTAGGTAAACCACAACTGTGTCTAGATCCATGCCTCCAGAAAGGAGCCAGACCAGAGCTATCAATGAGGCTCCCAAGGGGCAAGGATGAATCAGACCTAATGGATCCAAAGCTGATGCTTCAGCTCAGACTCATCCTGGTCCAAGGGAACAGAACTGGTTAGATAAAAAGTTGGGGTCGGAGATGGGGCTTTAAAACAGAAGTATATCCTTCAGTCTTGTCCAACTGTATGGGAAGTGGTAGGAAGGTTCAAGGAACCAATGGGAGACAGTATAACCACATTCTGGATCTGAGGAACTTTCTCATCAGCCTATCCACTTCAGCTTCAGAGTGGACTGAGGTCTGAAGTGTCTCCTCAGAGTTTTCATGAGAGGATAATGCAGCAGAGGAGAAATAGGGTCAACAAACTTGGGAGAGCAAGTTCTCAGCATATTAAGAAGTTCAAGAATTCGGATCAAATGGTTTGGATACTTAGGATGAGCAATGGGACTGCCTGAAATAACTATCTGATCTGAAGAATTAGGACCTGAAGTTTTTCTCTTCAAATCTGGCAAAGGCAGATCCAATTTGCATATTCTGTGTGGAAGTTCCAAGGACGATGAAGTCTTCGGAGACTTGGGGGGGGGTAGCTTTCCATGCTCCAATGTAGTCTTGGATGATTTGCTGGGGTCTGAACCCTGGAGGAGGAAGATGATTAAGGAGGTAATAACCCTTTAAGGACCAACTTCTTCCTCCTGTCTAAAGTTGAACGGAACACAAATGGTACAGTTTGTACCCAGCTGTGCTGCTCCTAGACAATACACACACTCCCTGTAGGCATCCAAACTTTGTGCCTACAGGAAGTGCATTTTTTTAAACACTGTAGGCTTCTCAGCCATAGTACTTTACAAAAACTGTGTGTTTCTTACTTTTTCTAGTTTTGGTTATTATTAAAGGACTACAGTAAAAAATTACAGTAAAGGACTACCAACAATGGTAGCAAAGAATACCTTATCAAACTGGGTAAGAGACAGAAAAAGGACAGATGAGGAAAAGGTACCAACACTTGTCTATAAGAAATTATTTTACTGAGGTGAAGTGGGATAACAATAAGAAAATTGAAAACTAAAAGGGAGGAAATATACAACATAGTAATTAAGCAGAAAGACAGGTTTTTCTAAGAAAATGTATTTACTGCACACCTGAAAAGGCTTGAAATCCACATCCATGCAAGATGGCAGCAAATGAAATCTGAGACTGGGGATGGACTAGGGCATCACAGGGAGGAGCTCGAAAGTTGGATTTGAAGTCTGCAGAACACAGCAGAGTCAGATCAGATCTGTAACCCATACACTGAGGAAGAATTAAAAGGACCAGATCCAGAAGTATAAAATTAGTGTAGCTGGACTGTACCAACTCAAGTAATCTTCACCATGGTCAAACACCTGCCCTGGCATAATGCCTTGAACTTTCAGGATTCATGCCAGCAGGTCTCACTTCTAACACCATCTTATGAAGGGATATGTGGGCACTAATTACACAAAAACTGAGACACTAAAAAAGGGACTAGCATTTTGCTTGTACACACACATCTTTAGAAAAATAACAGTAGATAGAACAAAAGACAGAACTTCACCAAGTTCCTGACAGGACAAACAACATAACTTCATTTTTATGACAAGACAAAGACCATTAACTTTGTATGAACTGCAACCATAGAAGAAATGTGCCACTGTAAAGACACTGTAGGTAGAATGCCTTACTCAAACAAACAGGTCAGCAAAACGAAAAATGAGCAACAGTGATACGGTTTTAAAGAAACAGTTGTCTTTATACACTGCTCTATAAAACACATCTTTGAAAACTCTGGGTCCAAGTCTCAGTTTTTCTATCTTACTGTTTTTAGGAGCACTTTTTGAATGGAAATTTTCACAGAGAGGACATTTAAAAGTCCCACGTTCCACTCCATAGAGAATGCATTTGTTGCTAGTATCACTAACCAATGTACAAGAAAAAGGGTGGGGATGTGGTCATTCAGTTGGGATATAAAAAGCCCATCTTCAGGTAGCACCAATTCATTATACTTTCCAGAAAAGGACACCCTTGCCAACATTAATTAATGTGGGGCAGATCGGACTGCTGGGAGAACTGAAAAATCTCCTGGCTCGGTACGTAAACTGCTTGGAGTTAGCAGTTTTGCTGCCAATATCAGATCATCAGGGTAGAGGGGGTATGAATGGTTCCCACCTGTGTCCTGATGTGTCATAGCACTACGATGTTGCCCTTGACAGTCTGGCAAGCCCCCAGTTTCAGTACTGCCTTTAAAGCTAGTATACATAATGAATACTCATATCTTTTAGACTAATATACTCCTCCCTGAGCGACCAGATACCAGGCACCTTAGACAAGAAACTGCTGTACATGGACTACCTTCCAAAGGCCAGAGAACCTACAGACACATCCCAATATGGCTCTGATGGGCCCACAAGGACCCCAGACACCTGGACATTTCATCAAACTGACTACTACATGGACTGACGGTTAAGACACAATCAATGGGCAGGATTTGCAGGCTTCAGAGATACCAGACATACACGCACTCTTGTCATGTATAATACAGCACTTGGAACTATGAGAAAAGATGCACCCCACTGTCTTGAGGAAGGCTGCTGCAATGAAATATTGAATAAACTTAAGAGCACCTTTCAATCTCAAGTGTGCACAGACTGGGTCCATACATTTGATAACTCCATGCAAAATGAAAAGGAGACATGGCAAGGAAGGAATATGAATAAAGGGAGTCTCCCACTTCCAATCTTAAGTACACTAAGTTGACAACTTACCAAAACTGTAGATGTTACAGTATAGTCACTGTCACAGTTACTTCAGGGATATTTGCTGCAAGCAGAGTTCTACTATCAGACAGTGTCAGAGCTCTTCTCCCTTTCCCTAAGCTAACCCCAAGACCTCTTCATGTCATGATACAAACTGGGATAATACTGTTGACAATCTGTTCTTTCTTGCCTCAAGCTATGGAATATCTAATTTAGTACAAACTGAAAGCCTTCCCCTTTTTGGGAGGCACAGCATGTCCTCTTGGTAGGCCTCAATACTCTGACAGAGGCTCTTTACGTAAGCTGCAAAGAGAGACAAGCCCTTCTGCTGAAGACAGGAAGAAGAAGAAAAAAAAAAAAAAGAGAGAGACAGAACAGGTGCCCCACACCAGTCCCAAATGCACCCACACACAAAGGAAGGAGTGAGGAAACTAAACTGCATCACTGACTACACTAACATCTACAATTATGATACACTGAAGCGTAACTGTACCACATCAAAGTCACTGCTGTAGTTACAACTTGAGGACGACTTCCAGAGCTTTCCCTTGGTCATTCGATTGTCTGGTACTCCTCTGGATGAAGGCCATATGCCCTTTAGGATTGCTACAACAAATACTACCCTAGCTCTAGGTGCTATTTCCAGCTTGCAGTGCTGAAGGTAAGGATGGAACATCAATTAGCTGCTTCCATGACTACAGTAGAAGGGCGTCCCTTCAGGAAAGCTATCGTGGAAGTAGTGCTTTGGTACCTCAGGTGACGTGTGACCTTATACCTACTGGAAACTGACTGCTATGGAATTTGTGGCAGATGATAATACAACAGATGAGGTTCACTTAGAAACATTTTGCTTTGAAATGGGCCACCCTTTCTATTTTCGGCAAAGACCACAAAACAGCTGATCTGTTTTACTATAGTCAACTTTCCACTGCTCTGCGGCTTAGGAAAAACATTAAGAAATGAATGGCCTAATTAAGGAATGCCTTTGTTACCACTTTGACATAAATGAAGGGATGGTGTGAAAGGTAACAACGTGAATGGAAAACCAAAAAAGGCTCCATCTCTTATGGCAAACTGCCACCAAAATGGTTTCCCCATGACAGAAACTTTGTATGTTCTGAAACTGGTGGTTCAAAGGGAGCAATTGCTAGCTTTCAGAGTATAAAGTTCAGATCCCAGGACAGTACAGTCAACCTCCTGAGGGAGGCAAGTAAGACTCCTTCCAAAAACTGTAGCATAGCTAGTCTAATGAATAGAGGAGGGTCAAAGTTAGACACACTTGGGAGGGTCAAAGTTAGACACACTTAAGGCAAACAGGTGGACCTTAATATATGCATATGCTAGGCCAGTCTGAAACAGCCCTGTCAAGTATCACATCCATGCTCCCTTGACACCAAATGAAGAATTTCTGCCACTTTGCCAGACAAAGCCTCTTGGTGCGTGGTCCTCCCCCTCCTCAGCCATTCATATTATGTAGCGTTCATTCTGGTACAACTTGTGAATAAACTGTAATACGTTCCATGCTGACAGACTGAGGATTTTGATTCTCTAATATAATTATGTGCCTTCACTCTAAGGCAACAGGTCCATCTGTCTTGGCAGAATCACTGGGTCTTTATGGTCATCAATCGGAAATGGGAAAAGCAGTGCTACCTGGGCCACAGAGAGGCTATTCGAACTACACAGGTGCATAGACTTCTACAAGCCTAACGACCACCAGGGTCTATAAGCCTAGCAAAGCACAGTGCAATCCAACTCCATTTTGTCTCCTGAGTACCCTGAATGCCCATACGGTTGGGCATGTCAAACAAGGAGGTAGCTAAGGGTTATGTGTTGGGGTGTTATATTAGCTGGGAATTGATTTACTTACTGTCTACCTCTGTCCAGAGCCGTGGGTGATCAAGGTTTCGTTTGAACAGGGTCAGGACTGAACTCTGTTTCATGTGGATGGGTTGCTTATTACATAGGAAGGGGATACTCAGAGACGTCTGCTCTCCAACATGATGTTCTTATGCTGCAAGCAAGTTCAGGTCCTTGGCTCTAGTGTTTCTGGTGTTGTTTCTTTTGCAGACATGCAAAAGCTCCATCAGAACTGGACCACAGGATGCCTTATATGACAGGTGGAGAGAGTCTTTCAGTAACTTGGGAGACTTGGGATAGAGATAGGGCCGTAATTCTATCTGTGTAAAACACAGTATTCATACCCTGGATTCTCCTGGTGAGGAACCTTTCAGGGCACTTCAACTGTTACAAGTGTCTGGTTAGGTACATGGCAAAGGGGGCACTGCCCTCAATGATGGGTCCAAAAAGGGCCAAGTAGAGTACTACAACTTTCTTGGACCTGGATGCCATACCCTCACCTGTAAGTTGAGTGACAATCATTTTCTTACTATTTTGGCAAAATACTGGTCGAAGGCTAGATTACTGTTTACATATGTTCCCAGATCACTACCTGCCAGGTCAACTCTTTGGGGCGTTTTATCAATGGAGTAATTCGCTTGGGTAGATAAATTCTCAAAAGGGACTATAATGGATTTCACTGCATCGAGTTTTAATCTGTGGTTCTGGCACTAGGCATTTGTTTGTGTTAGACCTTCTAGAAGGATGTTGGTGAAAAGGGGAAATAGACGATAACTCCCTATTTACAATCTGTAAACTTAGTGAGCCACACATGCCTTCCACATTAGGCTCAACTTCCAAGAAGTACATGCTAAAGGCCCAACCCAGGGCCCTGGGGTACTCTGCTGGTGACCAGTCTCCTGGTGAAGGTGGTTTCACAGAATGTACAGTTTTGTACCTACCATAAATGTAGATATACGAGTGTCTTCACTGATGCAGTCATTACACTTGGGTTATCCTGCCATCAGGCGGTCCCGTAGTCGGCCAGAGATCCAAAGTCTTGGTCCAGTGTCGGTTGCTGTCGCTTCTTCCCTGACATCAGTGCGCCAGGGGGTATATAAGATGCAGCCAATGCCATTTTCTTCAGGTTTTCTTGCCCCAGATGTCAGGTGCCCCCAAATAGGTAGGCAATACATAATGGTAATAAAACATACAAAAAGGTAAACAACAAAACCTTCAGTTACCAGCAAATACACCACATAGGTAGTATAGAGTTGAAAGGTATAGATAAGTCCCAACTAAAAAAGAGGGGATGGCGGGTGGGTAACCTGAACTGCAGCAGTGAAGACACTAACATCTACATTTATGGTAGGTACAAAACTGTACTATGTTCATTGTGTTTCACTGCTGCAGTCATTACACTTGGGCTGAATCCCAAAGCTGAGGTAGTGTGGCTGGTTCTATAGAGGATTTGGGCTGGCTATGAGGCCCTGCAGCACTGCAGTGGCAAAGCCAGCTCTGGATCTAGAATAAAGAGGCAAGTGATAATGCTTGGTAAAGGTGTGCACTGAACTCCAAGTTGCAGCCTCTAAGATATCTTTGGTAGGTACTCCTCTAAGGTAGGCAGGAGAAGTGGCTGTTGCCCTGGTGGAATGTGGCCTAATGTTAGTAGGTACAGGTTTCCCATGCTGTGTGCAGCAGAAAAGTACAGTTTTGTACCTACCATAAATGTAGATGTCCGATAGACATGCAACTGCAGTCATAACATGTGGGTTGTCCTGCCTCAGGCAGCCCTCGGTCGGCCGGATTCCAAAGTCTGGGTCCGATTTCGGCTGATGTCGCATTTCTCTCCGACGTCAGAGCGGCTGGAGTACATAAGCATCAGCCAACGCCATTTTCTTCAGTGTTTATTGCCCCAGATGCCAGGTGCCCTCCAAGGAAGGCTGTAATCAAATTGGAAGACAAAAACAGGATTCCAAACAAATAAATGAGCAATAAAACAAATACACCATAACAGATATCCCCAGCTAAGAGTAACAGGGATAGGAGTGGACCCTAGGCATAGAGGGGTATGGAGGGAGGGAAAACCCGACTGCAGTTGCATGTCTATCGGACATCTACATTTATGGTGGGTACAAAACTGTACTATGTCCTTCAAGAATGCAACTGCACTCATAACATGTGGGTAGAATACCATAGCTTAGCTGGGGTAGGAGGAATGCTCTAGGAAAGAGATGGTGTGGCAATCAAACCCTGCAGGACTGCCGAAGCAAAGCCTGCTCTGGATCTGGAGTATAGAGGGAGATTGTAGTGTTTGGAGAATGTATGCACGGAGCTCCATGTAGCAGCTTCTAGAATGTCCTTGGTAGGCACCCCTCTTAAGAATGCTGTAGAGGTGGCTGTAGCTCTGGTGGAATGTGGTCTGACATTAGCTGGAACAGACTTTCCATGAAAGGAATAACAGAATATGATGCAATGTCCAATCCATTTAGAAATAGTCTGTTTTGAAATTGCTTTTCCTTGGACTGCCGGGGCGTAAGCTTCAAAAAGTTGTTCAGACCTCCTACTGGCCTTTGTTCTGTCCAGGTAATATCGAAGTTGTCTGTGAATGTCCAAGGTATGGAACAGTCTTTCCCCCTTATTCTCAGGATTGGGGAAGAAAGCAGGCAGATGAATGACTTGATTTAAAGAAACCCTAGAAACCACCTTTGGCATAAAAGTAGGGTTGGTCCTTAATGAAACCCTGTCTCTATGAAAAAATGATAAAGGGTGGTATTGCCATTAGGGCCTGAAGCTCCGAAACCCTTCTTGCTGAGGTAATTGCCAACAGGAAAGCTGTCTTCCATGAGAGAAATTGCAAGTCAACTGAAGCTGCTGGCTCAAATGGAGGTAGAGTCAGTTTTTCTAAGACAAAATTGAGGTCCCAGGCTGGCACTGGGGCCTTTCTTGGCTTAATGTTCTTGATTCCCCTGAGGAATTGCCTTAGTAAGGGGTGAGAAAAAACAGGAGGATCAGTGTTGTATCTAGCTGAAATAGCAGATGCATGTATCTTTATGGAAGAATATGAGAGGCCGTTCTTTAACATATCTGCCAAATATTCCAAGATGAGTGGGATGTTCAACAATGATGCATCATGTCCCTTGCTGGTATTCCAATTGCTGAATATTTTCCACTTTGCTAAGTAAACCTTTCTGGTGGATGGTCTTCGAGCCTCTGTTAGTATCCGCTGAATTTCCTTGGAGAGAGATAAGCTAAAGTTATTTATGGGATCTCCCAGGCTGTTAGCTGCAGTGTCAGAAGATTTGGATGCAGTGTTTCGAAATTGTGTTGAGTCAAAAGTAGAGGCCACTGGGGGAGGGCCCACCTCCTGGTGTGGCATATGCTCCATAGTAATGGGTACCAGTGTTGTCTTGGCCAGTCCGGAGCTATTATGATTCCCTTGGGCTTCTCTGCTTTGATCTTTAGTAATACTGATGTCATCAGTGGCAGAGGTGGGAATGCATAGATTGCTAGGGAGTTCCAGTTGAATGAGAGGGCATCTATTTTCCAAGCTTTTGGATGGTATGTCCTTGTGCAAAATTTTGGTAGAAGATGGTTGAGGTGGGAGGCAAATAGGTCCACTTCTGGCTTGCCCCATGTCGAAGTGAGTTGTCTGAAGGCCTTCGGATGTAACCTCCACTCGTGTGGATCTGTGAAATTCCTGCTTAGGCTGTCCGCCAACACATTGTCTTTTCCTGGAACAAACTGGGATTGTAACTGGATGTTTAGGTTCAGTGATTTCTCCCAAAGCTGCATTGTCAGTCTGCAAAGGGGGTAAGAGTGGGTGCCCCCCTGCTTGTTTATGTACCACATCACAGTGGTGTTGTCTGTCCATATCATTAAATGGTCTTGCTGGAGTTGGTGTTGAAAAGCCTCGATGGCATGCATTACTGCCAGCATTTCCTTTTGGTTTATATGCAGATGTGTTTCCTTTGGAGACCATTGTCCTTGTATACACCTGCCTTCCATGTGCGCCCCCCCATCCAAGGTCTGAGGCATCTGTAGTCATGGTCTGTGTTATCTGTGTTTTTTTGTATGACATACCTGTGTTTGCCTGGCTCACCGAGGCCCACCATAGGAATTCCTTTTGTAGGCATGGAATGAGTGGTATGATTGTCTCCAAGTTGTTGCTGTGTTGAGACCAAATGCTTTTTAGGTACCATTGAAGCTTTCTCGTGTGTAGTCTTGCTAATGGAATCAGGAGAATGCAGGATGCCATATAACCCAGGGCCTGTAGGAATCTCCTTGCAGTCATCTGGGTGAGTTTTGCTAAACCTTTGAAGTAATGAGTTAACTTCTCTTGCTTGTCTTCTGTCAGGTAAGCCATCTGAGAGGCTGTGTCTAGTTTGGCTCCTAGCAAGCAAAATAACGAAGCTGGATACTGCTCAGTTCAGTAGAAAAAAGATTTAATTCCAACAAACAAACAGTACAAGATGAGCGCTTTCGGGCAATAGCCCTTCTTCAGATAAAAACTTTTCTAATAAAGCTTCTATTTAAATATATGTTTGACCAATCAGAATCAATAAAAAACCCGCCTTTTACTTAAGGTGGGCTTAAGGGGGACCACATCATTCAAGCCTGGATCCCTGTGTGCTGTTAACTCTAGTATCCATCTAGATTCGGCTAATTCAGTGTTTAATTTAATGTCACCCCCCCTATTAGTCAACCTTAAATTTACAATAACCCTAAATAAAAACTTATGCGTAGGGTAGTCCCTCACATGCCTGTACAAAGCATTATGCTCATCACTATTCCTAATACTAGACATATGTTGTAGGATCCTAACCTTTAACATTTGATTGGTCTTCCCTACATAAAAACATGGACAAGAGCTGCACTCAGCTATATACACTAAATCAGTAGTCCTACAAGTGGCCCTGCCTTTGAATAAAAACACTTATTTTTTGGATTATTATTTTTTGGATTTTAGTTTGGCTCCTAAGAAGATTATTTGCTGGGATGGCTGCAGTCTTGACTTTTGGAAGTTGACTGTGTATCCCAGAGCTTGAAGTAATCGTATGACATAATCCAGGTTTTTTGTCAACATCAATTTGTTGTCCGCTTGTATGAGGCAGTCGTCCAGGTACGGGTAAATTTGTATACCCTGGAGCCTGCAATGAGCAATTACTGAAGCCAGGCATTTTGTAAATACTCTGGGCGCAGTAGATAAGCCAAATGGCAATGCTGAGAATTGATAATGCTCTGGCCCTGCAAGAAATCTGAGGTATCTTCTGCAGCTGTGTCTGATAGGGACATGCAGGTATGCCTCCTTGAGGTCCAGAGTAATCAGCCACGACCCCTTGCCCAGCATGGGAAGGAGTTGCTGTAGAGTCAGCATTTTGAACTTTGGTACTATGAGAAAGGTGTTTAATGCGGACAAGTCCAGTACTGGTCTCCATTGAGATTCTTTTCTTGGAACAAGGAACAGTCTTGAGTAAAACCCCTGGTCTTGTTCTTGTTGTGGAACTCTTTCTATTGCTTTCATTCGAGTCAGCAGAGTGATTTGCTTGATAGCCTCTGCCCTCTGATTTTGTGGTAGGTTTGGCATGCCTTGTTTTCTTGGTAAGGTATGAAAATGAAACCTGTACCCTCGGTCTATAATGTCCAAAATCCATTTGTCCTTTGTCAGTCTGTGCCAGTTTTCTGCAAACGGAGATAATTTCCCACCCAAGGGAGCTTCTAGTTGTTCCCTGGTAGGCGGTAGTAGAGGAAAGTCATTGAGATTGTGGTTGTGGGGCAGGTGAAACCCCTGCGTCACTTCTTTGGTTTCCTGGCTGCCATTGTCGTCCCCTGAAAGGGCCTCTGTATTGGCCTCTTCCTCGGCCACGTCTGTTCTTACCCCTTTGAAACTTTTCTGGATTAGGAAAGGACCAGTTTTTTGAAGGCCAATTCCTACCGAATCTGGGTGGTTGAACCTGGAGGAAATCTTTCACAGTCTGAACTGATTTTGCTTTTTCTTCGATGGTCTTTAACACATCCTTAGCATTTGCACCAAAAAGCTTGTTCTTTTCCAAAGGTGCATCCAGAAGTTTTGCTTTTACATGATCTGGTAGAGGTTGATCTTTTAACCAAGCATGTCTACGAATGACTGCCCTGTCATAGCTGCCCTACATGAAGCTTCCAGTGCATCATATCCACACTGCAGGAAGTGATTGCTTACTTGCTGAGTGTTATGTACAGCTTCCTGTAAAGTCTTCCTGTCTAAAGGATCAGGAGTGGCTAATGTTTTTTGTAAGTCTTCTAACAGATAATCCTGATATTGTAACATATGAAAAAGGCAATTTAAAGCTCTCATAGATAAGGTAGTGGATGTGTAAACCTTTTTGCCCCATCTCTCTAATGACCTAGCTTCCCTGTTGGAGGGCAAAGGATTTTTTGAGGTGGAGGCTGAAACTCCTTTAGGCCCCTGTGAAATAGTTTCCAAATCAGCAGTATGGGCCCTGAATAAATGGGAATGAGTTTCTGGGACCCTGTAATACCTGTCTGGCTTGGCTGGAGCAGGAGGAAGAGAATCAGGGGTAGCACTAGAATCAGAATACAAAACATCCAGAACATCAAGTACAGGAGGAATAGCTAAGGGCCTGTGCTGAGGCTTCTTAAGGAAAGTCCTAAGGCGTTTCCTAGAATCAGAATATTCCTGACCTTGCCACTTGAAATGTTCCCTCATGGTGTGCAGAACTTCCCCAAAAGAAATATCCTCAGGAGGGGAGGCCGAGGTTATGGAATCTTCTGCATCCGAGTCCTCATAGGTCTGGAAGAGCTCTTCCTGGCTATCTGAGTGGACAGAGCCCTCAGAATCTTCATCTGAAGGAGTAGGATCAGAGGGTTCAACCCGGGGCCTTTTATCAGGAGGGGGCTGGGATCCTGTCTCAGGATGGGCCTGTGAACCTCTAATCATGGAAATCAAATCAGCAGCCATGGACATAATTTGTGTCTCTGGAGTTGGCTGAGGTAAGGATTTAGAAGTAATATGCTTTGTTTTACTGGCTGCCTTAGCCCTAGTGTAGGCCTTAATAGACATGGCCATAGGGGGCCTGGCAGCTCCACGTGCAGGAGTGACCTTGTCTACAGCAATGGTCTCGGGCATTTCCTCGGTTTCGGTATCCGGAGGAAAATCTATAACTGGTGTCGGAGTAATGTCTGGAATCGGAGTCGTCGGTAATGCGGTGTCTTCGGTTCGGAGCGGTGGAGAGACCGTCTCAGAGGGAACCGGAGCACTCGCACTAGGTTTCGGCGTGGAGTCGGTGGTAGACGCGGGCCGAGGATGTCGGTCCCGGTCTTTTCGCTTTTTGGGAGTTTGTGAAGTCGGAAGATCCGACGGCATGGTTAAGCAAAATTATCGCCGAAAAAATCTTCAGCGAACTCCGCCCGGCGCCTGAGAGTGCGCTTGTTGAAGCGAGCACAGGCTACACAGGCCGAGACGTCGTGGTCTGGGCCCAGGTAAGGGAGGCCGTAAGAGTGGAAATCCTTATGAGGTATTTGTTTACCACAAGAAAGACAATTGTTAACTTTTTCAGTAATTTCTGACATCGGCTGAGGCAAGAAAAGGTCCCCAACGGGGTACTTAGCTATTTTGATGACTTCGGTATCGTAGAATACAGGAGCTGACCGACCGGCACTTGCGAACTGCTTCTGCTTCGGGCACCACGCGGCAAGAAAGACTGAAGAAAATGGCGTCGGCTGATGCTTATGTACTCCAGCCGCTCTGACGGAGAGAAATGCGACATCAGCCGACGTCGGACCCAGACTTTGGAATCCAGCCGACCGAGGGCTGCCTGAGGCAGGACAACCCACATGTTATGACTGCAGTTGCATTCTTGAAGAACATCAAATACAGTGTCCTATCCAAAATGCAATAGACAAGTGTAGTATCAAAACGCGTAGGAACATCCAAATTACTGCAGTGAAAGATAAGTACCAAGCGAAACACAATGACAGCACTTGTAGAGGACAAACCTTTTATTTGGAGACAAAAATGAGCGCTTTCGCGTGGACATCCATGCTTCATCAGATAATTTACTGAATAAGCCTTCTGAGTTTAAAGACAATTTTAGAAGGCGGGAAAGAATGTTCATTAAACAATTAACTGCATTCAACAGTCAATCTGAACAAATTAAAACAAACCTTTTTGTTACTTTAAAGGGCCTGCACTTAAAATAGATCCATATGCTGACTTTAGACAATGTCTCTTTCTTTCTATGCCCTTAAAAATAGCACAGGAAACAACACTAAACATATGTTAAAAATCCTTATATGCAGGCTAATTAAAATTTTTTAAAATAAAACTAAATCATTAGAACATTACATTATCGTTTCTCTCATGCAAAGGTAAATGCGTTGAACAACCTAGTGGCAATAGATGGCAATGACGACAAATGTTACTAAATTTAACATTTTAAACAAAACTAATAAAGCACTAGAGTATTAATCATATATACAGAATTATAGACCTGGATGTATAAATATATCACTATATACCATATTGATATGACTTTCATATATACCTCATAAAAATACAGAACAGGTTTCATAAAACTATACATATAAAAGCAAGAAGAGTCAGACTATCGTGTAGAGCATGTTTATAGTGCTGCATCAAGCACTTGAAATGTATAAATCATATTTGTTTACTCTCCTTACTATTCACTGAATTGCAATATACTGCGACCAGATATAATTAATATATTTATTATACATTTATTTAAATAAATAAATAAATCATTAAATAAATAAATAACTAAATAAATAAATTAATTAAATAAATGAATTAGAGTTAATAATCAAATAGATGAATTCTGAGGTAGCAGCATAGCTCTGACTGAATAGTCTATAGTGTTGATATATATATATAACCACTGGTATAAGTACTCTTATTCATTATATATGTATGATTAACTGGTGAAGGTGTATAAATTGGGTAATCTTAAATGGATAGCCTTTAATAAAAAGTTGCATAGGATGGGGGCACAAAAAGAGCCTTCGATCTATATCTTAGATACTAATGCTGGTTTAATCGACACATAATTATTAATGCCTGGTTCTATATGTGCACCCAACCTTAATATCCAGTTAAGTTCCATAAGTGCGAGATGGTTCTCCTTGGCTCTCCAGTGTCCTATCCACTTAGAAATGGTCTGCTTTGAAATAGCCTTTCCCTGTGATCCTGCAGCATATGCTATAAACAACTGCTCAGTTTTTTTGAAAGCTTTTGTTTTGTCCAGGTAGAAACGTAATTGTTTGTGTATATCCAAGGAATGCAGAAGTCTCTCCCGTTTATTCTGGGGATTTGGATAAAAAGTTGGCAAATGAATAGTTTGGTTAAGAGCCACACTGGATACCACCTTAGGCATAAATGAAGGGTCTGTCCTTAAAGAAACCTTGTCTTGGTGAAAAATGATGAAAAGTTCCACTGCCATTAGTGCCTGTAACTCAGATTCTTCTTGCTGAGGTTATTGCCAGAAGCAGAGCAGTTTTCCCATGATAAATATTTTAATTCTGCTGAATTGGCTGGCTCAAAAGGAGGTAAAGTTAGTTTTTCTAAGACAAAATTGAGGACCCAAGTTGGTGATGGTGCTCTCCGGGGCGGTCTTATGTTTTTAGCCCCTCTGAGATATTGTTTTAGCAATGGATGAGAGAAAATAGGAGGATCTGTGTTGTAATGAGCAGAGATAGCAGAGGCGTGGATCTTAATGGATGAAAAGGATAGTCCTTTGTCCAGCATCTCAGTCATGTATTGTAATATCTGAGGAATATTTGGGGTCTGAGAAATATTTGGGGCAAGAGGGTCAAAGCTTGGAACATGGTTCCAGGCACAGAATCTCTTCCACTTTTCTGAATAAGATTTCCTGGTGCTAGGCCTCCTGGCCTCCAAAATGACATCCATAACAGCTTTAGAGAGTGGTGTTGTCTGTTTGACTAATGAATCTGCCATGCAGCCAGGTTTAAAGTTTTGAGCTGACTGTGCAGGATAGGATTGTCTTGTTGAGTCCGAAGGTGTGGAGTTTGAGGAAGAATCTATGGTGGGCCTTGAGCTAAGTTCTTTAAGATTGGGTACCAGTGCTGGCGTGGCCAGTCTGTGGCAATAACGATCATCTGTGGTTTCTCTTGTCTGGCTTTTAGGAGTACTTTTGAAAGGAGAGGCAGTGGTGGGAAGGCATAAACTTTTAGGCTTTTCCAGCTGAACGAGAGAGCATCCACTTTCCATGCTTGTGTGTGATAAGTCCTTGTGCAGTATTTTTGTAGTTGGCAATTCTCTGGGGTGGCAAAAAGATCTATGTCTGGGCATCCCCATTTCTGCGTTATCATGCTGAATACTTGTGGATTTAATTTCCACTCGTGAGGATCCATGATGTTTCTGCTCAAGTCATCTGCCAGCGTATTTCTCTCTCCTGGCAGGAATTGTGGTTGCAGATGAACTTGATAGATTAGAGCTGTGTTCCACAAGGTCATGGCTTGTCTGCATAGGGGATTAGAATGAGTGCCCCCTTGCTTATGTACCACATAACTGTGGTGTTGTCTGTTTTAATAGTTGTCCTGGATGCAGAAGGTCTTTGAAAGCTGTTAGGGCATTTTGTACAGCCAACATCGCTTTTTGATTGATGTGAAGATGCATTTGGTCTGCGGTCCACTTGCCCTGAATACATTTTCCTGCCATGTGTGCACCCCAGGCGTAATCCGAAGCATCTGTTAGTGTATGCCTGGCTGTGGGCAGAGTGAAAGGCTGTCCCTTGTTGAGGTGACATGCCTGTGCCCACCATCGAAACTCCTGTTGTAGGCAGGGAATTAGAGGAATTACTGCTTCCAAACTGTGACAGTGCCGAGTCCAAACACTTTTTTGGTACCATTGTAATTCCTCATATGCAGTCTGGCATATGGAATTAGAAGTATGCAAGATGCCATGAATCCCAAGGCCTGCAGAATTTTTCTTGCAGAGAGTTGGGTCTTTGTTGCCATCAAATGAAAGTACTGAGTCAGTTGTCCTTGACTGTCTGGCGTGAGATAAGCCATCTGGGCAGTTGTATTTAAGCTGGCACCCAGGAATATTATCCCTTGTGAGGGCACTAGTTTTGATTTATTTTCGATTACTGTGTACCCTAAGCAAACTGGTGCCAGGCACTTTGTGAAGACCCTAGGTGCAGTAGATAAGCCAAAGGGCAGTGCAGAGAATTGGTAATGCATTGAACCAGCTATGAATCTGAGGTATCTTCTGCAATTTTTTCTGATAGGGACATGCAGGTATGCCTCTTTGAGGTCCAAAGTAACAAGCCAAGCCTTCTTGCCCATCATGGGAAGAAGCTGCTGTAGTGTCAACAGTTTGACTTTCGGAACCTCCAGGTAAGTATTTAGAGTAGAAAGGTCTAGTATGGGTCTCCAGGCTTTGTCCTTTCCGGGAACCAAGAAGAGTCTTGAGTAAAATCCTTGTCGCTGTTCCTGTTGTGGCACTTTTTGGACAGCTCTCATGTCCATAAGGGCTGTAATGTGTTTTTGTGCCTCTGCCCATTGATTTTGTGGCAGGTTTGGCATTCCTTTTAGCCTTGGTAGAGTGTGAAAGTGGAACCTGTAACCTTGAGACACGATGTTCAGAACCCATTTGTCTTGGGTGATTATATGCCAATTTTGCAAAAAAAAGTGCTAGTTTTCCCCCTAAGGGAGCTGCCAAAAGGAAAGAGTTTGGCATTTGAAGGGGGAAACGTCTTTATTTGGCAATACATAAAATCCAAACGTGGTTGGATTTTATGTATTGCCAAATAAAGACTTTTCCTGTTTGTCCGAACGGAGCTTTGTTTTTGTGACAGTTTGGCTACTACTTTACCTGGATTTGAAGGGGGAAGTCATTGGGACTGTTTCCTATAAGGTTGCGACTTGTCTTCACCTCCTTTTGGGGTAGTAGCACCCCAATTTCGTGGTCTGTAAAAGCCTTGGGGCTGAGATCTGCCTCTTGGGCGTCTCTTTGTGGTCTGTCTGACACTGGAAAGGACCAATTATTTGAAGGCCAATTTCTACTAAATCGAGGTGGTTGTACCTATAAGAAATCCTTTACTGTTTGCATAGATTTTGCCTTATCCTCCATTTTCTTTAATACCTCTTCTGCCTCAACACCAAACAGAATATCCTACTGTAAAGGAGCATCCAATAATTTAACCTTAACATGATGAAGTAAAGCTTGTTCTTTTAACCAAGCATGCCTTCAAATCACAGATCCTGTAACTGCTGCTCTACATGAAGCCTCTAATGAATCAAATTCACATTGCAAAGTATGTTTTCTCACTTGTTCAGCTGCATGCAATAATTCCTGCATTTCCTACAGTCAGGATGTTCTGAAACTGTAATCATTTTCTGTTTTAACAGAGACATTAAATATTGCTGGTATTTAAGCATGTGAAACTGGCAATTTAAAGCCCTCACTGCTAAAGTTGCAGAAGTGTAAACTTTCTTCCCCCATCTGTCTAATGCTCTAGAATCCCTGTCAGAGGGAACTGGATTCTTAGCCGTGGAAGCCTTTACCCCCTTTGGGACCCTGGGAAATAATTTCTGGATCAGCAGCAGGGTTTTTATAAAGAAATTTGTGAGAGTCAGGGACTCTGTAGTATCTGTCTGGCTTGACTGGTGCAGGGGGCAAAGAATCAGGATTTAAACTGGATTCAGAGAACACATCATCCACAATATCTAACACTGGCGGAATAGCCAGGGGTCTGTGCTGAGGTAAAAAGAGAAAGTCTCTGAGCCTTTTCTTGGATTCTGAGTAATCCTGGCCCTCCCAATGGAAATGTTCCCTCATGGTATGTAAAGTTTCCCCAAAAGAATAATCTTCAGGAGGAGAGGCTGAAGGAATAGATTCTTCAGCATCTGAGTCCTCATAACAGGGTAGAATATCCATGGTCCGAAGAGGAATCAGAAGAAATGGAAACCTGGTCAGAGGAATCATAGTCTGTATCCTGCCTGGGCCTTTTATCAGGAGGGGGATGGGAACCCCTGATCAGAGTAATTAAGTCTTCGGCCATTTTAAGCATTTGTTTTTTAGGCCTGGAAGACTGTCCAGGTGAATGCCGTACTTGCTTCTTTGTCTTTAATGGAGTTTTACACTTGGGTGTAGTTTTTATGGTAAGCTGTGAAGGTCTGAAAACACCCTCAGAAGCAGATGCCTGCTCAGTGGCTCCGGACCCACCTGAAGGATTAGTTTCTGTAGGCCCAACAGAGGCCTAGACATCTCCACATGGGAGTATAAGGCGGCCTGTGGCTCTGAGGTAGCGGGTGTCAGGGGCTGCAAAAGTGCCTCACTGAGAACCGGCAACTGGCCTAGAAGAGGCTTCATAGTCAGTTTTGGGCCTCGGATGCCTGTCCTTATCCTTGTCTTTGCGTTTTTTGTGTATTCCGGTCATCGGTTGTCCGACGGCATGGTATAATTAAACCTTCGGCCAAAGTAATGGCGAGCAAAATCAAACAGACGTTTAATAGTGCGTTTGTTAAATCTAGCACAAAACTGACAACTAGTGATGTTGTAGTCTGGGCCTAGGCATGGAATACAGTAAGAATGAAAATCCTTATGAGGTATTTGCTTCCCACAAGAAATACAATTATTAACTTTTACTGACATCGGTCTGAGGCAAGAAAAAGTTTCCCCAACGGGGTACTTAGCTTTATAGAAGACTTCGGTTCTGAAATTCGAATTGAAAATCTCAGGAGTCGGCCAACCGGCACTTGCGAACTGCCTTTGCTTCGGGCACTGCGCGGCAAGAAAGACTGAAGAAAATGGCGCACTGACATCAGGGAAGAAGCGACAGCAACCGACGCCGGACCAAGACTTTGGAACTCTGGCCGACTGCGGACCGCCTGACGGCAGTATAACCCAAGTGTAGTAACTGCAGCAGTGAAACACGATGAACATCCTGAGTACTTGGGTCCTATCTGTGAGGCAGCCAGCAATCCAACAAGTTATGTAGGGATTTACGCCTAGTTCTAAAAAATCTGTCAGTACCGAAATGGGGGTATTGTATTGAGCCTTAAGTTAAAAAAAAAAAGGCCATCTAGCACACAAAAGCCAAAGTTGGAAAAAAGCAAACCAAATGAAGAAAAAAAACAGGGCTACCATAAGCACAAATTTATTAAAAACACACGAGTAAAAACTAAGGGCAAGCCCTTTCACTTATTTAATGCTTCTTCAGATCCATTAAAGTACAGTTGTGTACACTTACCATAAATGTAGATGTTTGAGTGTATTCACTGTTGCAGCCATTACATTTGGGTAATCTGCTGGCAGGTTGCCCTCAGTTGGCCTGAATAACAAAGTCTTGGGTCCTGTGTCGGTTGCTGTCTCTTCTTCCATGACGTCAGGTCGTCAGGGGTATAAAACATGCAGCAGACGCCATTTTCATCAGTTTTTCTTGCCCCAGATGTCAGGTGCCCCCCAAATGGGGAGCATATTATATATATATATATATATATATATATATATATAAAATACATGTAATTTAGAACACAGAAATTATATCTCCAAATAAAAGCAAATACACCAAAAAGAAAGAAGACGTATAAGAGAAATAGGGGGCTGGCAGGTGGGTAAGTAGGACTGAAACAGTGAATACATAAGAACATCTACATTTACGGTAAGTGTACACAACTGTACTATGTTCTTAGTGTTTCACTGTTGCAGTCATTACATATGGGTAGAATCCCAAAGCTATGATTGGGAGAATGGAATTATACAGCATTAGGAGCAGCTATAAGGCCCTGCAGGACAGCAGTGGCAAAGCCTGCTCTGGATTTAGAGAAGAGAGGTAAATGGTAATGTTTGGTGAACGTATGAACTGAGCTCCAAGTAGCAGGTTCTAGAACGTCTCTGGTAGGAATCCCTCTGAGAAAGGCTGCAGAAGTAGATGCAGCCCTGGTGGAATGGGATCTGATCCCCTTGGGGACAGGTTTACCATGGTGCATGTAGCAGAAACCAATACAATGGCTTACCCATTTTGAAATAGTCTGCTTTGAAATGGCCTTTCCCTCTGCCCCTGCAGCAAATGCCACCAATAATTGCTCAGATTTTCTTAGAGATTTTGTTCTGTTTAAGTAGAATCTTAGTGGTCTGTGTACATCCAATGAATGCAGAATCCGCTCCCCCTTGTTCTGTGGATTTGGGAAAAAGGTTGGCAGATGAATGGTCTGATTAAGAGCCACAATGGATACCACCTTAGGCATAAAGGATGGACTGGTCCCTGAAGGCCACCCTGTCCAGATAAAAGATAATGAAAGGCTCCACTGCCATGAGAGCTTGTAGTTCTGAAATCCTTCTAGCCGAAGTGACTGCTAAAAGAAAAGCTGTCTTCCAAGAGAGAAATTTTATGTCCGTAGTAGTAGCTGGTTCAAAAGGAGGTAGCGTGAGTTTTTCCAGCACAAAATTGAGGTCCCATGCAGGAGATGGTGCTCTCCTGGGAGGTCTCAAATTTCTGGCCCCTCTGAGGTACTGCTTTAGCAGGGGATGAGAAAAGAGAGGAGGCTCTGTGTTGTAATGAGCCGAAATGGCAGAGGCATGGATTTTTATAGAAGAAAAAGATACACCCTTATGAAGCATTTCAGTTAAATATTGCAGAACCCGAGGAATATTGGGCATTTCTGTGTTTATTCCTTGTGCTTAGTTCCAGGCACAGAATTTTTTCCATTTATCAGCACAAGATTTTCTAGTACTAGGCCTTCTAGCCTCCAAAATGACATCCATCACAGGTTTACTGAGAGATGTAACTGGTGAAATTAGTTGACTAGCCATGCTGCAAGATTCAGAGTTTGGAGCAGAGTGTGCAGAATTTGATAGTTCTGCTGAGACAGTAGATAAGGTGTCTGAGGCAGGTACCACGGAGGAAGGTGTGACATATTGTGTAGGAGCAGGTACCAGTGTTGGCGAGGCCAGTCTGGAGCAATCAGAAATCATTTTCGTTTTTTCCTGTCGGACTTTTAGTAAAACCTTGGAGAGCACAGGCAGAGGGGGAAAGGCATAGACCGATAGGTTTTTCCAGCTGAAGGTTAAGAGCATCCACTTTCCAAGCTTTTTTGCTATGAATTATTGTGCAGAATTTGTCCAACTGATAGTTTTGGGAAGAGGCAAAAAGATCTATGTCTGGGCTCCCCCGTTTTCGTGTCAACATGCTGAAGACTTGTGGATCCAGTTTCCATTCGTGTGGGTCCATACGATTTCTGCATAGTTCATCTGCCAGAGTATTTTGCTTTCCTGGCAGGAACTGAGCTTGTAGATTTATCTGGCAAGTCAAGGCTGTGTTCCACAAAGCCATGGCTAGTCTGCAAAGGGGGTAGGAATGGGTACCCCCCCCCCCTGCTCGTTTATGTTCCACATAACTGTGGTGTTGTCAGTCTTTATCAGTAGTTGTCCTGGATGAAGAAAGTCCTTGAAGACTGTCAGAGCATTCTGTACAGCTAGCATTTCTTTCTGGTTGATATGTAGGTGCATTTGATTTGGGCTCCATTCGCCCTGAATGCATCTCCCTGCCAGATGGGCCCCACCAAGCATAATCTGATGAGTCTGTAGTCAGGGTCTGGGTGGCAGGGGGTGGAATGAATGACGGTCCCTTGTTTTGGTGACAGGCCTCTGCCCACCATAGGAACTCCTGTTGCAGGCAAGGAATGACAGGAATCTGTTTCCAGGCTGTGAAAATGTTGACTCCATAATTTTTTTAAGTACCACTGAAGTTTCCTCATATGCAGTCTTGCATATGGAATTAGTAGAATGCAGGAAAAAAGAAGTTATGTACTCAGCATAACGTTCCATCCGAGTAGGTAACTTCATTTGTCAGCAACTTGTGGGTATTGGATCCGACCCGGATCAGAGCCAGCAGCTTTCCAAGCTAGAGATCTGAGTTCCAAGCTCCTCCCCCTTACCCATAATACCCGGCTACCTCCCTCCAGTCCTCAGATCGAGTTTGCCCAATTATCAGACAGCACTAAAACAAGCAAAACCTGAACATCCTAACCTGATACCTACCAGGGGTGAATTACTTAATTATTCAGGTAACGAACTACAGGTTAGGGGGACGGAAGGGGGGGTCGGTTGCTGACAAATGAAGTTACCTACTCAGATGGAACGTTATGGTGAGTACATAACTTCTTTATCTGAAGTAGTTAACTTCATCTGATCAGCAATCTGTGGGACAGAGTCCCCAGCTATCAAAAAACTTGGTAGGTCCTCAAGGAAAAATATTCCAGAGCACTACTGAGCCAAAGGCTGCCCTCCCTCTGGATATCAGATCTAATTTATGAGAAATAAAGGTATGAGAGGAAACCCAAGTAGCCGCCGAGCAAATGTCATCCAAGGGTACCCTTGACCAAAAGGCAGCAGAGGTAGCCATAGAATGGGTAAGACTGAGCACGAACTCCCACGGGCTCAGGCCGACCAGAAATTTTGTACGCGAGTAGAATGCAGTGAGATATCCACCTAGCTAGAGTCACCTTCGTTATTGGTTTACCCAAAGATGGCTTAGCAAAGGAAACAAAGAGATGCTCCGACTTGCGCGAGGCAGCTGTTCTGTGCAAATAAAAGCGCAATTGTCTATGCACATCTAATGAATGTAGTCTGTACTCTCCTTTGTTCTGGTAGTTAGGAAAGAAAACAGGCAGATTAATGGATTGGTTAATGTTAGCCTCGGAAGCCACTTTAGGTAAAAAGGAGGGATTAGTCCTGTGGGATACTCTGTCCTTATGGAAGACAAGATACGGAGGTTTAGTACAAAGGGCCTGAAGCTCCGATACCCTTCTAGTTGAGGTAATAGCAATCAAGAAGGCAGTTTTCCAAGACAAATACTTTAAGTCAACCGAAGCTGCAGGCTCAAGGGGGGGGGGGGGGGGGCAGTAAGAGCCTGGAGGACTAAGGTTAGATCCCACGGAGGAAAGTACAGTTTTGTACCTACCATAAATGAAGATGTCCGATAGGCATGCATCTGCAGTCCTTACAAATGGGTTGTCCTGTCATCAGGCAGCCCTTCGGTCGGCCGGATTCCAAAGTCTGGGTCTGGCCTCGGCTGGTGTCGTACTTCACCCGACGTCATAGCTGCAGTTATTCGGGTATAAAGGCATCAGCCGACGCCATTTTCCTCAGTGTTTCTTGCCCCAGATGCCAGGTGCCCTCTAGGAAGGCTAAATTTGGATAAATGCAAATGGTTCCAAATAGTAGAGAGCAAACAAAAAATAAGCATGTATGTACATATATACAAACAAATACACCATAATAGATTCCCCCAGCTAGCTACAAGATGGGCAAATACCCTAGGAGTACCACAGAGGGGAAGGAGGGTGGGTAATCCTGACTGCAGATGCATGCCTATCGGACATCTACATTTATGGTAGGTACAAAACTGTACTATGTCCTTCAAGGATGCATCTGCAGTCCTTACAAATGGGTAGAATACCATAGCCAAACTGGGGGAGGAGGAGAAATAAGATTATGGTGTAGTTAAGATCCCTTGCAAAACAGCAGTGGCAAAACCTGCTCGGGATCTGGAGTATAAAGGCAAATTATAATGCTTGGCAAATGTATGCACGGAGCTCCAAGTAGCAGCCTCTAAAATGTCTTTGGTAGCCACTCCTCGTAAGAAAGCTGTGGTAGTGGCTGTAGCCCTTGTAGAGTGAGGCCTGATGTTTTCTGGAGTTTTCTTCCCATGGTAGGAGTAACAAAATCTAATGCAATTTCCTATCCACTTAGAGATTGTCTGTTTTGAAATTGCTTTTCCTTCCATTCCTGTTGCATATGCTACCAGTAGCTGGTCAGTTATTCTGTTGCTCTTGGTTCTGTCCAGGTAGTAACATAATTGTCTATGTACATCCAAGGTATGCAACAGTCTTTCTCCCCTGTTCTGTGGGTTGGGGAAGAATGTAGGTAGGTGGATAGCTTGATTTAAAGATACCCTGGAGACCACCTTTGGCATAAAAGTAGGATTAGTTCTCATGGACACTCTATCTTGATGGAAGACCAGGAAGGGCTGTACTGCCATTAATGCCTGTAGCTCAGATACCCTTCTTGCTGAAGTGATTGCAAGCAGGAAAGCAGTTTTCCATGATAAGTATTGTAATTCTGCTGTTGCTGCTGGTTCGAAAGGAGGTAGTGTCAATTTTTCTAGCATAAAGTTAAAGTCCCATGCTGGCAATGGTGGCTTCCTAGGTGGTTTTACATTTTTAATTCCTCTCAGAAACTGCCTGAGCAGAGGATGGGAGAAGACTGGAGGATCCAAGTTGTATTCTGCTGAAATGGCTGATGCATGAATCTTAATGGAAGAATAGGACAGGCCGTTGTGGAAGAGGTCTGCCAAGTATTCCAGGATGTTAGCTATGTTTACCAGTGACACATTCTCTCCTTTTGCTGTACTCCAAATGAGATATCTTTTCCATTTTGCTGAATAATTTTTTCTTGTTGAGGGTCTGCGAGCCTCCAAGATAATGTCTTTAACCCTTTGAGATAAATCTGGGTTATTTGGTCTTATGCAATGTTCCAGGCAGCCAGTTGCAGTGTTTTCAGGTTTGGATGCAGGGTTTTGAAGTTGTTCTGTGTTAACAGCAAGGGAACTAGGGGCAGAGGCCATATTTGTTCCCGAGACATACTCCTCAGTAATGGGTACCAATGTTGCCTTGGCCAGTCTGGAGCTATCAGGATGATCCTTGGACGGTCTTCTTTGATCTTCAATAGCACCTTGTGCATCAAAGGAAGAGGTGGGAATGCATATGCTGTCAGGTTTTTCCAACTGAAAGATAGGGAGTCCACTTTCCAAGCAAGTGGGTGGTACGTCCTTGTGAAGAATTTTTTTCAGTTGGTGATTGTGTGGGGATGCAAATAAGTCTATTTCTGATAGTCACCATTTCCCTGTAATGGTTTTGAAGATGTCCGGATGCAGCATCCATTCGTGGGCATCTGTGGCAGTTCTGCTTAGGATGTCTGCTAGTATATTTACTTTTCCTGGCACAAAAATTGCTTGTAACTAAACGTTGAAGCTCAGTGCCACATTCCAGAGGTCCATTGCCATCCGGCATAGAGGGTATGAATATGTGCCTCCCTGTTTGTTGATGTACCACATAACTGTGGTGTTGTCCGTCCTTATCAGCAGTTGACCCTGTCGAAGAAATGGTCTGAATGCCTAAATTGCCAGTTTTACTGCCAGCATTTCCTTTTGATTTATGTGTAGGTGCAGCTGGTCTTGAGTCCATAAGCCTTGTATGCACTTGTCCAGCATGTGTGCCCCCCAACCGAGGTCTGAAGCGTCTGTTGTGATGGTCTGGCTTGGTTGAGTGCTGTGGAAGGGCAGTCCCTTGTTTGTTTGACAGGCCTGAGCCCACCATTGGAATTCTTGCTTCAGGCATGGAATTATTGGAATTTGGGTTTCTAGGCTGTGCTTGTGCTGAGACCATAAATTCCTTAGGTACCACTGTAACTTTCTCATATGTAGTCTGGCATGTGGAATCAATATTATGCAGGATGCCATGTAACCGAGAGCTTGCAGGACTTTTCTTGCTGTTAGCTGGTTCTGCTTTGTTAATGCCATGAAGTAGAAAGGAGTTGCTCCTGTTTTCTACTGTCAGGAATGCCATTTGTTTTGATGTGTCCAGATCTGCACCCAAGAAGGTTATCCTTTGGGATGGTATCAGCCTCGACTTTTTTATATTGACTGTGTATCCCAGGGCTTGTAGTAGATGAATGACCCTTTGCAAATCTTTTGTTAATTTGTTTTTGTTGTCCGCTTGTAACAGGCAGTCGTCCAGGTAAGGGTAAATTTGAATTCCCTGAAGCCTGCAATGAGCAATTACTGATGCCAAGCATTTCGTGAATACTCTGGGCGCAGTAGATAAGCCAAAGGGCAATGCTGAGAATTGATAATGTTCTGATCCTGCAAGAAATCTGAGGTATCTTCTGCAATTTGGTCGTATGGGGACGTGCAGGTATGCCTCCTTGAGATCTAGAGTTACCAGCCAAGACTCCTTGCCCAGCATGGGAAGAAGCTGCTGTAGGGTCAGCATTTTGAATTTTGGAACAATGAGGTATGTGTTTAAAGCAGGTCGAGAATAGGCCTCCATTGGTTTTCTTTTCTTGGTACCAGGAAGAGTCTGGAATAAAATCCTTGCCCTTGTTCCATAGATGGTACCCTTTCTACAGCTCTCATCCTTAGTGAGTTATTTGTTCTAGAGCTTCTGTCTTCTGATTTGGAGGTAGGTTTGGCATTCCTCTCTTCCTTGGTAGAGTATGGAAGTGAAACCTGTAACCTTGGTCTATTGTCTGTAAAATCCATTTGTCTCCTGTGATGTAATGCCAGTTTACTGAAAATAAGGCTAGCTTCCCGCCTAAGGGTGCCTCTAGTTGTTCCCTGGTAGGCGGTGCCAGAGCCAAGTCACTGTGATTGTCCTGTGGAAGTGGTGGTGGCTGGATCTGTGGCTGTACCTCGCTGGTTGTTAGCCTGCCACTGACGTCCCCTGTAGGCACCTCTGGATTGACCCCTGCCTCTTGAGCGTCTATTCCTGCCTCTCGGAGCTCTGGAGGTGTCTGGAAAGGACCAATTCTTGGAAGGCCAGTTCCTGCTAAACCTTGGAGGCTGGACCTGCAAGAAATCCTTGACTGTCTGGACAGATTTTGCTTTCTCTTCCACCTTCTTCAGCACCTGCTGTGCAGGGGAGCCAAACAAATTGAGCTTATCCATGGGAGCATCTAAGAGCTTTGATTTAACATGGTCTGGTAAGGACTGTTCTTTTAACCATGCATGTCTTCTGATCACTGTGCCAGTCATGGCTGATCTAAAGGAAGCCTCCAGTGCATCATAGCCGCATTTTAAGGAATGATTACTGACCTGCTGAATGTTATGTACCATTTCCTGTACAGATTTTTTGTCTAATGGTTCATCCGAGGACAGTTTTTTAGTTAACTGGTCTAACAAATTCCTGATACTGATTCATGTGGAATTGACAGTTCAAGGCCCTAGCTGAAAGAGTAGCAGAAGTGTAAACTTTTTTACCCCATCTCTCTAAGGCCCTAGATTCCCTTTCAGAGGGGTGTGCTTTTTTGGTAGAGGTAGCTGCTACAGCCTTGGGTCCCTGGGAGATAGTTTCGGGATCTGCAAAAGGGGCCTTATACAAATGATAATGTGTGTCCGGAACCCTGTAGTACCTATCAGGCTTAGCAGGGGCCGGAGGAAGAGAATCAGGAGCAGTACAAGCACCATTAAAAGCATCATCCACAACAGTAAGTACTGGAGGAATGGCTAAAGGCCTATGCTGTGGCAAATGCAAAAAGGTTCTAAGCCTTTTCCTAGAGTCCGAAAAATCCTGGCCCTACCATTGAAATTGTTCCCTCATAGCATGCAAGGTTTCCCCAAAAGAAAATTCCTCAGGCGGAGAGGCAGAAGGAATGGACTCTTCTGCATCAGAGTCCTCATAAGGAGAAAAAGGGGCCTCTGGAGGGTCTGAATTATCTGATTCATCAGAGGAGCCATCTGAAGAAACTGGCTCAGGGGGCTCTACTCTAGTCCTCTTCTCTGGAGGTGGGTGAGAGGCCCTGGTTGGGATCCCCGGATCAAAGAAATTAGATCCTCTGCTAGACTAAGCATTTGTAAACTAGAACTGGGCCTGTGAGAGGGGGTCTTAGCAGGCACAGTTTTGGTAGTTTTTGCTGCTTTAGCCCTGGCAAAGGCCTTAATCGACATGGATGCAGGAGGCCTAGCAGCTCCACGTGCAGGGGTAGAAATATCCAAAGGGATAGTATCTGATAAATCCTGTGAACCTGCAGGAGCAGGTGGGATTTCAGTAGCAGATTCAGCCAAGCTGGATGAGGCCTCGGTAAGTGGCAAGCTTTCGGCCAAAGGAAGAACCGTGGACTCTGTTTCAGCCGAAACCGAGACACTCGCGGTTGGCTTAACCGTGGTTTCGGCCGAAACCGCGGACCGCGAGTGTCGGTCCTTTTCCTTGCGTTTTTTGAAATTTGCGTAGTCGGAGTATCCGACGGCATAATGTAAGCAAAAGCGGAGCCGAAAAACTCTTCAGCAAATTCAGACCGACGTCTAAGCGTTCATCGGTTGAAGGAAGCACAGGCTAGACAAGCTGCTACGTCGTGGTCTGGGCCTAAGCAAGGTAAGCAGTAAGAGTGGAAATCTTTATGAGGTATTTGTTTCCCACAATTTAAACAGTTATTCACTTTTTCTGACATCGGCTGAGGCAAGAAAGAGTCCCCAACGGGGTACTTAGCTTTTTAGAAGTCTTCGGTACTTGTAGTAGTAATCTCTGGTTCTGACCGACCGGCACTTGCGAACAGCTTCTGCTTTGGGCGCCACGCGGCAAGAAAGACTGAGGAAAATGGCGTCGGCTGATGCCTTTATACCCGAATAACTGCAGCTATGACGTCGGGTGAAGTGCGACACCAGCCGAGGCCAGACCCAGACTTTGGAATCCGGCCGACCGAAGGGCTGCCTGACGACAGGACAAGCCATTTGTAAGGACTGCAGATGCATCCTTGAAGGACATCTGCATTCTTAACAGGAGGTCTTAAAAGAAAGTTACCCTTCAAGAAGGTCTTACAGATCTTAGAGGAAGCTAAGGGACCAAGATTGTATTCGATGTGGAAGTGGGAAATGGCCGCCATTTGAACCTTCACAGTTGAAAAACTGGCCCCTGATGAAAAATGTGGGATAAGAACTCAAGTACTGCTGGAATGGGAGCCGTAAAAGGGTCCAAATTCCTCTGCCCGGCCCAGATAGAAAAACATTTCCATTTACTATTGTAGACTTTCCTGGTAGAAGGCTTATGTGCCGCCACCAGGATGGATTTAACTGCGGACAAGATGCCAGGGGGTCCTAGCCACTAACGGAACTGGATCAACCAAGCGGAAAGCTCGAGGTCGTCCAGGTTCGGAGTTTTCAATCCCGAAGGATGAGAAATCAGATCCGGAATGGGGTCTAAGATCTAAGGAGGAGCTATGAGATAAGACCGCAGGTATGGGAACCAGGTTTGACGAGGCCAGAATATGGCTATGAGGATAACCTTGCTCCCCAACAGACGAGCTTTCTGCAAGAATTTTGTCATTAACGGGACAGGAGGATAAACAAAGAAGACCGGATGGCCAAGCATGAACTAGAGTGTCTCTGGGGGTCTCCCCCAGTGGAGGGATTAGAGCGAAAAACTCACTGCACTTTGCGTTCAAAGGTGATGCGAACAGATCGCGGCAAGGTTGACCCCATTTGAGGAAGATCTGTTTCGCTACTAAGGGGTTCAGAGACCACTTACTTGTAAGGTGAGAGGATAGTTCGACTCGGCTTGTCCGCTAAAATGTTGGACTGACCCGGAATGTGCGCTGCTAGCAGAAAACGGTTGGTGGATATCGCCCACTCCCATACTCTCATGGCCTCTCGGCAAAGGGGGTAGGACCTGATTCCCCTGTTTGTTGATGTACAAGACCACTGACATGTCTGTCTGAATTGCAATAGTCCCTAGAGGAAGAAGGGCATGGAGAGCTTGCAACGCTCAAAGCACTGCCCTCATCTCCAGAACACTGATATGCAGAACGGTCTCTGTTGGGAGTCCACGTGCCTTGGACGGTTCTGCCCATGCAATGCCCCCCCCCCCACCCTTGGCGAGAAGCGTCCGTGGTCACCATGGCTTGGGGTAGAGGCATCAAAAAGGGCCGCCCTTCCTGAAGCTCTCGGGAATGGAGCCACCAAATCAGAGATTCCCTGCAAACCCTGTTGAGGGAAATCGGGGAGTACAACAGATGTCGAAGGATGGACCACTGGACCTGCAAGGTCCATTGAAGAACCCTCATATTCAAGCGGGCTAGGGGTGAAAGGTTGATAGCTGCCACCATAGACCCTAGAGCCCACAGGACTAATTCCGCTGGTGGGGCCGGAGACTGTAGAAGGGCTAAGATATGGAGAGTTAGGTTGCGTTGTCTGTCCAACGTCAAGAAGGCCTTGGACTGAAGCGTGTCTATTCTGGCCCCTATGAAGTCCAGGACCTGAGCAGGCTGAAGGGACGAATTTTTGTAATTTATAGTGATTCCCAACTGGTGGGCCAAACGCATGAAATAATACCTGGCCGAGCATAGTAGATGCCTGGTGGGAGCGGCGAGGAGCCATTCATCCAGTAAGGAAAGACCTGTATTCACTGAAGCCTCAGGTGGGCCGCTAAAACTGCCATGACCTTGGTGAACACCCTGGGGGCTGTGGTGAGGCCAAAAGGGAGGACCCTGAACTGATAATAACTGGCCCCCAACCGAAAGCGGAGAAACTTCTTGGATCGCCTGTTCATTAGAATGTGATAGTACGCATCCTTGAGGTCTATGGAGCACATCCAGTCATTCTCCTGCAGAAGGGGGAGAATAGATTGAATGGTGACCATACGGAATTCCTCCTTGGCAACGGACAGGTTCAATGGAGACAGGTCGAGAATTGGCCTCAAGTGCCCCATCTTTTTTGGCACCAAAAAGAACCTGGAGTAATTGCCTGATCCGAATTGGCCTGGGGGGACGCGCTGGATGACTCTTTCTCAGCAGCTCTTTCATCTCTAAAGCTGCCGCCTCCCTCTGATTGGGTGGGACATTGGGGAGGCGCCCCAACTGAGGGAGAGGGTTCACAAAGGGAATAGAGTTGCCTCTGGATATTATTCGGAGCACACAGTGATCTGTCGTGATGGACTCCCAATGTGCTAGGTGTTCCGAGAAACGCCCCGACTGCCTCCAGAGAGGAGCAGTCGGGCAACCCCTCAGGGTTGCTGCGCGGGTCAGTCGGAAAAAGGTTCCCTCGACCCAAAATTCTTCGCCCCCCCCCCCCTCTGCCTCTGAGCCGGCATCTGCCTTGTCCTCCCCCTGCCTGTGAAGGACGATGGATCCGGAGCGAAACAGGATTGTTGAGATTTCTAGAACCACATCTTTTGTCCTCTCTGGTTCTTGGAAAAAGACCTTTGAGGAGCCGAGAAGCAGATTCCGACGGCAGACGTCTTCCCGTCTTTCTCACTCTGGAGTGGGGTATCGCGGATGGTCTTGCCAAACAAGGTAGAACCGTCAAAGGGAGCGTTCGCGAAGGACACCTTGAAGGGTTCCGCAAAATCGCAAAGATGGAGCCAGGCATGTTGTCGCAAGGCAATGCCTGCTCCACTGGCTCTAGCCGCCCCCTCCGTGGCATGGGAGAGAATCTGCATAGAAGTGTTGGATACCGACTTTAGAGTGGCCATTCGTGCAGAGAAGGTTCTTTTGACCTCGGCCGACATGGACTCCGGGGATGACCCAGCGTACTCTTTGATTAGATCCCGCTGAAGGTGAATCACATGTGCCAACTAGTTCAGCTCCCTTATGGAGAAGGTGGCTGAAGTGAAAAACTGCTTTCCAATGCGGTCCATCATATGAGACTCCTTGTCTGGAGGATGTACCGAGGTACTATACTGAGCCAGTTCCTTCTTGGTGGCAGTCGCCACCACCATGGCATCTACTGGGGAACCTTTGCTCCACGCCGTCCTGTCTGCCGGGGGACTAAGGATTTTATCTGGTCTCTGGGGATCGGCTCTACAGTGTCCGGCACCTTCCACGCCCTGGTAGTTATAAGATCTACCAGGGGGTCGGCCGGAGGGGACACCCAAGAGGTAGATGGGCCCGTGTCAAACTCCTCCAGAAACACAAACTCATCCAAGGAAGGTTTTTGGGCTGACCACCCCCCTCTAATGAGCAGTATCTCCATGACGTCTTCAAAGGAGACATCTTCAGGGGGTGACCTGAGGGAAGCTTCCCCCTTCCTCTAAGTCGGTGTCTTCCGTGAGGGACTCGGGGGGGGGGGGGGGGGAGTCCAAGTGCCTCCTTTTACACTTTCGTTTGTAAGGAGCCTCTTTGGGGGAGGGGGGCTGTCCGAGGAGGGCTCACCAACCAGGTCCTGTTCCTCTAAGGGAACAATCTAGGACGTAGACGCAGGCTGTCCCTAGGGCCGGAAGACAGGCCCATCTGCGAGGGAATGCCGGGTGGATCCGTAGCACGAGCCTGTGGCCTCGAATCCCTAGAGAGGACCCTCTCCACGACGAAGGCCGAAGGTGAACCGCTCTCCCTAGGATCAGAGAGCAGCCCCCTCGGATCTGACGTGTTGATCGGCGCTGGAGCGATCGGACCCGAAAGAGAAGTGTGCTCTGACTGCATCAGAGTCGAAGACCCACTCACCCCTCCAGATCAGAGGCTCGGCTCACGGCCCCGAGAGCTCGGATCCAAAAAAGGACCCGACAAACTCGAGGGTACAGCCGGCGAAGTAGTGATTACTATCGGCGCCGACTCACCAGCTCCGACGCTACCCGGATCAGACAGCTCTGAAACCCGATAATGGATCAGAGAAGGAGCAATTGGGGGCAAAGAAAGGGGTGGAGCCCCCCCCCCCCCAAGACAAGAGCACTCCCATCTGCATCTGGGCCTGGAGGAAGCAACGCATCATCTGGTCCATGGCCGCATCCGAAAGGATCCTCGTTGATCTAGAAGCCACTGGGAAGGCCGCCTCAACGACCTCGAAGGTGACCGGGCCTCCTCCTCTGGCTTCGGAGAGAAAACGTGGAGAACGGAGCCGAGAGGGGAAGACCCGGAGACCTTCAAGGGAGAAAGGAGCTGCCTAGCCGGCGGGGCAGAGGGGGCAGAGGGGGCAGAATTGGCCCGCCGCTTATGGCTCCTATGCCTCTCCCTGTCTCTTCCATCTCTCGATGTCTATCTTTCTTACTGGTGTCCCTCTCTCCCTGGGACACAGTGAGAGTTTGAGTCCTGGCCAGGGGAGCAGGAACAGTAGGCTGAACAGCCGTGGCTGGTGCCACTGAAGGAGAGGAGGAAGAAGAATGAGAGGGCAAAAGGCCTGCAAGGATTAACTTTGTCCTCCTGTCCCTCAAAGCCCGGGAGTTGAAGGCGGCACAGATCTGGCAGCCTGATGATAAATGAGCCACCCCCAGGCAAATAAAGCACTGAGTGTGGCCATCGGCTGGGGACAGCTTATGGCCACACTCAGAGCATTTAGAAAATACAGCCTTAGGGCCTTCGGCCAAGAAAACGCTCACACACAGATAAGGGGAAGGGAAAGGTTAAGACTGACTACTAAAACAATTTAAGCTAAATAAACTAAGGATCGATTAATACACACACAATATTTTGAGAAAAAACAGAGTAAAAAAACCCTATAAAACCACTCTCAAAACCTCCAGGAGCTTGTCACTCGTGCTTCAAGAAGCCACGGCAAACAAGATCTGAGGACTGGAGGGAAGTAGCAGGGTATTATGGGCAAGGGGGAAGAGCTTGGAGCTCGGACCTCTAGCTTGGAAAGCTGCCGACACGGATCCGGGTCGGATCAGATACCCACAGGTTGCTGATCAAATGAAGTTAACTACTTCAGATCCATGAACCCCAAGGCCTGCAAAATTTGACTTGCAGATAGCCTGGTTTTTGTGGCCACTTGTTTGAAGTGTGTCATCAATTGAATTTGTCTGGCGTGAGGTAAGCCATCTGGGCAGTTGTATTCAAGCTTGCACCCAGGAATGTAAATATTTGAGAGGGTACCAGTTGTGATTTCTTTTCGTTTATGGTGTACCCTAGGCAAGTTAGAAGCCTTTTTACAAACGCCAGATGCTGTAGAAGAGTGTCCTTGTTTTGTGCCTGAATTAGACAATCGTCCAGATAAGGATAAATATGAATGTTTCTTTGTCTGTAAAATGCAATTACTGGTGCCAGGCACTTTGTGAAGACCCTGGACGCAGTAGATAAGCCAAAGGGCAGTGCAGAGAAAGTACAGTTTTGTACCTACCATAAATGTAGATGTCCGATAGGTATGCATCTGCAGTCATAACATATGGGTTGTCCTGCCTCAGGCAGCCCTTCGGTCGGCCGGATTCCAAAGTCTGGGTCTGGCCTCGGCTGATGTCACACCTTCCCCTACGTCAGAGTGTCTGGGGTATAAAAGCATCAGCAGACGCCATTTTCCTCAGTTTTTCTTGCCCCAGATGCCAGGTGCCCTCTAGGAAGGCTAAATTTGGATAAATGCAATAAAATTCCAAACATTTGCAAAATTATAGATATATATATATATATATATATATATATATATACACACACACACACACACACACATGTATATACAAACAAATACACCATAATAGATTCCCCCAGCTAGCTAAAAGAGGGGTAAACACCCTAGGAATACCACAGAGGGGTAGGAGGGAGGGTAAACCTGACTGCAGATGCATACCTATCGGACATCTACATTTATGGTAGGTACAAAACTGTACTGTGTCCTTCAAGGATGCATCTGCAGTCATAACATATGGGTAGAATACCATAGCCAATCTGGGGGAGGAGGTACTAAGAAAAAGATGGTATAGTTAAGATCCCCTGCAGGACTGCAGTAGCAAAGCCTGCTCTGGATCTGGAGTATAAAGGAAGTTTGTAATGTTTGGTAAATGTATGCACGGAGCTCCAAGTAGCAGCTTCTAAAATGTCCTTGGTAGCCACCCCTCGTAGGAAGGCTGTAGTGGTGGCCGTGGCCCTTGTGGAATGAGGCCTGATGTTTGCAGGAACTGACTTTCCATGAAAGGAGTAACAAAATCGAATGCAATTTCCTATCCGTTTTGAAAGTGGCTGTTTGGAAATTGCTTTTCCTTGCACCCCTGCAGCATATGCTACAAATAGTTGGTCAGTTTTTCTGCTACTTTTAGTTCTGTCCAAGTAGTAGCATAGTTGTCTGTGTATATCCAGGGTGTGCAGAAGTTTTTCCCCTCTATTCTGTGGATTTGGGAAGAACGTAGGCAAGTGAATAGCTTGGTTCAAGGATACCCTAGGTACCACCTTTGGCATAAAAGTAGGATTGGTTCTTCGTGTAACTCCGTCCTGATGGAAGATAAGAAATGGCTGTACTGCCATTAATGCTTGTAACTCAGATACTCTTCTTGCTGAAGTTATTGCCAGAAGGAATGCAGTTTTCCAAGACAGAAACTGAAGATCCGCTGTTGCTGCTGGTTCAAAGGGAGGAAGTGTTAGTTTCTCCAAGACAAAGTTGAGATCCCAAGCAGGTAAAGGGGGTTTTCTTGGAGGTTTGATATTTTTGATTACTCTCAGAAATTGCTTGAGGAGAGGGTGTGAGAAGATAGGTGGATCCACATTGTATTCTGCTGAAATTGCTGAGGCATGAATCTTAATGGAAGAATAGGAAAGGCCATTGTGGAACAGTTCTGCTAAGTATTCCAGAATATGTGTCATGCTTGCCACTGTCACATCCAAGCCTTTTGATGTGTTCCAAATGAGAAATCTCTTCATTTAGCTGAGTATGTCTTCCTTGTGGAAGGCCGGCGAGCTTCCATGATAATGCCCTTCACTCTCTGTGATAAAACATTTTGCTTTGGATTTAAGGGATTTTCCAGGCAGATAGCTGCAGTGTTTTTAAGTTGGAATGCATGATCTTGAAATTGTTCTGCGTCAGGAGAGGCCATAGGGGGAAGAGGCCATGGTTTTGCCTGTGACATGCTCCTCAATAGTGGATACCAGTGTTGCCTTGGCCAGTCTGGAGCTATTAGAATCACTCTTGGCTGTTCCTTCCTGATCTTCAGTAGAACCTTGTACATTAAAGGGAGAGGTGGGAAGGCATATACTTTTAGAGCTTTCCAGCTGAAAGAGAGAGTCAGTCCACCCTCCATGCTTGTGGGTGGTATGTCCTTGAGCAGAATGTCCTCAGTTGATGGTTGAGGGGGGAGGCGAATAGATCTATCTCTGGCGTTCCCCATGCCTTTATGAGTTGGAAGATGTCTGGGTGCAGCATCCATTCGTGTGCATCCATGGTAGTTCTGCTTAAGCTGTCTGCCAGTGTATTTTCCTTTCCTGGCACGAACTGGGACTGCAGCTGGATATTGAGTTTCAGGCATAGCTCCCATAGATTCATAGCCAGCCGACATAGAGGGTAGGAGTGTGTGCCTCCCTGCTTGTTTATGTACCACATGACCGTGGTGTTGTCTGTCCTTATTAACAGGTGGCCTTGATGGAGGAAGGGTTTGAAATCCTCGATTGCATACATCACTGCCAGCATTTCCTTTTGGTTTATGTGCATGTGTAGCTGCCCTTGAGACCATAGGCCTTGGATACATTTGCCCTCCATGTGTGCTCCCCATCCTCGGTCCGAAGCGTCCGTGGTGATGGTTTGTTTTGTTTTTGGTTTGTTGAAAGGCAACCCTCTGTTGGACTGGCAGGCCTGAGCCCACCACAGGAATTCCTTTTGAAGGCAAGGAATGACTGGTATCAAAGTTTCTAAACTGTGACTGTGTTGAGACCATACACTCCTTAGGTACCATTGTAATTTTCTCATATGCAGCCTGGCCTGTGGTATCAGAATTATGCAGGATGCCATGTAACCCAGGGCCCGCAGGATTTTCCTTGCAGTAAGCCGAGCTTGTCTTGTCAGGTTCATGAAGTAATCTGGAAGTTGTTTTTGTTTTTCTTCTGTGAGAAAGGCCATTTGGGTGGTTATGTCTAGATCCGCACCCAGAAAGGTTATCCTTTGGGATGGAACCAGTCTTGATTTTAGGATGTTGACTATGAATCCCAATGCCTGTAGTAGGTGGATGGCATAGGCCAACTCTTTTATCAAATTTACCTTGTTGTCCGCTTGTATAAGGCAGTCGTCCAGACAAGGGTAGATTTGAATCCCCTGAAGTCTGCAGTGTGCAATTACTGATGCCAGGCATTTCGTGAATACTCTGGGCGCAGTAGATAAGCCAAAGGGCAATGCTGAGAATTGATAATGCTCTGATCCTGCAAGAAATCTGAGGTGTCTTCTGCAGTTTGGTCGAATAGGGACGTGCAGGTATGCCTCCTTGAGATCTAGAGTCACCAGCCAAGACTCCTTGCCCAACATGGGAAGAAGTTGCTGTAGGGTCAGCATCTTGAATTTTGGCACAATGATTTAAGTATTCAGTGCGGACAGGTCGAGAATAGGCCTCCATTGATTTTCTTTTCTTGGTACAAGGAATAGTTTGGAGTAAAATCCTTGGCCTTGCTCTGAAAGTGGTACCTTTTCTATAGCTTTCATTTGAAGCAAGTTGTTGATCTGCTTTAAAGCCTCTGCCCTCTGATTTGGTGGTAGGTTTGGCATTCCATTTCTTTTTGGCAAAGTGTGGAAGTGGAACCTGTATCCTTTGTCTATTACTTGCAGTGTCCATGTGTCCCTTGTAATATAATGCCAATTTTTTGAAAATAAAGCAAGCTTTCTGCCCAAGGGTGCTTCCAGTTGAGCCCTGGTGGGCGGAATCAGAGTAAAGTTATTGAGCCTGTCCTGGTGTAGTAGTTGTTGCTGCTATTGCACTACCTCTCTGGTTGGCAGGCTGCCACTAACGGCCTCTGTAATAGCCCCTAGATTGGCCTCTGCCTCTGGGGCGTCTGTTCCTGCCTCTCTGGGCTCTGTCCGAGTCTGGAAAGGACCAATTTTTAGTAGGCCAGTTTCTGCTGAATCTCGGTAGTTGTACTTGTAGGAAATCCTTAACAGTTTGTACAGATTTTGCCTTTTCTTCATACTTTAAGACCTCCTGAGTAGAGGAGCCAAATAAGTTTTGTTTCTCCATTGGAGCATCCAGGAGTTTAGCTTTAACATGGTCTGGGAAAGATTGTTCCTTCAGCCAGGCATGCCTACGAATAACTGCCCCAGTCATAGCTGACCTAAATGAAGCCTCCAATGCATCATAACCACATGATTACTAACCTGCTGTGTGTTGTGTACTAAATCCTGAAGGGATTTACGGTCAAGGGGCTCAGGAAAAGAAAGCTTCTTGTTCAGTTCATCTAACAAATACTCTTGGTACTGTATCATATGAAATTGACAATTTAGTGCCCTGACGGAAAGAGTTGCAGATTGTACACATCATCAATTACATTCAAAACAGGAGGTATAGCCAAGGGCCTATGCTGAGGCAAATGTAAAAAGGTCCTTAATCTTTTTCTAGAATCAGAGAATTCCTGACCTTGCCATTGAAAATGCTCTCTCATGGAGTGTAGAGTCTCACCAAAGGAAAACTCTTCAGGAGGGGAGGCCGAAGGGATAGATTCTTCAGCATCAGAATCCTCATAGGGCGAATAAGCCTCCTCCTGGTGGTCTGACAACTCAGAACCATCAGAGGACTCATCTGAAGAGTGTGGGTCAAAAGACTCAGTCCTGGGCCTTTTGTCTGGTGGAGTGTGAGAGGCCCTGTCCGGGTGAGGTTGCGAACCTCTAAAGAAATAAGGTCCTCTGCAAGGCTGAGGATCTGAGAACTAGAGGAAGGCCTCTGGGAGGTAGTCTTGGGAGGCAAAGCTTTAGAAAGTTTAGCAGCTTTAGCCCTAGAAAAGGCCTTAATGGACATGGAAGCAGGGGGCCTAGCTGTCCCACGTGCAGGGGTAGATATGTCCAAAGGTATGATGTCGGACATATCCTGGGCACTGGTTTCGGTAGGTAGCTCGGTAGCCGACTCGGCCGGGGCCTCCCGGGCCGCGGTGGTCGGTTGAGTGGATTCGGATGAAGGAAACTCAGAGGACTCGGTTTCGGCCGAAACAGAGACACTCGCGGTAGGCCTTACCGTGGTTTCAGCCAAAACCGCGGGCCGCGAGTGTCGGTCCTTGTCCTTCCGTTTTTCACCAAATGTGATGTCGGAGTCTCCGACGGCATTTTATATGCAAAACTAGCCCCAAAAATTCCTCTGCAACTCCGACCGACGTCTAAGAGTTCGTCGGTTGAAGAAAGCACAAGCTGAACAGGACGATACGTCGTGGTCTGGGCCTAAGCAAGGAAGGCAGTAGGAAGGGAAATCCTTATGAGGTATTTGTTTCCCACAAGTTAAACAATTATGTACTTTATCTGACATCGGCTGAGGCAAGAAAGAGTCCCCAATGGGGTACTTAGCTTTTTCGAAGTTTTCGGTAGCTGAAATCACTGGATCTGACCGACCGGCACTTGCGAACAGCTTCTGCTTCGGGCACCGCGCGGCAAGAAAGACAGAGGAAAATGGCGTCGGCTGATGCTTTTATACCCCAGACACTCTGACGTAGGGGAAGGTGCGACATCAGCCGAGGCCAGACCCAGACTTTGGAATCCGGCTGACCGAAGGGCTGCCTGAGGCAGGACAACCCATATGTTATGACTGCAGATGCATCCTTGAAGGACATCTGGTAATGCAAATAGCCTGCTTTGAAGCGGAAGTATCTTCTGCAAGATTCCCTGATTGGGATATGCAGGTAAGCCTCAAGTCTAGAGTTACCAACCAGGCATCCTTGCCTAGCATAGGCAGTAACTGTTGTAGAGTCAGCATCTTGAATTTTGGAATGTCCAGGAAAGTATTTACAATGGATAAGTCCAGAATTGGACACCACAATTTGTCTTTTCTGGGTAACCAGGAAAAGTCTTGAATAAAAACCTTGTCCTTTTTCCTTTTCTGGTACTGGCTGAATTGCCCCCATATCCATGAGGGACATAACTTGTTTCTGGGCCTCTGCCCACTGATTTGGAGGCAGATCTGGCCATCCATTTGGAATTGGCAACGTGTGGAAATGAAATCTGTATCCCTGGGATACTATATTTAAAACCCACTTGTCCTGGGTAATTAGATGCCAATTTTGTGCATGAACTTCTAGTTTTCCCCCCAAAGCAACTGGGCAAACTACCAATGTTCCAACTCCTATGCTCAGCGATTCATAGAATTTATAAATTCAAATGCCCTTGAACAACTAGTATGTTCCCCCACAAGAGGGGACAACATATTGGATTTAATCATCACAAATATGGGCGCCCATTGTACCACACCCGTTATCACTCCCTCCTTGGTCAGATCCGACCACCCTGGACATCCGCACCCCTCCACCTCCCCGAGTAAAAGAAACCATAGTCAAAAACCTTTCCAAAGCAAACTTCAAACTACTTGCATCAGAAGTGGAAAGTTTCACTATTCCCTTGCAGAAGGATAATGATATCCAGGATGGGGAATCCTACACCAAGGCGCTCTATATGCTTCTTCAGGATTGTATGGACCATGCTATCCCAAATAAAACCAAGACTCCTTCCTCAAGCAAGAAGAAACCAGTCTGGTGGACCCCGGCCATAAGCAAACTTTACAATAAAAGGAGAAGACTTATACAAAAAAAGGCCAAATCTCAAGCTGAAAAATCATCCCTGATCAGCATTAGTAAAAAAATTGAGGGCCCTCATCAAGTCAACTAAAGCTAATTTTGAAAAGGAAGTTGCCAAAGATAACCATAAGGCCTTCTATGGCTACGTCAAAAACCTAAATGGCAACGCTCAGGTCTGTTCTGAGCTAGTACAAAATGGAACAAAATACAATAAAATATAAATAAGGGAAAGGAGGTACACACGGCTTACCTTGACCTTGACCCTTCTGACATTGCCAACATCTTGGCTGACAGGTTCAGTGCAAATTTCTCCCCCCTTCACCACCTACAGGAACTATTACCATTCCAGGGGATTGAGTAAGTCCAATTATTACTGATACGTTGGTTAACAAGGCTCTATCTAAAGCTAAAAACACTGCCTCCATGGGACCAGATGGTGTCCCAGGCTGTGTCATATGCGAGCTCCAAAAGGAATTAACCCCGCATCTTAATACCCTGTTCAGTCTCAGCCTCTCCACAGGATATGTGTCCATAGGATGGCGCACAGCAACGGTGGTCCCGCTACACAACGGTGGGGCCACAACTGACCCTAGGAACTACCGACCAATAAGCCTGACCAGTCTGATCTGTAAGGCAATGGAGCGAATCATTATGGAACTCAAATAGAGAGATTTGGAACCTCCAGTCGCTGGACCCCACACAGTTCGGCTTCAAGGGCAGATCATGCCTCCTAAACCTGGTGGATTTCTTTGAGACAGCTACTCAGGCTATAAATAAGGGAAAGGAGGTACACACGGCTTACCTTGACCTTGCTAAAGCATTTGACACCATTCCCCATTCAGGTATTATTGATAAGCTCACCAGCCTGGGCATAAACCCTTACGTCACAAGATGGATCGCAAACTGGCTCTCAGACAGATCCCATAAAGTAAGAGTAATGGGATCTATGTCCAAATCCAGACCAGTAACGAGTGGTGTGTCTCAGGGCTCTGTCCTGGGGCCCCTCCTGTTTGGCATATACTTCTCAGAAGTACAGGCAAGCACGGAAAGGCTGTGGCTGACAGTTTGCGGACGACTGCAAACTGGGTGCTATAATAGTGTCTCCGGTCGACATGGAGATCCTCCAGAAGGGCCTAAATGAGACTGATGCATGGTGTCAAAGGCATGGTCTCAAGCTAAACGCAAAAAAATGCATAGTAATCCCCTTTGGAAAAAACAGAGTACCCGCAAACTACAACATAGGAGGTAATCCCCTGAAATCTGAAGAAATAAAGGATCTAGCTTTCCTTTGATAACCATGTTGCCAAAGTGGTTAGAAAATCCTTCTATGTGACCCATCTGATCACGAAAGGGTTCGCATCAAGATCTAAGGATGTAATGGTGCCCCTATACTCTTCCCTCATCAGACCCATTACTGAGTACAATGCACCAATTGGAATGTACCTGGCTAGACATCTCCAGCAGCTGGAGAGACCACAGAGGTACCTAACCAAAAGGATTACTGGCCTCAAACAGCTGCCCTATGCAGAACGATTGAAAAAGCTAAGACTGTTCTCTGTTGCATACCGCTTTCTCAGAGGCGATCTCTGTCTAACGTACAGAGCCATGTCCAACCCAGAATTGTTGAACATCCTCCATCTTAGCAAAACCAAATCTACTCGAGCTACACGCTCTAGGGATATAAACCTTAACACAACAATGAATAGAACATGATGGAGGAATAGATTCCCTTCGCAGAGACTTCCCTTACTATGGAACAGGGTCCCGATCTACATAAGACAGAGCCCCTCACTGTCACTCCAAGAGGAACCTTGATGAGTGGATAGGTAAAGTTCACACCGGGGATCACACCAACAGCACTACTAGATAGGGGCCAAGGGTACTAGCTGCTAGCACAAGGGTCTAGGGAACTACTAAAGGGGCGGTGAATACTGCACAACGTGGCTGGGCTAATATGTGTCTTCGGGCAGATAGCCCAGTACCAACCTATGAACCTAAAGGGGCTGCCAAAAGATAAGTGCTTGGAAATGGCAGAGGAAAGTCATTGAGACTGTTTACCGTAGGGGGGTGCCTTGCTACTTCCAGATGTGGAGGTGGAGGCACCCCCATTGTTTTGTCTGTAAATTCCTTGTGACTGAAATCTGGAGGCCTTTGGAGTGTCTAGGTTTGACCTGAGCGGCTCTGGTGGGAACTGGAAAGGGACAATTCTTAGTAGGCCAGTGCCTACTGAACCTGAGTGGCTGCACTTGTAGGAAATCTTTTACAGTTTGCATAGATTTAGCTTTGTCTTCCATCTTTTTCAAAACGTCTGCCTTATTACCAAATAGACTACTATTCTAAAGGAGGATCTAACAATTTTGCTTTAACATGATCAGGCAGATTTTGCTCCTTGAGCCAAGCATGACTTCTTATCACAGATCCAGTTACAGCGGCCCTGCAAGAGACCTCCAAGGAATCAAAACCACATTGCAAAGTATGCTTTCAAACTTGTTAAGCTGAATGCAATAAATCCTGTAACTATTTTCCACAGTCAGAAATCAACATAATTTTCTGTTTCAGTAAGCCCATGACATGCTGCTGATATTTAAGCATATAAAATTGACAGTTTAAACCCGATTGCCAGGGTTGCAGACGTGTAAACCTTCTTACCCTATCTATCCAGCGCCCTGGAGTCTCTATCAGAAGGGGTAGGATTTTTAGCAGTAGAAGCCTTAACATCCTTGGGACCCTGAGAAATTGTTTCACAGTCAGCAGTAGGGTTTTTAAAAATAAACTTGTGGGAGTCAGGAACCCTGTAATATCTGTCTGGATTACTAGGTGCCGGAGGCAGGGAATCAGGAGCCATGCTGGATTCTGAGAAAACATTATCAACAAGGTTTAAAACAGGAGGTATAGCCAAAGGCCTATGCTGAGGAAGGAGGACATCCCTAAGCCTCTTTTTGTATTCTGAAAAATCCTGACTCTCCCAATGAAAATGTTCCCTTAAGGTATGCAAAGTTTCTCCAAAAGAAAAATCCGGAGGAGAAGCAGAAGGGATGGATTCCTCTGCATCAGAGTCCTCATAAGGTGGAATAGACAATTCCTGATCAGAAGAGTAATCAGAAGAAATGGAAACCTGATCTGAAGATTCATAATCAGTGCCTTGCCTAGGCCTCTTAGCAGGAGGGGGTTGGGAACCCCTGATCAAGGTAATTAAATCCTCAGCCATTTTGATCATTTGCTTTTTAGGCATAAGGGGCCTGACCACATGGCCCATGCGCCATTGTTTTAGACAGAGAAGTTGGTTTTGGCCTAGGTTTTGAAGATGGCATTGGTTTAATATACAAATCTTTAGGCCTGAAAACACCCTCAAAAGTGGATGCCTGCTCAGCGGCTCAGGACACATCCAAGGGAGAGACATCCGCAGGTTCGATACTTAAAAGTATCTCGTGGCATACCGAACTCCAAATGGGTCTCGGTAGAGGCCTGCGAATCAAAAGTAGCGGGTATCAGGGGCTGCGAAAGCACCTCAATGAGTACCGGCGACTGGCTTAGAAGCTTAGTCTGTTTTGGACCTCGGTCTGTCTTTTTCTTTGCGTTTTTTATGAATTCCAGTAGTTGGGTTGTTAACAGATGACATTTCTGGCTAGTTAAATCTTGAGGCAACATATTTAGATGCAAAAATATACGGACGCTTAATAGTGCGTTGGTTAAATTTAGCACAAAACCGACAGAAGGCACGCTGTGATCAGGGCCTAGGCAAGGAATACAGTACAAATGAAAATCCTTATGAGGTGTATTTGCATCCCACAAGTAATACAATTATTAACTTTTACTGACATCGGTAAGGAGCAAGAAAAAGTTTCCCCAACGGGGTACTTAGCTTTATGTTGAAGACTTCAGTTCTGAAACTCGAGAGTCAGCCGACCGGCACCTGCGAACTACTTCTGTTTCGGGCACCGCGTGGCAAGAAAGACTGATGAAAATGGCGTCTGCTGCATGTTTTACACCCCTGACAACCTGACGTCATGGAAGAAGAGACAGCAACCGACGCAGAACCCAAAACATTGTTATTCAGACAGACTGAGGGCAATCTGCCAGCACATTGCCCAAATGTAATGACTGCAACAGTGAAACATGATCACTGAGTGCGTCTCCAGTTCTTATACTCTATACAATTAACAAGCACCAAACAAGTATGATCATTTGTAAAATTCAATAAAAAAAGTTATGTACTCACCATAACATTCCATGTTTGTTGTCCATCTCGACTTCATTCTTACTGGTTGGGTTCGGAACTGATTCTCTGTTCCGACTTGGCCGCATACTAAAGCTCGTGGACTTCCACTGGCTCATGGCTGTATCCATATCCCATCATGCTCTAGTGAAGCTCCCCAGATCTTGTTTGCTGATAACATTAGGAACCTAAGGTACCATCATTACCTATTATAAAGACAATGAAGAAGGTCAGAGAGACCTGCCAGAGAAAGAACCTCTTTGCCCTCTTTTGTTCTCCAGGAGACATAGGTAGGTGGGAAGGAGGGTGGGATGTAAGAATGAAGGTGAGATGGACAACAAACATGGAACGTTATGGTGAGTATATAACTTCATTATGTTATGTTGTCCTATCTCGTCTTCATTCTTACTGGTTGGGACAGCGTTCCTAGCACCATACTTCCTGGGTGGCTCCCAGAAGTATATCCTTCAGGACAGTGGATCCAAAGGAGGCAGTGTCCCTGGAGACCAAATCTACTTTGTAATGAGTGACAAAGACACGAGGCATTGCCCATGTTGCAGCAGCACAAATGCTATCAAGTGGTAGTCTAGCTCTAAAAGCAGAAGAGATTGCCATGGCTCCCGTAGAATGGGCTTTGACTTTAAAGGGAAGAATCTTGTTATTGGACTCGTATAAAAAAGTGATACAATCTGAAAGCCATTTTGAAAGTGTGACATTGGATATAGGGGGCACCTTTCTTTGCTTCTGAAAATGACACAAATAACTGATCAGATTTCCTTAAGTCCTTTGTTCTATGTAAGTAGAAGTGTAATTGCCTATGAACATTCAATTGAAGTTTATATTCTGCCTTGTTGCTATGATTTGGAAAGAAAACTGGTAACGGATTTGGATTAGATTCTGAACATACTTTTGGCAGGAAGGATGGGTTTGTTGGAAGAATTACTCGTCTTTATGTAAAAGTTTATATGGTGGCTTGATCGATAAAGCTTGCAGCTCTGAAACTCTTCTGGCAGAACTAGTGTTCCACAGTAAAAAATTTTAGATCACATGATGACGCGGGTTCAAAGGGGGAAGGGTCAAGCAGGACAGAACAAAGTTTTGGTCCCATGGTGGCATGGGTGTTTTTACGGGTGGTCTTAAGTTAGTACCCCTCAAGAAGGTTTTGCATATTTTGTGGGACATCAAGTTAGGGGCGAAATTGCTTACAGGGAAATTAGATATCGCTGCTAATAGTACACGAATGGTAGCTGCAGCTACGCCTTCATTAAATAGTTTTGCCAGAAATTAGAGGATAGAACTTATAGGAGCAGACAAGGGATCAATGTGTCTTTGTCAGAGCCCAGGAAGAAAACCTCTTCCATTTACTGATGTACAACTTTCTAGTTGAAGCTTTATGAGAAGAGAACAAGATATGCTTGACCAAATGAGGGAGGTTAGGAAGCCTGGCTATATTTGGAATTGGAGCAGCCAAGCTGTTAATTTGAGGGTTCGAAGACAAGGGTGGAGAGTTCCGGATGTACGAGTCAGAAGGTCTGGAACTGGGTCCAGAACCCATGGCTCTTCATGAAGATGAGGTCAAAGGAAAGGAAACCAAACTTGACAAAGCAAATATGGGGCAATGAGAATTAGCTTGCTTCCCAACGATTTGGCTTTCTGGAGAGCCTTGGGTATTAGTGGAAAGAGAGGAAAAACAAAGTAGTCCAATGGGCCAATCGTGTACAAGTGCATCCCTTGGTGACACCCCCGGAGGTGAGATTAGGGCAAAATAGCTGCTGCATTTGGCACTCATGGAAGTGACAAAAAAGGTTGCAGCAAGGCTGGCCCCATTTGCGGAATATCGTAGTCTCTATTTCTTGTTTTAGGGACCACTCAAGAGGCATGAGAATCACTCTGCTGAGTTTGTCTGCCATCACACTGAACCTCCCCGGGATGTGCGTTGCTATTAGAAAGCGTTGGGAGGAGATTGCCAATTGCCATAATCTGAGGGTCTCCCGACAAAAGGGATAAGTCCTGCTCCTCCTTGTTTGTCTATGTACCAGACAACTGACATGGTGTCTATCTGAAATGCAAGGGTTGGAGGGTGGCTTAATGGCTAAGGCATTTGCCTTACAAACACAAGGTGCAGGGTTTGAGCCTCACAACGGATAATTGGCTTCGCTTAAAATGTCTCGCAAGGGCAGTTAGCTTAGTACTAAACTATGAACTATGAACCTAATTAACAGCAGAAGAGAGTCCTGGAGTGCCTGCATCATTATAAGCACTGCCCTCATCTCTGGGATATTGATGTGCAAGTGGGCCTCGTGATCCTGCCAAGTGCCTTGAACTGCCCTGCCCAGAAAATGCCCCATCTGGGAGGTGTCCGTGGTCACTGTGGCCACTGGCTGAGGGGGAAGAAATGGCTGACCTGAAGTTACAGGACTAGAGTGAAGCCACCAGCGAAGGTCCTTCGTGCAGGACTCAACAGAATTTGGTGAGACATAGGTAGTTCTTTTAACAACCACTGGGTGAATAGAAGCCACTGCAGAATTCTCATGTGCATGCATGCAAGTGGAACTAAAATTATCTTAGATGCCATGGTGCCCAAGACTTTCAAGACTGTTTTTGCCTGTACTTTTGTTTTGGAGAGAAGGTTGGAGACTTGCTGTCTCATAACTAGGACTCTTTCTGTAGGAAGTTTTGCCTTTGTGTTTATTGTATCTATAAACACTATGTTGCGATGGCAACAAGGCAGATTTTTTGTTATTTACTGTAATACCCAGGTGAGAGCAGAGAGAGGTGTCTCTTGATTCCAGTAGTAGATGATTGGTGGTGACAGTTAGGAGCCAGTCGTCTAGATACGGGAACACTCAATCCTAGATGTCTCAGGTGAGCTGCGACTACTGCCATGCACTTGAACACACTGAGGGCTGTAGTGAAACCAAACGGCAGACCTCGAAACTGGTAATGACAGTCTCCCAGCCGGAAACGCAGATTACTCCTGGATGGCCTGTCCATCTTTATGTGGTAGTACACATCCTGGAGGACTATACAGCACATCCAATTGTATTTTCCCAAAAATGGAAGAAACAACTGCAGTATTACCATCCGTAACCTTTTTCCCCGTTCTTTTTAGCACTAGAAAGAATCTCAAGTTCCGGATCCTATTTGGCCTGTGGGGACCTCTTTGGATGACTCTCTTGTCTAGCAACTTTTGAATGTCTACAGTTGCTTTATCCCTCTGACTTGAGTGGAACATCCATGATTTTCTTTATGTTTGGGATGGGAAGAGAAAATGGTATGGAGTATCCTCTGGATAGGATACCTTGTACCCACTTTTCTTTTGTAATTTCCATCCAAAGAAAAGTGACCCCCGACTGCCTCCAGAGTTGGACAGTCTGGCCTCCCTTCAGGAGCACTGAAAGGGCTGACCATGTAAAGAATCTCTGTAGTCTTGGTTATGTGGACCCCCTCTGTGACGTGGCTGGCGTCTTCCATTTGTACTTCCCTCTCTGCCCCTAGGGGAAGATTCACCAAGTGTGTCCTGAAAAACTCTTGGATTTACAGAACCACATCTTCCCCCTCTTCTGGCCTTCTGGATAAGCTCTAGAAGGTACGGAAAAACAGATTTCTATGGCAGAAAGTCTTTCCTTCTTGTTCACACCTGGTTAGAGTCTCCTTAACTTTTGGCCCGAACAAGGACAAGCCATCGAATGGGGCATTAGTAAAGTAAGATTTGAAAGGTTCTGCAAAGTCGCATAAGCGCATCCAGGAATGTCTCCTTAGGGAAATTCCAGAACCCACTGCTCTGCTCACTCCATCTGCGCTGCAGAAGAAATGAGCCTCATGGAGGAGTTGACCACAGAATTTAAGGTTGAGAGCTGTGGGAACCTTGTCTGCTACCCAGACAGCTGTCTTTGACCGCATCTCCTAGCTCCTTTAGGAGATCTCTTTGTAGCCTTCTAAAATGTGTCAGATAATTCAGCGATCAGAGTGCAAAAGTTGCTGAAGCAAACGTGCACTTCCCTTCCCATATCGGTCCATCTTACGAGACTCCTTGTTTGATGGATGGACAGACTAGGATGTTTCCGAAAGTTCCTTTATGGTGGCTGCTGCCACCACCATAGCATCTACAGGGACACCTTTGGTCTGGAAGCCTTTATCTGAAGGGGCTGTGATGAACTTATTTGGCCTCCTAGGGACGGGCTCCACTGCATCTGGAGACACCCACGCCTTTCGACTACCTAGTTCCATAAGTTCATCGAAAGGCGGAGACACCCAAGTGGCTGAAGGGTGAGACCCAACGGCCTTCAAGTAAAAGTACAGTTTTGTACCTACCATAAATGTAGATGTTCGAGTGTTCACACTGCTGCAGTCATCACACTTGGGTTATCCTGCCGTCAGGTGGACCCGCAGTCGGCCAGAGTTCAAAAGTCTTCGTCCGGCGTTGGTTGCTGTCACTTCTTCCCCGACGTCAGTGTGCCAGGGGTATACAAGAGGCATCCGACGACATTTACTTCAGTTTTTCTTGCCCCAGATGTCAGGTGCCCCCAAGTAGGTAGGCAATACATATTGCTAATAAAACATGTAAAAGGAATAAAATGAATACCTTCAGTTACAAGCAAATGCACCACAAAGGTTGTAAAGGATAGAAAAGGTAAAGAAAAGTTCAGCTAGGTCAGAGGGGATGGAGGGAGGGTAACCTGGACTGCAGCAGTGTGAAAACCCAAACATCTACATTTATGGTAGGTACAAAACTGTACTATGTTCATCGTGTTACACTGCTGCAGTCATCACACTTGGGTTGAATCCCAAAGCTAAGGATGGGTGGTGGAACTAAACAGGGTTTGGGGAGAGGCTAGTAGGCCCTGCAGAACTGCAGTGGCAAAGCCAGCTCTGGTTTTAGAGTATAGAGGTAAGTGATGGTGCTTGGTGAAGGTGTGCACTGAACTCCAAGTTGCAGCCTCCAAAACATCCTTGGTTGGTACCCGTCTGAGGAAAGCTGTTGATGTTGCTGTAGCCCAGGTGGAATGGGTCTAATGTTACCAGGTACAGGTTTCCCATGGTGTGTGTGTAGCAGAAACGGATACAATGTCCTATCCATTTTGAAATGGTCTGTTTTGAGATAGGCTTTCCTTGTGATCCTGCAGCATAGGATACAAAGAGCTGGTCAGATTTTCTGAAAGCCTTAGTTTTATTCAAGTAGTAACGTAATTGCCTGTGAATGTCCAAAGAGTGTAGGAGCCTTACCCCTTTGTTCTGGGGGGTTGGATAAAAGGTGGGTAAATGAATGGTTTGGTTTAGGGCCACACTGGATACCACCTTTGGCATAAAGGAAGGGTTAGTTCGTAAAGAGACTCTGTCTTGATGAAAAATGATGAAAGGCTCCACTGCCATTAGGGCCTGTAGCTCAGAGACTCGTAGTGCTGAAGTTATTGCTAGCAGCAGGGCAGTTTTCCATGATAGAACTGTAGATCAGCTGTAAACGCTGGTTCAAAGGGCAGTAGTGTAAGTTTTTCCAAAACAAAATTGAGATCACAAGTTGGTGTTGGTGCTTTCCGAGGTGGTCTTATGTTCTTAGCTGCTCTGAGGAACTGTCTTAGTAATGCATGTGAAAATATAGGAGGATCAGTGTTGTATTGAGCTGAAATAGCTGAGGCGTGGATCTTAATAGATGAAAAGGAAAGTCCTTTGTGCAACATCTCAGTTAAACATTGAAGAATCTGAGGAATATTTGGGACAGGGGGATTTTGGCCTTTAGCCTGGTTCCAGGCACAGAATCTTTTCCATTTGTCTGAGTAGGCTTTCCTGGTGCTGGGCCTCCTTGGCCTCCAGAATGACATCCATCACAGCTTTAGAGAGAAGTGCTGACTGGTTGTTTAGGTAATTTGCCATGCAGCCAGATTTAAAGTCTTGAGCTGGCTGTGTAGAATCTGATTGTTTTGCTGAGTGAGCAGGTGAGGAATTGGAGGTAAAATCAATGGTGGGCCTTGAGCCATGTTCCTTAGTATTGGATACCAGTGTTGGCGTGGCCAGTCTGGAGCAATGAATATCATTTGTGGTCTCTCTAATCTGGCTTTCAGCAGCACCATTGCCAGAAGAGGCAGTGGAGGAAAGGCATACACTGTCAATGTTTTCCAACTGAATGAGAGGGCATCCACTTTCCAAGCTAGTGTGTGGTATGTCCTTGTGCAGAAATTCCATAGTTGGTAGTTTTGGGGGGAAGCAAACAGATCTATGTCTGGGCTCCCCCATTTTTGAGTTATCATTGCGAATATTTGTGGATCTAGTTTCCACTCGTGAGGATCTATGATGTTTCTGCTTAGATCGTCTGCCAATGTGTTTTTCTTTCCTGGCAGGAATTGTGCTTGTAGTTGAACTTGGAAAGTCAGTGCTGTGTTCCACAAGGTCATTACTTGTCTGCATAGGGGGTAGGAGTGTGTGCCCCCTTGCTTGTTTATGCACCACATCACTGTGGTGTTGTCCGTCTTTATTAGGAGTTGTCCTGGATGTAGGAGGTCCTTGAAAGCTGTTAGGGCATTTTGTACAGCTAGCATCTCTTTTTGATTGATATGTAGATGCCTTTGATCTGCAGACCATTTGCCCTGAATACACTGTCCTGCCATGTGTGCTCCCCAGGCATAATCCGATGCATCTGTTGTTATAGTTTGCCTGGCTGTGGGTAAGGTAAAAGGCTGACCCTTGTTGAGGTGACATGCCTGAGCCCACCATAGAAATTCCTGTTGAAGGCAGGGAATGAGTGGAATTATTGTTTCCAAGCTGTGGCTGTGTTGAGTCCATATGCTTTTCAGGTACCATTGTAATTTCCTCATGTGCAGTTTTGTAAATGGTATTAGTAGTATGCAAGATGCCATGAATCCCAAGGCCTGCAGATTTTTTCTTGCAGGGAGTTGGGTCTTTGTTGCCATCATTTTGAAGTATTGAGTCAGTTGTCCTTGCTTGTCTGGCGTGTGATAAGCCATCTGGGCTGTTGTATTTAAGCTGGCACCCAGGAATATTATGTCTTGTGAGGGCACTAGTTTTGACTTATTTTCGTTTACTGTGTACTATACGCAACTTAATAGGTTTTTGACAAATGCCAGATGCTTTAAAAGAATGTCCTTGCTTTCTGCTTGAATAAGGCAGTCGTCCAGGTATGGATATATTTGAATTCCTCTTTGTCTGCAGTATGCAATTACTGGTGCCAGGCATTTTGGGAAGACCCTGGGTGCAGTAGATAAGCCAAAGGGCAGTGCAGAGAATTGGTAATGGGTTGAACCTGTTATAAATCGGAAGTATCTTCTGCAATTTTGTCTGATAGGGACATGCAGGTATGCCTCCTTGAGGTCCAACGTTACTAGCCAAGCCTTCTTGCCCAGCAATGGGAAGAAGTTGCTGTAGTATTAGCATCTTGAATTTGGGTACTTCCAGATATGTTTAGAATTGAGAGGTCCAGAATGGGTCTCCAGGCTTTGGGGTTTCGGGGAACTAGAAAGAGTCTTGAGTAAAATCCTTGTCCTTGCTCCTGTGTAGGAACCTGTTGAATGGCTCCCATGTCCATGAGAGCTGAAATTTGCTTTTGAGCCTCTGCCCATTGATTTGGTGGCAGGTTTGGCATTCCTTTTATCCTTGGTAAAGTGTGAAAGTGGAATTTGTATCCTTGAGATACAATATTTAGGACCCATTTGTCTTTTGTGATGATGTGCCAGTTGTCTGCAAAAAGTGCTAGTTTTCCTCCCAAGGGAGCTGCCAAGAGGGATTTGCATGGCAGTCTGAGGGGTAAGTCATTGTGTTTGTCTTCTGATAGTTTGAGACCTGTCTTCTCCTCCTTTTTGGGTTGTGGCACCCCATTGTCGAGGCTCGTAAGAGCCTTGTGTCTGACCTCTGCCCCTTGGGCGTCTGTATTTGCCCCTCTGTGGTCTGGCAGAAGCTGGAAAGGACCAGTTTTTGGTTGGCCAATTTCTGCTGAAACGAGGGGGTTGAACCTGCAAAAAAATCCTTGACCGTCTGCATAGATTTTGCCTTATCCTCCATTTTCTTTAAAACCTCTTCTGCTTTCACACCACATAAAACATCCTGCTGTAAAGGTGCATCCAATAACTTTGCTTTAACATGATCAGGTAAAGTTTGTTCTTTTAACCAAGCATGCCTACTTATGACAGACCTTAAGTATCTGTTTCTTAGGCATGGGGCCTTGTACTGGAGACTGCTGTACAGTCTTCTTTGTTTTTAAAGGGGTTTTCAGCTTTGCATAGGATTTAATAGTGAGTGCAGTTGGTCTGAAGACACCTTCTGCAACTGAAGGCGTTTCAACTGCACCGGAATCTCCTTCAGACATGGAGTCAGAAGGGCCTAAAGGTAAAGGATGTGGAGGCCTAGCAATCTCAGCTTGGGAATCGGATGCCGCCTGGGGTTCTAAATCAGCGGTCGTCAGGGACTGCGTAGGCGCCTCACTGAAAACCTGAGACCCGGCGACTGGCCTAGAAGAGGCCTCGGAGTCTGGTTTGGGTCTCTGCTGCCTGCCCTTATCTTTGCGCTTTTTATGCATTCTGGTTGTTGGTTGCTCCGACGGCATGGTATAATTAAATTTCCTACCAAAATAATGTCGGGCAAAATCAAACAGACGTTTATTAGTTCGTTTGTTAAACCTAGCACAAAACCGATAACCTGTGACGTCATGGTCTGGGCCTAGGCAAGGAATACAATAAGAATGAAAGTCCTTATGAGGTATTTGCTTCCCACAAGAAATGCAATTGTTAACTTTTTCTGACATCGGACTGAGGCAAGAAAAGGTTCCCCAACGGGGTATGTAGCTTTATTGAAGACTTCGGTCTGAAATTCGATTTGAAAATCTCAGGAGTCGGCCAACCGGCACTTGCGAACTGCTTCTGCTTCGGGCACTGCGCGGCAAGAAAGACTGAAGAAAATGGCGTCGATGTCTCATATACCCCTGGTGCACTGACGTCAGGGAAGAAGCGACAGCAACCGACGCCGGACCAAGACTTTGGAACTCTGGCCGACTGCGGGTCCGCCTGACGGCAGGATAACCCAAGTGTGATGACTGCAGCAGTGTAACACAAACATCAAACTCATCAGAAGGGCTGATGGGCTTCCAGCTGCCTCTCTGTTTAAGGATTTCTAGGATGACATCCTCAGAGGGTGCCATGGGGACCCTTCTGACTCTAGGTCTGTGTCAGAGGTGACCAACTCATCTGGGGAGTCCAAATGCTTCCTCTTGCAGAGTCTCTTACGAGGGACCTCTTCAGAAGGGTATTCTGGAGAGGTTTCAGGAGAGAGGGTTTCACTCTATGTGGTACCCTGAGGCCTAGGGTCTCTACTGATCTGTGGATGGTGTGGTACAGAGACCGATGCCGGTGCCTTAGGGGGAGGAATGTCAGAAGTTCGGAACCTCTGAGTGGAGCTGTCTGAGGAGACAGCACCCTCCTCATCAGCTCAAATGGCTACCTCCCCTGATCCAAATTAACCTCTGGCTCCGAAGAGCCAGAAGAAATCCCCAGAACCAAGGGGGTGGGCTCCAAAGCCGATACAGGAGCAGAGCTCATCTGCACCGAAGTGCAGAATGGCAGGGTTGTATCTGACAACTGTCCAGACTCCCCTCCCTGAACCGAACCGGAGAGCATCAGCTCCTAGACCCCTCGGACGAAACACAGGATGTCGGAGCAGATGTCTGTTCCAAAGATACCATAATGGTTCTCGGCACAAATGGTTCCACAACAGTCGGTTCCAGGCATTCTGGCTCCAAGGTCCTGGGTCAGCTCGGAGGAGGAATCTATGTCGGTGGGACAGTCTTAGCTGGCTCCAAATCCCTGTGGGTTGGAGCAGGGAGGAGTTTAGCCAGCACCGGTGTCTTTAGAAGCCTACGTACCACCCTATCCACATCATCATCCAAAAGACTCCTGGAGAACTTAGAGGAGAGGGTAGGAGACCTTGCTGATTGTAAGACAGGTAATCTCAAAACAGGAGTAACCGGCTCCAATTCTGGGGACCAGCTCCTGAGTTCAAACTCCACTGGCACCGACAATGCTGGAGCTGAAGAAGTAGACTTTGTCAGTTCCAAAATAGCTGAAGCAGGAGATGCAACTTTGCTTAACTTTTCTGAAGGCTCCAACTGTCCTGAAGAGGGGAAGATCTTTTTGTTGATTTGTCATCTTGATGAAGTAGATTTGACTGATGTTGAAGTGTCTGGACCTTTTTCTAGAGCTTCTTGGAATGGGGACTTCAAAAGACCTCTCACAATCAAATTATTTTTACGCTCTAACAGCACTCTAGAGCTAAATGAGCGACTTATTGAGCATGTATCCTGAAAATGTACTGCTCACAAGCAGTAGACATAGTATGGGAGTCAGTTATCAGCATCTTCTGGCTGCATTTGGTCCACTTATTGAAGCCCGAAGGCTTAGATTCCTTATGCTCCCTTGGCCATGTTTCAAATTCTATGCGCACACACACAAGAGCAGACAAAAAACTGCAACAATTTAACACCCTAACTACTATTACTTTCAGCTTTTACTGGTTAGGGGACGCCACAGCGGATCACCTGTCTGCTCATGACTGGCAGAGTTTTACAGTGTCGAGTTGTCAGCCCGGCGCCCAACCTTCCACAGAAGGTGCACAGACTCACAACTAGGGCTAATTCAGAGTGTCCAATCCACCAACAGCATGTCTTTGGGATGTGGGATGAAACCGGAGCATTCTGAGGAAACCCACGCGACCACAGGGAGGACATACAGACTCCGCAAAGAAGGCACCCCAGCACAGGATCGAACCGGAGAACCTCTTGCTGTGAGGCAGCAATGCTAACCACTGCGGCTGCCCAAACACCCTAACTACTAAGAAATAATTATATATAGAGACAAACTTTTTCCCCAACAAATTCGAATAAAGAAGGAAAAAATTAAGAAGCCCTCTAACTGGCAGCGGAAGCCCACTAACTTAAATGGGTTAACACTCCTTTCCTTTAAAGGGTGGAAACTACTAATAAAATAATAAGATGTCCTCTAAAACAGGCAGTGATGGCCCTCTAGCTTAAAATTGGCTGACGCTTTCTATTTTCTTTAACAGTAGGAAATTTAACCGGCATAGGGAAAAAAACAAGGGCTTAATGGAAAAAAACGACAGCCTAAAACACAGCAGCGAATTTGTTACGCAACTAGAAAAAAAAACACAAGAAAAATAGCACTAACGCTAAAGTAATACCAGAAAAATTATGATAATAAAGGTAAAAAAGGTTGTTCACAACCACAGCCAAGATGGAAGCCTCCAATCTGTTTAGTGGCAAACGAGATCTGGGGAGCTTCACTAGAGCATGATGGGACAGGGATACAGCCAGAAGCCAGTGGAAGTCCTAGAGCTTTAGTATGCAGCAGAGTCGAAACAGAGAATCTGTTCTGAACCCAACCAGTAAGAATGAAGGAGAGATAGGACAACACATCTATTATTCACTTAAATTCGTTTAACTTGCGCCCCTGCACAGCCGGCCTTAAACACTAGCATTTATTCCAGGGTACTTGTCAGCGATGTGCAACCTAAGTATATATTCTGATTAAGATCCCTTCCCCTTATATTTGGCTATAAATTCTGCAGAACCTTAAACAAAAGATTGCGTCCTTTGTTTTCAACATCCTTATCCAATTAATTTTTCACATCATTCTAACTCGCGTCATATGTCTTAAAATTCTCTCTCTAAATTTCCTAATTGCTTTTCCTACATAAACAAGAGCACGAGCTGCAAGTAGCCAAACTTGTGCAGTAGAGCAATCTCTGCTCCCCTACCCTGCCCCCAATTCCCACTTGCCCCCAATACTCCCACATTTATCTATCCTCAACTCCTTCCACACCAACAGCCCAATCACCTGATAACGCCTTCCTCCACTCACACTTCCATCCTACAGTACCTAACACATCTAACACCATGTTCCATCCCATACCCCACTTACATCTAGCAATACTGTTGACACTACTTACCACACTAAATTCCTTAACTCCCAAATCCATACCTCACCCCTCCACCTCACTACACATCAAATTACCAACACACCACCCCAAATGCCTTCTACTCCACATCCCCTGAACTCTATCCCTCCATCACAACTATAACCTCAAAATCCTACCTACACTTCCCACACCCAACCTTCCCCATCTCCCACACCCCAACATACTAACTACCCATACTTAAAAGCTCCATCAACTTTAGATTACATAATACTTGTACTTCATCAAATCTACCTCTCTCTGGCGACACCCATCACAACCTTGGCCCTAGCAACTCCCCACCCACCAACCATCCAACTATCACACCCTAGCAACCCGAAGTTTATACACCACACTACAATTAATGCTCAAAGCCTCTGAAATAAAATCCCTACCTTACACACCTGGCTCTTGCACAATCACCCTGACACTGGTGTCATCCCAGAAACCTGGCTAAAGCCATACATAAGAGACAATGAAATCTTACCGCTCAGCTACCAAATGATCTGCACTGATAGACCCAACAAGAAAGGAAGTGGTGTAGCTATAGTCTACTCCTCCACCTACACAGTTACTCCACACACTAATCACATTCCTAAGTTCAAAAACTCTGAACTAATTCTAGCCCACCTAAAAATCAACAACTACAAATCTACTTGCATAGCCTCCCTATATATCCCTCCTGGCAGCAACAACATCCCAGTATTAGAAGATATCATCTCCTGGTTCTCCTTTAACATCAAAAATGAAACTATTATCCTAGGCGGCAAACATTAACTGGACCACTATCAACTCTCAATCCCTTTCTCAAATTTTAAACCCCTACAACACCCAACTAATTAACTCTCCCACCAGGCCAAACAAGGATGGAACCTCTGGCTCCATCCTTGATTGGATTTTAGTATCTCACTCTACCCTAATCTCATTCAGGCATCCTCCCAAACTATCAGCGACCACCTACCTGCCTTCACTGACCGGCACTCCTCTCTACTCTAGATCCACCACCACTATTATTTAACCCCGTAACCTCTTTAATTTCAACCCACAAATTTTCTCTGTCTAAAGCGAACTGACTAGACCTCCTTAAAACCCTACCCCTAGACCGTGTCAGCCACTTTAACAATACCTTTCTCAACCTACTCGACCATCATGCTCCCCCTAGAACCAAATGGATCAGATCCAAAATCTCTCCCTGGCTATCAAAAGAAATCAAGCTAACCATGCTCCCTAAGAGATAAAAAGTGGAAACAAACTAACCAGTACACTATTAGAATACAAACAACTTCGCAACAAAATCCTATTACACAAAGCTTCAATCGGAAAACACTGCCAACCCAAAAAAGTTCTGGAGTACTACGTCCCTCCCTCCTCCACCCCGGAAAAGACAACCCTTGCCCCAACCCTAATCTTTCAGGCCTGGAAGCAGCCACATCATTCAACTCCTCCTTTGTGGACTGCATATCCAAACTAACCTCCAGTTTCCCTCACACCCCTCCAAGAACATCCCCCCCATCCACCACCCTCTCTTCAAACACACACCATCCCCCCGCTTTCACACTCAACTCAATCTCCACTAGCACAATAAAAAAAACTACTCCTCCAGCTCAAACATTGCTGTAATAATTTACCCACATCCTTCCTCAAATTTGCAGCCAACAGCTTAGCCTTGCCAATCTCCATTCTAACAAACAGATCCATTCAAGAATCCTATGTCCATTCAATTTGAAAACATGCTTTCATTATCCTACTCCATAAGGGAGGCAAAAATGACATTACCAACTTAAGGCCCATTGCCATCCTTTCTCCACTCTCAAAAATCCTTGAGAGATGTATTCATGCACAACTCATGCCATACCTAACTCACAATAACCTCCTTACCACCATCTAAAACGGTTTCTACCCAGGTCACAGTACCATCACTGCCCTTCTCTTCTTCCTAGAATGCATCAACCAGGCTCGTGACTGGCAAACTCATATCTACCCTTTTCCTAGACCTATCCAAAGCCTTTGACACCACCCCCCCCCCCTTCTCCTGTCCCAACTCTCTCATCTCAACCTATCCCCCTCTACAACATCCTGGTTCTCTAGCTACCTCTCTGAAAGGCTGCAAGTGTAAATGGAAAACATCTACCTCCCCCTTCCTATGCACCCCCCACCAGCGTTCCCCAAGGCTCTGTCCTTGGCCCCTTACTCAACATATTCATTAAGAACTTTCACCGCTCCATCCCAGAGTCCTCCCTGATACAGTACGCAGATGACTGCGCCATCCTCCTCACTGCTGACTCCCACTCCGACCTCAAACTGAAAACCCAATCTGCTTTCACTAAAACAGAAAATTGGATGAGAACAACCATCTTGCCCTGAATGCAAATAAAACTAGTATAATTATCTTTACTCTCTCCAGAAGCTCAGCAATTGATAAAACCTCCTTTTCGATAATTAGCCAAAATAACACCCCTACTGAGACTAACACACACCAAACCAAACTCCTTGGTATCATCATTGATGAGCATCTGAAATTCGACATTCAAATTCAAACAGCCACAAAAAAAAGCAAAAGCTAGGACTCCTATACCGAAACAACCGCTACCAGACACCCTCCACAAGAAAGACCTTAGACTCCACCTACCTTCTCTCCCCTCTAATATACGGTGCCCCCCTACTCACCAACCTCCAACTTGGCTTACAATTCCAAACTGGATTCCTGCTACAATAAAATCTGCAAATTCGCCACCATTTCCAAAAACTCATCCCACACTGTAGCTCCCTCCAATCTCTGCAGTGGCCAGAACCTCCTAATTACCTGAACTTTCTTAAGCTCACCACTGCCCATAAAAAAGGTTATGTATTCACCTTAACCTTCCAACTGAGTAGCTGTATTTCATTTGTCTTCAACATTTGGACTTCAGATCAGACATTGATCCAATACGGCCGCATAGCTAGCATCTTTGATCAGTGCTCTCAGCTCCTCTCCTCTATTCATAATGCCCAGTCTTCTTCCACCCTTCAGATCGAGTTTGCTGCTCATAAGACATAAAAACAACAAAGCCTTGCCACTATAGATTAAATGTCATACTATGAGCTAAGGAACAAAGAATGGCCATGAGAGATACACTTCTTCAGCACATGGTTAGAACAATAGTGACAAGGCAGGGGAAAGGAGGGGGGATGGCTGAAGACAACTGAAGTACTACTCAGATGGAACGTTATGGTGAGTACATCTTCATCTGAAGTAGTTTACTTCATATGGTCTTCAAACTCTGGGACAGAGTCCCTAGCTACTTAGCACCTGAGCGGCCCTCATGGAAGGATATTATGGAGCATGGCAGAGCCTAAAGAAGCCCTACCTCTGGAAATTACATCCAACTTGTAGTGGGAAATGAAGGTATGAGACTAGGACCATGTGAGGGCAGATCACGTCATCCAGCGAGACCCTGGACCAGAAAGCTGCCGAAGTAGTCATAGACCCGGTACAGTGTGCCTGACTTGGCAGAGAGCCCTCTTACTAAACAAGCTCTGGATAATGCATTGGGATATCCATCTGGCAATTGTGACTTTGGAAATTGGTTTGGCCATAAAGGGCTTAGCATAAGAAACAAATTGGTCTGACTTTCGAAAGGATTTGGTGCTGTACAAGTAGAAACATAGTTGTCTATGTACATCCAGCACGTGCAGTTTATATTCTCCCTTGTTCTGGAAATCTGGAAAAAATACTGTCAGATTGACAGAATGATTTCTGTTAGCTTCAGATGCCATCTTAGGCAAAAAGGATGGATTAGTATGTAAAAAACTATCTTTATGGAAGATCATATAAGGCACTTTGATGGAGAGCGCTTGGAGTTCTGACACTCTCCTAGCAGAAGTAATGGCTACCAAAAAAGCAGTCTTCCAGGATAGGTAATGTAACACAACTGTAGCTGCAGGTTCAAAATGGGGAGAAACTAGAGCCTGGAGAACCAGAGTAAGGTCCCATAGAGGTGTTGGATCTTTCACCAGTGGACGTAGCAGAAAGGTACCCTTAAGAAAAGTCTTGGAGTTTAGAAAATGCTAAGGAAGTCACATTGTCACAGATATGGAAATTAGAAATAATGGCAAGTTGTACTTTTATACTGGATGGACTGGTGCCCTGCTAGAAAAGATCTGCTAAAAAATCTAGAACAGCAGAAGTCGGAGGCGTGAAGGGGTCTAAGGTCCGTTGCAAGGCCCAGATAGAAAAAACGCTTCCATTTGCTATGGTAAACTCTTCTGGTGGACGATTTGTAATCCACAACCAGAATCTCCTTAATAGAGGAAGATAAACCAGGAGTCCTGACAATCATGGGAACTGGAGCAGCCAGGCTGTGAGCTTCAGACTGACCAGATCTGGATGAGATATCCCAAGTGATGTGAAATAAGATCCAGAACTGGATCCAGAGTCCAAAGTGGAACTATCGAGACCATAGGGATGGGATCCAGACTTTGCGAGGCCAGAATGGGGCAATGAGGATGACAGCACTCCCCAGTCTGCGAGCTTTCTGAAGAAACGGAGATTAAAAGCAGGACAGGAAGTACAGTTGTGTATACTTACCATAATTGTAGATGTTAGAGTGTATTCACTGTTGCAGTCCTCACATTTGGGTAACCTGCTTGCAGGTAGCCCTCAGTCGGCCAGATTATCAAAGTCTTGGGTCCTGCGTCATTTGCTGTCTCATCTTCCATGACGGCAGGTAGTCAGGGGTATAAAGCATGCAGCCGACACCATTACATCAGTTTTTCATGCCCCAGATGTCAGGTGCCCCCATAATGGAAAGCAATAATATACAAGATTACACCTCCAACAAAACAGCAAATGCACCAAAAAGCTTTAAGCATAGTAAACAAGAAAAGAGAAATAGTCAATAGAAGTCAGGGGGCTGGAGGGAGGGTAACCAGGACTGCAACAGTGAATACACTCGAACATCTACATTTATGCTAAGTGTACACAACTGTACTACGTTCATGTTTCACTGTTGCAGTCATCACATTTGGGTAAATTCCCAAAGCTAGGGATGGGAGGAGTAATAAGATAGCATTAGGATCAGCTACAAGGCCCTGCAAGACTGCAGTGGCAAATCCAGCTCTGGATTTAGAAAATAATTGGCAAGTGGTAATGCTTGGTGAAGGTATGTACAGAACACCAGGTAGCAGCTTCTAGGATGTCCCTGGTAGGGATACCTCTGAGAAAGGCTTTAGAGATGGATAAAGCCCTGGATGAATGTGGTCTTATCCCCTGTGGGGTAGGTTTTCCATGACACTTACAGCAGAAATGAATGCAATGGCCTAGCCACTTAGAAATTGTTTGCTTTGAAATGGCCTTCCCCTCTGCCGCTGCAGCAAATGCAACCAGCAGCTGTTGAGATTTCCTGAGAGGCTTAGTCCTGTCCAAGCAAAATCTAAGTTGTCTGTGCACGTCCAAGGAGTGCAGTATTCGTTCCCCTTTGTTCTGTGGATTAGAAAAGAAGGTTGGCTATAGAATGGATTGATTAAGAGCCACAATGGATACCACCTTTACCATAAAGGAAGGATTGGTCCTGAGGGACACCATGTCCACATGAAAGATGAAAGGCTCCACTGCCATGAGGGCCTGCAATTCAGACACCCTTCTTGCTGAAGTGATGGCTAGAAGGAAGGCGGTTTTCCAAGAAAGGAATTTTAACTGCATTTACAGCTGGCTCAAAGGGAGGTAGAGTGAGCTTTTCCAATACAAAGTTAAGATCCCAGGCTGGAATAGGGGCTCTCCCGGGTGGTCTTAAGTTTTTGGCCCCTCTGAGGAATTGCTTCAGCAGTGGATGAAAGAAGATGGATAGGCTCTGTATTATAATGTGCTGAAATGGCTGAGGCATGAATTTTGATGGAAGAAAGGGAAAGGCCCTTGTGAAGCATCTCAGTTAAGCATTAAAGAATACGAGGTAAGTTGGGCACTGCTGTGCCCATTCCCTGAGTTTGGCTCCAGGAACAGAATCTTTTCCATTTCTCAGCATAGGATTTTCTAGTACTAGGCCTCCTTGCCTACAGAATGACATCCATTACTTGTTTACTGAGGGATGGTAACGGAGAGATCAGGTAATTAGCCAGGCTACAAGGTTCAGGGTTTGAAGCTGTGGGTGCAGAATCTGGCCTCCTGCTGGGACAGCCGGGCAGGGGTCTGAGGCAGGTGCCATGGTGCCAGCAGTGACTGTACAAGAGGGGGTTACCAGTGTTGGCGTGGCCAGTCTGGCGCAATCAGCATTGTCCTTGGTCTGTCTTGTTTGATCTTTAGTAGCACTTTGGAGAGGAGAGGCAGAGGAGGAAAGGCATAAACTGATAGGTTTTTCCAGCTGAAGGACGGGGCATCCACTTTCCAAGCTTGTTTGTGGGGAGTCCTTGTGCAGAATTTGTCCAATTGGTAGTTCTGAGGGGAGGCAAACAGGTCTATCTCTGGGCTCCCCCATTTGTTTCTCAATATGTTGAATACCTTTGGTTCCAGTTTCCACTCGTGTGGGTCCATGAGATTTCTGCTTAGGTCATCTGCCAGTGTATTTAGCTTTCCTGGCAGGAATTAAGCCTGTAGGTGCACTTGGTAGTTCAAGGCTGTGTTCCACAGAGCCATGGCAAGTCTGTAAAGAGGGCATGAGTGCGTTCCCCCCTGCTTGTTTATGTACCACATAACAGTGGTGTTGGCAGTCTATCAATAATTGTTCTGGAAGAATGTGGTCCTTGAAGGCTGTCAGAGCATTCTGTACAGCTAACATTTCTTTTTGATTGATATGCAGGTGCATTTTACTTGGGTTCCATTTGCCCTGAATGCACTGCCTTGCCAAGTGAGCCCCCCATGCATAGTCTGATGTGTCTGTTAAGGATTGGGCGGCAGGGGGTAGAGTGAATGGCAGTCCCTTGTTTTGGTGGCAGGCCTCTGCCCACCAAAGGAACTATCTTTAAACAAGGTATGATAGGAATCTATTCTAGATCCTGAGAATGTTGACACCATAGGCTTTTTAGATACCATTGTAGTTTCCTCATATGCAGTCTTGCATATGGAATTAGTAGAATGCAAGAGGCCATGAACCCCAGGGCTTGCAGTATTTTCCTTGCAGATAGCTGGGTCTTTGTTGGCAGTAGTTTCAAGTAGGCTGTCAAATAAGCTTGTTTCTCTGAGGTGAGGTAGGCCATCTGGGAAATTGCATTCAAGCTTGTTCCCAGGAATACAATTTGTTGGCAGGGTACAATGGTGTACCCCAGAGAAGTCAGCAATTTCTTTACAAATGCCAGATGATTTAATAGTATGTCATGGCTTTCTGACTGAATTAGACAATTCTCCAGGTATGGGTATATCTGAATATTTTTCGTCTGCAAAATGCAATGACTGGAGCTAGGCACTTTGTGAATACCTTGGCAGAAATAGATAAGCCAAAGGGCAATGCAGAGAACTGATAGTGTATATAGCCTGCTCTGAAACAGGTATCTTCTGCAAGATTCCCTTATTGGGATGTGCAGGTAGGCTTCCTTTAAATCCAGTGTTGCCAACCAGGCATTTTTACCTAGCATGGAAAGCAGCTGATGATGAGTTAGAATCTTGAATTTTGGGATTACCAAAAAAGCGTTTAGGATAGACAGGTCCAGGATAGGATGCCATAAATTGTCTTTTCTGGGCACCAGGAAAAGTCTGGAGTAGAAACCTTGCCCCCATTCTTCTTCTGGGACAGGTTAAATGGCCCTGATGCTTACAAGAGAGAGAACTTGCTTTTGAGTCTCTGCCCACTGATTTGGGGGTAGATCTGGCCAACCGTTTGGGGTTGGTAAGGAGTGGAAGCGGAATCTGTATCCTTGGGAAACTATATTTAAAACCCATTTGTCCTGGGTAATGAGTTCCCAATTTTTTGCATGCAGGGCGATCTTTCCCCCTAAAGGAACAGTCAGGTGAGCAGGGCTTGGAAGGTTTAAAGTTAAGTCATTGAGGCAGTTTACCATAGGGGGGTGTCTTACTACTCCCTGGTTTGGAAGTGGGAGCGTCCCACTGCTCAGGCCTGTGAGTACCTTTGGAGTGAAGCCTGGGTGTTCTGCTGGTTCTGAGTTTGGACTGAGAAGGCCTGGAAAAGGCAGGAAAGGACCAATTCGTAGAGGGCCAATGCCAACTAAATCTGGGAGGCTGTACTTGCAGGAAATCTTTAACAGTTTGCATCAATTTAGCTTTTTCCTCCATCTTTTTAAATACTTCTTCTGCTTTGTTGCCAAACAGGTGGTCTTGGTTTAAGGGAGCATCCAGTAATTTAGCCTTAACATGATCTGGCAAAGATTGCTCCTTAAGCCAAGCATGCCTTCTAAGTACAGACCCAGTGACAGCAGCCCTGAAAGATGCCTCTAATGAATCAAAACCACACTGCAAAGTATGTTTTCAAACTTGTTAAACAGAATGCATTAAATCCTGTAATTCTTTATTTTCAGCACAGTCAGGAATCAACATTATTTTCTGTTTAAGCAATCCAATGATATGCTGTTGATACTTTAACATATGAAACTGGGAGTTTAAGGCCCTAATGGCCACAGTTGCATAAGTGTATACCTTCTTACCATATCTATCCAGCACCCTGGAATCTCTATCGGGGGGGGGTTGGCAGCAGTAGTTTTAATGCCCTTGGGTCCCTATGAAATGGTCTCAGGATCCGCAGTAGGATTTTTAAAGGAACTTGTGAGAATCAGGTAACCCTGTAATACCTATCAGGTTTTCTGGGAGCAGGAGGTAAAGTGTCAGGGGCTACGCTAGATTCCAAGAAGGCATCATTTACAATGTCCAGTACAGGAGGGATAGCTAAAAGCTAAAAGGCCTGTGTTGAGGCAGGAGTAAGAATTTCCCAAGCCTCTTTTTGGAGTCAGGCTTTTCCAGCGGAAATGCTCCCTAAGAGTATGCAAGGTTTCACCAAAAGAGAAATCCTCTAGAGGGGAAGCAGAGGGAATGGAGTCATCTGCATCAGAATCCTCATAGGTAGATAAGGGGAAATCTCAGAATCCTGATCAGAAGAATCAGAAGGAAAATCAGTCCTAGGTCTCTTAGAGGGAGAAGGGTGGCTTCCCCTGATTAGAGTAATAAGGTCTTCAGCCATTCTTATTTGTTTTTTAGGCATAGGGGCCTGACCATGCGGTCTGGGCAGTTTTCTGGGCATGGATAGAGTTTTAGACCTTGAAGAAGATGTCGTTCGTTTAATATGCAAGTCAATAGGCCTGAATACACCCTCAGAAGCCGGTGCCTGCAAAGAGGCTCCGGACCCATCCAAGGTAGATACAGTCGAAGCATCTCGCGGCATACTGGACTCCGAATGGGTCTCAGTAGAGGCCTGTAAATCTGAAGTAGAGGGTATCAGGGGCTGCGAAAGCACCTCACTGAGTACCGGCGAACTGATGACCAGCTTAGGAAAAGCGTCGTCGGCAGCTTTGGACCTATGCGGTCTGTCTCTGTCTATCTTTGTGCTTTTTCAGAATGTCGGTAGTCGGGTGGCTTACTGAAGCCATTTCTGGATAATTGAACAGAGTACCAAAATATTTATAGATGTGAAAATGAACAGATGACTAATAGTACAGGTTTGAAAAAGGCACAAAACAGACAGCGAGGAACGTCGTGGTCTGGGCCTAAGCAAGGAATGCAGTACGAATGAAAATCTTTGAGGTATTTGCTTTCCACAAGAACAATCGTTAACTTTTATTGACATCAGTTTAGAGCAAGAAAAAGGATCCCCAACGGGGTACTTGGCTTAGTTTAAGACATCGGATCTGAAACTTGAAAATGAAAATTTCAGGAGTCGGCTGACCTGCACTTGCGAACTGCTTCTCCTTCAAGCACCGCACGGCAAGAAAGACTGATGCAATGGTGTTGGCTACATGCTTAATACCCCTGACTACCTGATGTCATGGAAGATGAGACCGCAACCGATGCAGGACCCAAGACTTTGATAATCAGGCCGACTGAGGGTTACCTGCAAGCAGATAAGTGAAATACGAAGAACATCAGGCATAGAGTAGACCAGGTGGCCAAGCATGAACCAGAACATCTGAGTGGTTTCTCCCTGAGAGGGGTTCAGAACGAAAAACTTGCTGCACTTCGCATTGGAAGGAGATGTTAAGAGATCACAGCAAGGAGGACCCCACCTGAGGAAAATCCACTCCACCACTGAAGGATTCAGAGACCACTCAAGGCAGAAGGACAGACCTGCTGAGCTTGTCCGAGAGAATGTTGGACCGACCTGGAATGTGCGTTGCTACCAGAAAACGACTGGTGGAGATCGGGACAAAGGGGATAGATCTGTTTGCTGATGTACCATACTGCTGACATATTGACGGTAATGCCTAGATGGTTGGCTAAAAGCAGAAGAGAGTCCCTGGCGTGACATGGTAGATGCTTGGCTGGGGCAACAAAGAGCCAATCGTCCAGTTATGGGAAAACTTGGATACCCTGAAGCCTCAGGTGAGCCGCTACTACTGCCATCACTTTGGTAAACACCCAGGGGTTAGTGGTGAGACCAAAAGGGAGGGCTCTGAACTGAAAATGACTGGCTCCTAGCCGGAAGCGCATCTGTCCATTTTAATAAGGTAGTAAGCATCTTGGAGGTTGATCGAGCATATTCAGTTGTCTGCAGAAAGGGCAGGACAAAGGAGAGTGACCATCCGAAATTTCGCCTTGGTAACTACCAGGTTCAGGGTGGAAAGATCCAGGTTGGGTTTTAGGTCCCCCATCATCTTTGGCACTAAAAAGAACCTGGAATAGAACCCCAATCCAGACTGGTCTGGGGAGAGCCTTTTGGATGACTCTCTTTCTTAGCAGCTTTTCTATTTTCAAGGCAGTTGCCTCTCTCTGAACAGGTGGGACATCTGGGAGGTGTCTGGGAAGAAAGGATGTATGGCCAAAGGGAATGGAATAGCCTCTGGATATGATCTGCAGCACCCTGCAATAGCTTGCAACGGACTCCCACGCTGCTGGGTGCAGCAAAAGACTACCCCCCCCCCCCCCCCCCGAGTACCTCCAGAGAAGAGCAGTCAGGCAATCCTTCAGGGCTGCTGCCTGGGTCCATCTGAGAAAGGTTCTAGAGAACCAGTATTCTTCTGGCCCACTCTGCATCTGGGTCGGTGCCTATCATAACATCCTCTGCCTCTGGGGGTCGAGTTGCCCTGAGTTTCCCGGGAAAATGCCCGAGACTTCTGGAACCACATCTTCGCCCCTTGCTGATTCCTGGAGAAGGATCTTTTATCCCGAAGCCAGACAGTCTTCCCGTCCTTCTCACTCTGAACCCATATCTCCTTCACTGACTTTGCAAAGTGGGAAGTACCGTCATATGGGGCACTGGTAAAAGACACCCTTAAGAGGTCAGAAAATTGACACAGTCGAAGCCAGGAATGACGCCTAATGGTGATTCCTGACTCAGCCACCCCAGCGGCTCCCTCCGTAGCACTGGGAGAGGAGGCGCATGGATGTATTCGAGATAGCCTTCAAAGTGGCCATGCAGGTGGAGAAAGTTTCCTTGTCCTCAGCCGACATGGGACTCCGGCGTCGATTCAGCAACCTCCTTGACCAGATCACACTGCAATAGAGTCAGGTGTGCCATGTAGTTCAGCGCCCTAACAGCGAAGGTCGCCGAAGCATACACCCACTTCCCAAAATGGTCCAGCATACATAATTCGCAGTCAGGCGGGTGGGAGTGTAGAGCTATCCTGGGAGAGCACTTTCTTGGTGACTGCTGACAAGACCATAACATCCACTGGGCACCCTTTAAACCAATGCACTCTGTCCGACTGAGGTATAGGACTATGCCGGGTCGCTACGGGATGGGCTCAACCATGTCTGGTTCCTTCCACGCCTGAGATGTTACGATCCACCAAGGGATTTGCGGGAGGGGACACTAAGTAGATGGGCCTGTGCCAAATGCCTTCAGAAACACTGCTTCATCCAGGGTTGGCTTTTGAGCAGTCCACCCCACCCCATTCTGGCGAAAGATTTCCATGATGTCTCCGAATGAGACATCCTCGGGGGGAGGGAATTGGGGAAATCTTCCCATTCCTCCAAATCAGTTTCTGAAGTGAGGGACTCTGATGGGGAGTCCAAGTGCAGCCTCTTGCATGTTCGTTTGCATAAAGCCTACTCAATGGGACTCTCTGGAGAGTACCTACAAACTTCCTGCTGCTCTCCAAGTGGAGCGTCCAGGGGCAAAACTGGCACAGGCTGCCCTGACAGGACAAGATGGTAGGGACCGCATCCAATCCAGAGGGAGTCAGGGCAGAGTCTGAGGAAGAGATGGTCAAGTATATCGAAGGAATCAAGAGGACCCTCTCTACCACATCGAATGCAGAGAGAGAGAACGGACCTCCTGAGCAAATCCCAACAGAGCCATACCCCTCTGATCCAACAGGTGAGACAGAGCAGAGGCCCTAGGAGCCAAGATACCGAGCGAGACACTGTGCTTCGACCCACTCGGAGCAGACAGCACCCACTTGGATCCGACCCCAGTTACAACAGCTCGGATCCAACCGGCTCAAGGCAACGGCCGCCATCAAGGAAAAGGGAACTACAGTTAGTGCCGACCCCTCGACCCAGAAGATCCTTGGATCCAAGGGCTTCAAAACAGCTGGTTAGATCAGAAAAGAAGCTATTGGAGAGGTTGCAAGGCATCCCCTCTGGCGGGAGAGGGGGCTGACAAGACCCCCATCTGTTTTTGGGTGTGGATAAACTTCCAAATCATCTTGCCCATCTCCACTTCACTAAGGCTCCGGGTGGAGTGGGATGAAGACTACACAGAAATAGGCCCAGATGCACACTGGGGGGGGGTGGTGACAGACGACCTTACCCTAATGACCTCCAGCTCTGGGGAGAATCTTAGGGAGTGGAGGTGAGGGGAAAGTACAGTTTACACTTACCATAAATGTAGATGTCAGAGTGTATTCACTGTTGCAGTCATTACATTTGGGAAATCTGCTGGCAAGTTGCCCTCAGTCGGCCTGATTAACAAAGTCTTGGGTCCTGCATTGGTTGCTGTCCCTTCTTCCATAACACCAGGTCGTCAGGGGTATAAAACATGCAGCCGAGGCCACGTATCAGTTTTTCTTGCCCCAGATGTCAGGTGCCCCTCAAATGGGGAGCAAAATATATCTATCTACATTTATCTATCTATATTATATATATATATGCAATTTAGAACACAAAAAATATATCTCCAAATAAAAGCAAATACAACAAAAAGGCTTTTGAGCAAAGTAATAAAAAGTGGTATAAAAAGAGAAAAGCAGGGGGTTGGCGAGTGGGTAACCAGGACTGCAACAGTGAATACACTCGAACATCTACATTTATGGTAAGTGCACACAACTGTACTATGTTCTTAGTGTTTCATGTTTCACTGTTGCAGTCATTACATTTGGGTAGAATCCCAAAGCTATGGTTGGGAGGATGGAATTATACAGAATCAGGAACAGCTATAAGGCCCTGCAGGACAGCAGTGGCAAAGCCTGCTCTGGATTTAGAGAAGAGGGGTAAATGATAATTGCTTAGTGAACGTATGAACTGAGCTCCAGGTAGCAGTTTCTAGAATGTCTCTGGTAGGAACCCCTCTGAGAAAGGCTGCAGAAGTAGATGCAGCTCTGGTGGAATGGGATCTGATCCCCTTGGGGACAGGTTTACTATGATGCATGTAGCAGAAACGAATACAATGGCTTATTCCATTTTGAAATAGTCTGCTTTGAAATAGCTTTTCCCTCTGCTCCTGCAGAAAATGCCACCAGTAGTTGCTCAGATTTTCTTAGAGATTTTGTCCTGTTCAAGTAGAATCTTAGGTGTCTATGTGCATCCAATGAATGCAAAATCCGCTCCCCTTGTTCTGTGGATTTGGGAAAAAAGTTGGCAGATGAATAGTCTGATTAAGAGTCACACTAGATACCACTTTGTGCATAAAGGATGGATTGGTCCTGAGCGCTACCCTGTCCTGGTAGAAAATAATGAAAGCTCCACTGCCATGAGAGCCTGTAGTTCTGAAATCCTTCTGGCTGAAGTGACTGCTAAAAGAAAAGCTGTCTTCCAAGAGAGAAATTTTATGTCCGCAGTAGCAGCTGGTTCAAAAGGAGGTAAAGTGAGCTTTTCCAACACAAAATTGAGGTCCCATGCAGGAGTTTGTGCTCTCCTGGGAGGTCTTAAATTTTTGGCCCCTCTGAGATACTGATTTAGCAGGGGATGAGAAAAGAGGGGAGGCTCTGTGTTGTAATGAGATGAAATGGCAGAGGCATGGAATTTTATGGAAGAGAAAGATAGGCCCTTGTGAAGCATCTCAGTTAAATATTGCAGAATCTGAGGAATATTGGGCATTGCTGTGCTTATTTCCTTGTGCCCGATTCCAGGCACAGAATCTTCCATTTATCAGCATAAGATTTTCTAGCACTAGGCCTTCTAGCCTTCAAAATGACATCCATCACAGGTTTGCTGAGAGATGCAACTGGTGAAATTAGTTGATTAGCCATTCTGGAAGACTCAAGAGTTTGGAGAGGAGTGTGTCGAATTTGATAGCTCTGCTGAGACAGTAGATAAGGTGTCTGAGGTAGGTACCATGGACGAAGGTGTGACACATTGCGTAGGAGCGGGTACCAGTGTTGGCGAGGCCAGTCTGGAGCAATCAGAATAATTTTTGTTTTTTCCTGTCAGACTTTTAGTAATACCTTGGAGAGCAAAGGCAGAGGGGGAAAGGCATAGACTGATAGGTTTTTCCAGCTGAAGGATAGAGCATCCACTTTCCAAGCTATTTTGTGATGGATTCTTGTGCAGAATTTGTCCAACTGATAGTTTTGGGGTCAAAAAGATCTATGTCTGGGCTCCCCCATTTGCTTGTCAACATGAAGATTTATGAATCCAGTTTTCATTCGTCTGGGTCTTTAAGATTTCTGATTAGTTCGTCTGCCAGAGTATTTTACTTCCCTGGCAGAAACTGGGCTTGTAGATGTATTTGGTCAGTCAAGGCCGTGTTCCACAATGCCATGACTAGTCTGCAAAGGGGGTAGGAATGGTACCCCCCCGACTGTGGTATTGTCCGTCTTTATCAGTAGTTGCCCTGGATGAAGAAAGTCCTTGAAAGCTGTCACAGCATTCTGTACAGCTAGCATCTCTTTCTGGTTGATATGCAGGTGTATTTGATATGGGCTCCATTCGCCCTGAATGCATCTCCCTGCCAGATGCGCGCCCCCCCAAGCATAGTCTGATGTGTCTGTTGTCAGGATTTGGGTGGCAGGGGGTGGAATGAATGACGGTCCCCTGTTTTGGTGACAGGCCTCCGCCCACTATAGGAACTCTTGTTGCAGGCAAGGAATGATATGAATCACTGTTTCCAGGCTGTGACAATGTTGACTCCATAAGCATTTTAGGTACCACTGAAGTTTCCTCATATGCAGTCTTGCATATGGAATTAGAAAAATGCAGGAAAGCCATGAACCCCAAGGCCTGCAGAATTTGTCTTGCAGATAACTGGGTTTTTGTGGCCACTTGTTTGAAGTAAGTCATCAATTGGATTTGTTTTTCTGGCGTGAGGTAAGTCATCTGGGCAGTTGTATTCAAGCTTGCACCCAGGAATGTAATTTTTTTTGAGAAGGTACCAGTTGTGATTTCTTTTCGTTTATGGTGTACCCTAGGCAAGTTAGAAGCCCTTTTACAAATGCCAAATGCTGTAGAAGAGTGTCCTTTTTTTTTTGCCTGAATTAGACAATCGTCCAGATAAGGATAAATTTGAATGTTTCTCTGTCTGCAAAATGCAATTACTGGTGCCAGGCACTTTGTGGAGTCCCAGGGCGCAGTAGATAAGCCAAAGGGCAGTGCAGAGAAAGTACAGTTTTGTACCTACCATAAATGTAGATGTTAGAGTGTTCACCCTGCTGCAGTCATCACACTTGGGTTATCCTGTCGTCAGGCGGTCCCGCAGTCAGCCGGAATTCCAAAGTCTTGGTCCGGCGTCGGTTGCGTCGCCTCTTTCCTGACGTCAGTGCGCCAGGGGTATATATATTGCAACCGATGCCATTTTCTTCAGTTTTTCTTGCCCCAGATGTCAGGTGCCCCTTGAAAAGGTGGTCAGAAAAGAGTTCCAAATGGAGTAACCTCTGCACAAACACAAAAATCCCTTCAGCTATAAGCAAATACATCAGTAAGGAATAGAAGAGATTTAGTTAGTAGATCAGAGGGGATGGAGGGGGGGGGGGTAACCTGGACTGCAGCAGGGTGAACACTCGAACATCTACATTTATGGTAGGTACAAAACTGTACTATGTTCATCGTGTTACCCTGCTGCAGTCATCACACTTGGGTTGAATCCCAAAGCTAAGGTAGGGTGGAGGTATCATAGAGGATTAATGGAGGCTATAAGGCCCTGCAGAACTGCAGTGGCGAAGCCCGCCCTGGTCAGAGTAGAGTAGAGGTAAGTGATCGTGTTTGGTAAAGGTGTGTACTGAACTCCAAGTTGCAGCTTCTAAAATCTCCTTGGTTGGAACCCCCCTGAGGAAGGCTGTAGAGGTAGCTGTAGCCCTGGTAGAGTGGGGCCTAATGGTAGCAGGAACAGGTTTCCCATGATGGGTATTAGCAGAAACGTATGCAATGACCTATCCATTTAGATATGGTTTGCTTTGATATAGCCTTCCCTTGAGAAGCTGTAGCATAGGATACAAAGAGCTGGTCAGACTTACTGAAAACCTTAGTTTTGTCCAAATAGTAACAAAGTTGTCTGTGAATGTCCAAGGAATGCAGGAGTCTCTCACCTTTGTTCTGTGGATTTGGGAAGAAGGTGGGCAAGTGGATGGTTTGATTTAAAGCCACACTGGAAACCACCTTAGGCATAAAGGAAGGATTAGTTCATAGAGAAACTCTGTCTTGATGAAAAAATTAGGAAAGGTTCCACAGCCATTAGTGCCTGTAGCTCTGAGACTCTCCTAGGTGAAGTTATTGCTAGGAGCTTCCATGATAGGAACTGAAGATCTGCAGAGAAAGCTGGTTCAAAGGGAGGTAGCATAAGTTTTTCCAGAACAAAATTGAGGTCCCATGTTGGTGTAGGAGCTCTCCTGGGTGGTCTAATGTTTTTTGCCCCTCTGAGGAACTGCATTAGAAGAGGATGTGAAAATAAAGGTGGATCAGTGTTGTAGTGAGCTAAAATAGCTGAAGCATGTACTTTAATGGAGGAAAAAGAAAGTCATTTGTGCAACATCTCAGCTAAATACTGTAGAATGTGAGGCATGTGAGGCTGAATTGTGTCTTGGCCTTTAGCTTGGTTCCAGGCACAAAACCTTTTCCATTTGTCCGAATAAGCCTTCCTGGTGCTTGGTCTCTTGGCTTCCAGAATGACATCCAGAACTGCTTGTGAAAGAGGAGCTGGTTGGATGTTTAGTTGATTTGCCATGCAGCCAGATTTAAAGTTTTGAGTTGGCTGTGAAGAATCTGATTGATTGTTGCGGGAGCAAATGGGGGATTTGAGGCAATATCCATGGAGGGCTGTGGACCATATTTCTCAGTAGCAGGTACCAGTGCTGACGTGGCCAGTCTGGGGCTATGAGAATTAGTCGTGGTGTCTCCTTTTTGACTTTCAGAAGAACCTTTGTGAGGAGAGGCAATGGAGGGAAGGCATAAACTGTTAGGTTTTTTCCAACTGAAAGAGTGCGTCCGCTTTCCTAGCTTGTTGGCGAAATGTCCTTGTACAAAATTTTGTTAGCTGATAGTTTTGAGGACTGGCAAACAGGTCTATGTCTGGAAGGCCCCATTTGTGAGTTATCATTGCAAATATTTGTGGATCCAGTTTCCACTCGTGGGGATCCTTGATGTTTCTGCTGAGGTCGTCTGCCAATGTGTTCTTCTGTCCTGGCAGGAATTGAGCTTGTAACTTAACTTGGTAAGCCAGAGCTGTGTTCCATAAGAGCATTGCTTGCCTGCATAGAGGGTAGGAATGTGTACCCCCTTGTTTATGTACCACATTACTGTGGTGTTGTCCGTCCTTATTGCAAGTTGTCCTGGATGTAATAGATCCTTGAAGGCTGTCAGAGCTTTCTGTACAGCTAGCATCTCTTTTTGATTTATGTGCAGATTTCTTTGATCTGCGGTCCATAGGCCTTGAATGCACTGCCCTGCCATGTGTGCCCCCCAGGCATAGTCTGAAGCATCTGTTGTGATAGTTTGCCTGGCTGGGGACAAGGTGAAAGGCTGACCCTTGTTGAGGTGACATGCCTGTGACCACCATAGAAATTCCTGCCGTAGGCAGGGAATGAGAGATAATGTGTCCAAGCTGTGGCTGTGTTGAGACCATACACTTTTTAGGTACCACTAATTTCCTCATATGCAACTTTGCAAATGGTATTATTAGAATGCAAGATGCCATGAAGCCCAAAGCCTGCAGAATTTTTCTTGCAGTTAATTGGGTCTTTGTTGCCATTGTCATGAAACTGAGTCAGTTGTAGTAGTTTGTCTGGAGTAAGGTAAGCCTTCTGGGCCGTTGTATTCAAGCTGGCACCCAGGAATGTCATTTTTTGTGAGGGTACTAGATTTGACTTCTTTTCGTTCACTGTGTACCCCAGGCAATTTAGTAGATGCTTTACAAAGGCCAGATGATGTAAGAGAATGTCTTTGTTTTCTGCTTGGATGAGGCAGTCGGCCAGGTATGGATATAGTTGAATTCCTCTTTGTCTGCAGTATGCAATTACTGGTGCCAGGCATTTTGTGAAGACTCTGGGCGCAGTAGAGAAGCCAAAGGGCAGTGCAGAGAATTGGTAATGGGCTGAACCTGCAATGAAACGGAGGTATCTTCTGCAATTTTGTCTGATAGGGACATGCAGGTATGCCTCCTTGAGGTCCAACGTTACTAGCCATGCTTCCTTGCACAACATGGGAAGTAGCTGCTGTAGTGTTAGCATCTTGAATTTTGGAACTTGTAAGTAAGTGTTTATAATTGAAAAGTCCAGTACTGGTCTCCAGGCACTGTCCTTACTGGGCACTAGAAAAAGTCTCGCGTAAAATCCTTGGCCTTGCTCTCGAGTAGGTACCAGTTGAACGGCTCTCATGTCCATGAGAGCTGTAATTTGTTTTTGTGCCTCTGCCCATTGATTTTGTGGCAGGTTTGGCATTCCTCTTTTCATTGGCAAGGTGTGAAAGTGGAATCTGTATCCTCTTAAAATTATGTCTAGGACCCATTTGTCCTTTGTGACAATGTGCCTGTTGTCTGCAAAAAGAGCTAGTTTCCCCCCCCCATGGGGGCAGCCAAGAGAGTATTGCTTGGCCAGATGAGGTGCAAGTCATTGAGTTTGTCTTCTGGTGGACTGAGACCTGTCTTTTCCTCCCTTCTGTGTTGTAGTGCCCCACTGGCGAGGTTTGTACTGAGCTTGTGGTTGTCCTCTGCCCCTTGGGCGTCTGTATTTACCCCTCTGTGGTCTATCAGTAGCTGGAAAGGACCAATTTTTTGTTGGCCAGTTTCTGCTGAAACGAGGGGGTTGTACCTGTAGGAAATCTTTGACTGTCTGCATAGATTTTGCCTTATCCTCCATTTTCTTTAAAACTTCTTCTGCTCTAACTCCAAAAAGAACATCCTGCTGTAAGGGAGCATCTAGTAGTTTTGCTTTAACATGATCAGGCAAGGTTTGTTCCTTTAACCAAGCATGCCTCATTATAACGGACCCAGTGACAGCTGCTCTGCAGGAGGCCTCCAAAGAATCAAACCCACATTGCAAGGTATGTTTGCCCACCTGTTCAGTGGCATGTAACAGATCCTGTACTTCTTTTAAATCAGATTGTTGAGGGGGAGAGGTAATTTTTTGCTTTAACTGAGAGATTAGGAATTGCTGATACTTAAGCATGTGAAATTGACAATTCAGTGCCCTCATAGCTAGTGTGGCTAAGGTGTAAACCTTTTTCTCCCACCTGTCTAGTGCTCTAGAATCCCTCTCAGAAGGTACTGGGTTTTTAGCCATAGAAGCCTTAGCCCCCTTGGGACCCTGGGAGACAGTCTCTGGGTCAGCTACAGGGCTTTTGTAAAGAAATTTATGTGAATCAGGCACTCTATAGTATCTGTCAGGCTTAGCCGGAGCAGGAGGAAGAGAATCAGGGTTCAAACTGGATTCTAAATAGACATAATCAACAATGTCCAAAACTGGAGGGATGGCAAGTGGTCTGTGTTGGGGGAGCAAAAGAAACTCTCTGAGCCTTTTCTTAGAGTCAGAGAAGTCCTGACCCTCCCAATGAAAATGTTCCCTCATAGTGTAAAGTTTCCCCAAAGGAGTAGTCTTCAGGAGGAGAGGCTGAGGGAATAGAGTCCTCAGCATCAGAGTCTTCATAAGGAGAGGAGGAGTAATCTTGGTCCTCAGAGGAGCCTGAAGAAATGGACACTTGTTCAGAGGATGCATAATCTTCCTCTTGTCTAGGCCTTTTGTCAGGAGGGGGCTGGGAACCCCTGATTAAAGAAATTAAATCTTCAGCCATTTTGAGCATCTGTTTCTTAGGCACAGGGCCTTGAACAGGAGACTGAAGAGCAGGCCTTTTAGATTTAGTAGGAGTCTTCGATTTAGAAAACGTTTTAATGGTGAGAGACTGTCTGAAAACGCCTTCAGAAAAGTACAGTTTTGTACCTACCATAAATGTAGATGTCCGATAGGTATGCATCTGCAGTCATAACATATGGGTTGTCCTGCCTCAGGCAGCCCTTCGGTCGGCCGGATTCCAAAGTCTGGGTCTGGCCTCGGCTGATGTCGCACACGCCTTCAGAAAAGTACAGTTTTGTACCTACCATAAATGTAGATGTCCGATAGGTATGCATCTGCAGTCATAACATATGGGTTGTCCTGCCTCAGGCAGCCCTTCGGTCAGCCGGATTCCAAAGTCTGGGTCTGGCCTCGGCTGATGTCGCACTTTCCCCGACGTCAGAGCTTCTGGGGTATAAAAGCATCAGCCGACGCCATTTTCCTCAGTGTTTCTTGCCCCAGATGCCAGGTGCCCTCCAGGAAGGCTAAATTTGGATAAATGTAGAAAGTTCCAAACAGTAGCAAAAAAATATATACATATATACAAACAAACAAATACACAATAATAGATTCCCCCAGTTAGCTGAAAGAGGAGTAAGCACCCTAGGAATACCACAGAGGGGAAGGAGGGTGGGTAATCCTGACTGCAGATGCATACCTATCGGACATCTACATTTATGGTAGGTACAAAACTGTACTATGTCCTTCAAGGATGCATCTGCAGTCATAACATATGGGTAGAATACCATAGCCAAACTGGAGGAGGAGGTACTAAGATAAGGAAGGTGTAGTTAAGATCCCCTGTAAAACTGCAGTTGCAAAGCCTGCTCGGGATCTGGAATATAAAGGTAGATTATAATGCTTGGCAAATGTATGCACGGAGCTCCAAGTAGCAGCTTCTAAAATGTCCTTGGTAGCCACCCCTCGTAGGAAAGCTGTAGTGGTGGCTGTGACCCTTGTGGAATGAGGCCTGATATTTTCAGGAGCTGTCTTTCCATGAAAAGAGTAGCAAAAGCGAATGCAATTTCCTATCCATTTTGAAATTGTCTGCTTGGAAATTGCTTTTCCTTGCACCCCAGTTGCATAGGCTACAAAAAGTTGGTCAGTTTTTCTGCTGGTTTTAGTTCTGTCCAGATAGTAGCGTAGCTGTCTGTGTATATCCAAGGTGTGCAAGAGTTTTTCTCCTTTGTTCTGTGGGTTAGGGAAGAACGTAGGCAAATGAATGGCTTGGTTCAAGGATACCCTGGATACCACCTTTGGCATGAAAGTAGGATTGGTTCTCAGGGACACTCTATCCTGGTGAAAAATAAGGAAAGACTGCACTGCCATTAATGCCTGTAGCTCGGATACTCTTCTTGCCGAAGTGATTGCCAGAAGGAATGCAGTTTTCCAAGATAAAAATTGTAAGTCTGCTGATGCTGCTGGTTCAAAAGGAGGTAGAGTCAATTTTTCCAGCACGAAATTGAGATCCCATGCAGGTAGAGAGGGTCTCCTTGGAGGTTTAACATTTTTGATCCATCTCAAAAATTGTCTGAGTAGAGGGTGAGAGAAGATAGGAGGATCCATATTGTATTCTGCAGAAATTGCTGAAGCATGAATCTTAATGGAAGAGTAAGTCAGGCCATTGTGGAACAATTCTGCTAAGTATTCTAGGATGTGTGCTAGGTTTGCCACTGAGACATCCGTGCCCTTTGATGTGCTTCAAATGAGGAATCTCTTCCATTTAGCTGAGTATGTCTTCCTTGTGGAGGGTCTGCGAGCCTCCAGGATAATGTCCTTGACCCTCTGAGATAACACAGTCTGGTTTGGTTTTAAGCAATTTTCCAGGCAGTTAGTTGCAGAGTTTTCAAGTTTGGATGCAGGGTCTTGAAATTGTTCTGCGTTAGAAGAAGAGGACATAGGGGTAGAGGCCATGAGTTCGCCTGAGACATGCTTTTCAGTAGCGGATACCAGTGTTGTCTTGGCCAGTCCGGAGCTATTAGTATCACCTTTGGCTGTTCCTCCCTGATCTTCAGTAGAACCTTGTACATCAATGGGAGAGGTGGGAATGCATACACTATTAGGGCATTCCAGCTGAAAAAGAGAGAGACTCCACCCTCCAGGCTTCTGGGTGGTATGTCCTTGAGCAGAATTTCTTCAGTTGGTGGTAGAGAGGGGAGGCGAACAGATCTATCTCTGGCAATCCCCATTTCTTTGTTATAAGTTTGAAAATGTCTGGATGCAGCATCCATTCGTGAGCATCCGTGGTAGTCCTACTTAAGCTGTCTGCTAGTGAATTCTCTTTTCCTGGTACAAATATGGCCTGCAGCTGGATATTGAGATTCAGGCCTAGGCTCCACAGATCCATTGCCATCCGGCATAGAGGGTAGGAATGCGTGCCTCCCTGTTTGTTTATGTACCACATGACCGTGGTGTTGTCTGTCCTTATCAGCAGATGTCCTTGCTGGAGGAATGGTTTGAATGCCTCGATTGCATGCTTCACTGCCAGCATCTCCTTTTGGTTTATGTGCAAGTTTAGCTGTCCTTGAGGCCATAGGCCTTGGATACATTTGTCCTCCATGTGTGCTCCCCATCCTAGGTCTGAGGCGTCCGTGGTGATGGTCTGCCTTGGTTTTGGTTTCTTGAAAGGCAACCCTCTGTTGGACTGGCAGGCCTGAGCCCACCACAGGAATTCCTTTTGAAGGCATGGAATGATTGGTATCATGGTTTCTAGACTGTGTCTGCGTTGAGACCATACATTCCTTAGGTACCATTGTAATTTCCTCATATGCAGCCTGGCATGTGGGATCAAGATTATGCAGGATGCCATGAAACCCAGGGCCTGCAGGACTTTCCTTGCAGTAAGCTGAGTTTGTCTTGTCAAAGTCATGAAATAATCTGGAAGTTGTTTTTGTTTTTCTTCTGTGAGAAAAGCCATCTGAGTTAATGTGTCCAGATCCGCACCCAAGAAGGTTATCCTTTGGGATGGCACTAGTCTTGACTTTTGGATGTTGACTGTGTATCCCAAAGCCTGTAGCAGGTGTATGACATAGGCCAAATCCTTTATCAATTTTGTCTTGTTGTCCGCTTGTATTAGGCAGTCGTCCAGGTATGGGTAGATTTGAATTCCCTGAAGTCTGCAATGTGCAATTACTGATGCCAAGCATTTCGTGAATACTCTGGGTGCAGTAGATAAGCCAAAGGGCAATGCTGAGAATTGATAATTCTCTGATCCTGCAAGAAATCTGAGGTGTCTTCTGCAATCTGGCCGGATAGGGACGTGCAGGTATGCCTCCTTGAGATCTAGAGTCACCAGCCAAGACTCCTTGCCCAACATGGGAAGAAGTTGCTGTAGGGTCAGCATTTTGAATTTTGGTGCAATGAGATATGTGTTCAGTGCGGACAAGTCGAGAATAGGCCTCCATTGGTTTTCTTTTCTTGGTACAAGGAATAGTCTGGAGTAAAATCCTTGGCCTTGTTCCATAGATGGTACCCTTTCTATCGCTTTCATCTGAAGTAAATTTTTGATTTGTCTTAAAGCCTCTGGCTTCTGATTTGGTGGTAGGTTTGGCATTCCGCTCCTTTTTGGTAAAGTGTGGAAGTGAAACCTGTATCCTTTGTCTATTGTTTGCAATGTCCATGTGTCCTTTGTAATGCAATGCCAGTTTCTTGAGAATAAAGCCAGCTTTCCGCCCAAGGGAGCTTCCAGTTGTTCCCTGGTAGGCAAAATCAGAGTCAAGTCATTGTGTCTGTCCTGTGCTAGTGGTTGTAGTTGCAGCTGTGGCACTACTCCTCTGGTTGGCAGGCTGCCACTGATGGCCCCTATAGGCACCCTTTGATTGACCTCTGCCTCGAGGGCGTCTATTCCTGCCCCTTTGTGCTCTGGAGGTGTCTGGAAAGGACCAATTCTTGGAAGGCCAGTTTCTGCTGAACCTCGGAGGTTGGACCTGTAGGAATTCCTTTACTGTTTGCACAAAATTTGCTTTTTCTTCCACTTTCTTTAGAATCTCCTGTGCAGGGGAGCCAAATAAACTTTGTTTCTCCATTGGAGCATCTAGGAGCTTAGCCTTGACATGGTCTGGCAGGGATTGCTCTTTTAGCCAAGCATGCCTACGAATTACTGCCCCAGTCATAGCTGATCTAAATGAAGCCTCCAGTGCATCATAGCCACATTTTAAGAAATGATTACTGACCTGCTGAGAGTTGTGTACCAAATCCTGAAGGGATTTACGGTCTAAAGGTTCAGGAGAAGAAAGCTTCTTATTCAGCTGATCTAACAAATATTCTTGGTACTGTATCATATGGAATTGACAGTTTAATGCCCTGGCAGAGAGAGTAGCAGATGTATAAACCTTTTTACCCCATCTCTCTAATGCTCTAGACTCTCTTTCAGAGGGTAGGGGATTTTTGGCAGTGGCAGCTGCAACACCTTTTGGGCCCTGTGAAATAGTTTCTGGGTCTGCAGCATGGGCTTTATACAGGTGGAAGTGAGAATCCGGGACCCTGTAGTATCTGTCAGGTTTGGCAGGGGCGGAGGGAGAGAATCAGGTGCAGAACTAACATCATTATACACATCATCAATTACAGTTAGCACTGGTGGTATGGCTAAGGGCCTATGCTGGGGCAAATGTAAAAAAGTCCTTAGTCTTTTTCTAGAATCAGAAAAATCCTGACCCTGCCATTGAAAGTGTTCCCTCATAGAGTGCAAGGTCTCCCCAAAGGAAAATTCTTCAGGAGGGGAGGCCGAAGGGATAGAGTCTTCAGCATCTGAATCCTCATAAGGAGAATAGGCCCCTTCCTGATGGTCTGAGAAATCAGATCCATCCGTGGAGTAATCAGAGGAGACAGGTTCAGTCCTAGGCCTTTTGTCTGGTGGAGGTTGGGAGGCCCTGTCTGGGTGAGATTGGGAACCCCTAATCAAGGAGATAAGGTCCTCAGCAAGACTGAGAATCTGAGAGCTTGAGGAAGGCCTCTGAGAAGTAGATTTGGCAGGTAAAGCTTTTGAAAGTTTGGCAGCTTTAGCCCTGGAGAAGGCCTTAACAGACATAGAAGCTGGGGGCCTAGCTGCCCCACGTGCAGGTGTAGAAATGTCCAATGGAATGGTGTCGGACAAATCTTGAGCGCTAGCTTCGGTAGGGATTTCTGAAGCCGACTCAGCCGGGGCCTCTCTGGCCTCGGTTGTCGGAGGTATGGTTTCTGTCGTAGTAAGAACCAAGTGCTCGGTTTCAGCCGAAACCGAGACACTCGTGGTAGGCCTAGCCGTGGTTTCAGCCGAAACCGCGGGCCGTGAGTGTCGGTCCTTTTCCCTGCGTTTTTTGGCCAAATGCGTAGTCGGAGTCTCCGATGGCATTTTATATGCAAAAGCGGATCCGAAAAATTCTTCTGCAAACTCCGACCGACGTCTAAGAGTCCGTCGGTTGAAGGAAGCACAGGCTAAACAAGCTGATACGTCGTGGTCTGGGCCTAAGCAAGGAAGGCAGTAAGAATGGAAATCCTTATGAGGTATTTGTTTCCCACAAGTTAAACAATTATTTACTTTGACATCGGCTGAGGCAAGAAAGAGTCCCCAACGGGGTACTTAGCTTTTTTCGAAGTCTTCGGTAGCTGAAATCTCTGGATCTGACCGACCGGCACTTGCGAACAGCTTCTGCTTCGGGCACCGCGCGGCAAGAAAGACTGAGGAAAATGGCGTCGGCTGATGCTTTTATACCCCAGAAGCTCTGACGTCGGGGAAAGTGCGACATCAGCCGAGGCCAGACCCAGACTTTGGAATCCGGCCGACCGAAGGGCAGCCTGAGGCAGGACAACCCATATGTTATGACTGCAGATGCATCCTTGAAGGACATCTGATGGCGTTTCTGAAGCACCGACATCTTTTTTAGCAATGTCGTCGGAAGGGACTGAACTAAATGGCGTCGGCCTGGTGCATTCCGTAGCGGTCTCGGGTTCCAGATCTGCGGTCGTCAGGGGCTGCGTCGGGGCCTCACTGAGGACCGGAGACCGGATCAGCCGAGGCTTCGGAATCTGGCTTAGGCCTGGGTTATCGGTCCTTATCTTTGCATTTTTTGTGCACGCCGGTAGTCAGTTGCTCCGACGGCATGGTATAGTTAAATTTCCTACCGAAGTAGTGTCATGCAAAATCAAAGCGTCTTAATAGTACGCTTATTAAACCTAGCACAAAACCGACAAAAGTGACGTCGTGGTCTGGGCCTAGGCAAGGTATACAATAAGAATGAAAATCGTTATGAGGTATTTGCTTCCCACAAGAAATACAATTGTTAACTTTTTCTGACATCGGTCTGAGGCAAGAAAAGTTTCCCCAACGGGGTACTTAGCTTTATAGAAGACTTCGGTCTGAAATTCGAAAATCTCAGAAGTCGGCCGACCGGCACTTGCGAACTGCTTCTGCTTCGGGCACCGCGCGGCAAGAAAGACTGAAGAAAATGGCGTTGGTTGCAATATATATACCCCTGGCACACTGACGTCAGGGAAGAGGCGACAGCAACCAACGCTAGACCAAGACTTTGGAATTCCGGCCGACTGCGGGACCGTCTGACGACAGGATAACCCAAGTGTGATGACTGCAGCAGGGTAACACGATGAACATCTGCTAATGTAAATAGGCTGCTTTGAAGCGGAGGTATCTTCTGCAAAATTCCCTGATTGGGATATGCAGGTAAGCCTCTTAAGTCTACAGTTACCAACCAGGCATCCTTGCCTAGCATAGGTAATAACTGTTGTAGAGTCAGCATCTTGAATTTTGGAATGTCCAGGAATGTATTTAGAATGGATAAGTCCAGAATTGGACGCCATGATATCTTTTCTGGGTACCAGGAAAAGTCTTGAATAAAAACATTTTCCTTTTTCCTTTTCTGGTACTGGTTGAATAGCCCCCATATTCATGAGGGACATAACTTGTTTCTGGGCCTCTGCCCACTGATTTGGAGGCAGATCTGGCCACCTGATTGGAATTGGCAACGTGTGGAAATTAAATATGTATCCCTGGGATACTATATTTAAAACCCACTTGTCCTGGGTAATGAGATGCCAATTTTGAGCATGAAGTGCAAGTTTCCCCCCCCAAAGGGGCTGCCAAAAGGTAAGTGCTTGGAAATGGCAGAGGAAAGTCATTGAGACTGTTTACCGTAGGGAGGTGCCTTGCTACTTCCAGATTTGGAGGTGGAGGCACCCCATTGTTTTGTTCTGCAAGTTCATTGTGACTGAAACTTGGAGCCTTTGGAGTGTCTGGGTTTGACCTGAGCGGCTCTGGTGGGTACTGGAAAGGACCAATTCTTAGTAGGCCAGTGCCTACTGAACCTGGGTGGCTGCACTTGCAGGAAATCTTCTACAGTTTGCATAGATTTAGCTTTGTCTTCCATCTTTCTCAAAACTTCCTCTGCCTTATTACCAAATAGACTGTCCTATTGTAAAGGAGCATCCAACAATTTTGCTTTAACATGATCTGGCAGATTTTGCTCCTTGAGCCAAGCATGCCTTATCACAGATCCAGTTACACAAGCCCCGCAAGAGGCCTCCAAGGAATCAAAACCACATTGCAAAGTATGCTTTGCAACTTGTTCAGCTGAATACAATAAATCCTGTAACTCTATTTTCCACACAGTCAGAAATCAACAATTTTCTGTTTAAGCCCATAACATGCTGCTGATATTTAAGCATATGAAATTGACAGTTTAAAGCCCTGATTGCCAGGGTTGCAGACGTGTAAACCTTCTTACCCCATCTATCCAGCGCCCTGGAGTCTCTATCAGAAGGGGTAGGATTTTTAGCAGTAGAAGCCTTAACACCCTTGGGACCCTGAGAAATTGTTTCAGGGTCAGCAGTAGGGATTTTAAAAAGGAATTTGTGGGAGTCAGGAACCCTGTAATATCGGCTGGCTTACTAGGAGCCGGAGGCAAGGAATCAGGAGCCATGCTGGATTCTGAGAAAACATCAACAATGTCTAGAACAGGAGGTATAGCCAACGGCCTATGCTGTGGAAGAAGGAAATCCCTAAGCCTCTTTTTGGATTCTGAAAACTCCTGACTCTCCCAACGAAAATGTTCCCCTTAAAGTATGTTAAGTTTCTCCAAAAGAAAAATCCTCAGGAGAAGCAGAAGGGATGGATTCTTCTGCATCAGAGTCCTCATAAGGTGGAAGGTACAGTTGTGTACACTTACCATAAATGTAGATGTTCAAGTGTATTCACTGTTGATGACATTACATTTGGGTAATCCTGCTGGCAGGTTGCCGTCAGCCGGCCTGAATTCCAAAGTCTTGGGTCCTACGTCTGCTGCTGTCGCCCCTTCCCTGACGTCAGGTCATCAGGAGGTATAAAAGAAGTAGCCGACGCCATTTTCTTCAGTTTTTCTTGCCCTAGATGTCAGGTACCCCCAAAAAGGGTAGCCAAACTTTATATAAATACACAAATATAAATGTTACCTTCATCCATAAGCAAATACATCACATAGTTAGTATAAATCAGAGAAGGAAAGATAAGATCCAAAAGAAAAAAGGGGGAAGGCGGGTGTGTAACCTGGACTGCAACAGTGAATACACTCGAACATCTACATTTATGGTAAGTGTACATAGCTGTACAACTGTACTATGTTCTTCATGTTTCACTGTTGCAGTCATTACATTTGGGTAGAGTCCCAAAGCTATGGTTGGGAGGCTGGAACTAGACAGCAGCAGGAGCAGCTATGAGGCCCTGCAGAACTGCAGTGGCAAAGCCTGCCCTGGATTTAGAGTAGAGTGGCAGATGATAATGCTTTGTAAAGGTGTGCACTGAACTCCAAGTAGCCGCCTCTAAAATGTCTCTGGTTGGTACTCCCCTGAGAAAGGCTGAAGTGGTTGCAGCTCTGGTGGAATGAGGCCTAATTCCCTTAGGCACTGGCTTGCCATGGTGTAAGTAGCAGAAATGAATGCAGTGTCCTAACCACTTATAGTCTGCTTTGAGATGGGCTTTCCTTGTGATCCTGCAGCATATGCCACTAGTAATTGCTCTGTCTTCCTGAAAGCTTTGGTTCCGTCCAAGTAGAATCTAAGCTGTCTGTGTATGTCCAAAGAATGCAGAATTCTTTCCCCCTTGTTCTGTGGATTTGGGTATAAGGTAGGCAGATGGATGGCTTGGTTAAGCGCCACACTGGACACTACTTTAGGCATAAATGTTGGATTTGTCCTCAGGGAGACCCTGTCCGGATGAAAAATTATGAAAGGTTCCACAGCCATGAGCGCCTGTAGCTCTGAAACTCGTCTTGCAGAAGTAATTGCCAAGAGCAGCGCTGTTTTCCAAGATAAAAACTTGTCAGCAGTAGCCGCTGGCTCAAAAGGAGGCAGGGTGAGTTTTTCCAAGACACAGTTGAGTTCTCATGCAGGTATTGGTAGTCTCCTTGGGGGTCTTAATTTTTTGGCTCCTCTGAGGTACTGCCTTAATAAAGGATGAGAAAAAAGTGGTGGCTCTGTGTTGTAATGAGCCAAAATGGCAGAAGCATGAATTTTGATTGATGAAAAAGATAGGCCTTTGTCCAGCATCTCAGTTAAGTATTGCAAAATCTGAGGAATATTTGGTACCGCTGTATCAGTTCCCGGTGTCTGGTTCCAGGCACAGAATCTCTTCCATTTTCCAGCATAAGACTTTCTAGTACTAGGCCTTCTGACTTCCAGAATGACATCCATCACAGCTTTAGAGAGGTGTTTTTTGTATGACTACATTATCCACCATGCTGCCAAGTTTAATGTCCTGAGTTGGGTGTGCATGATCTGATTGTTTTGCTGGGACAGTAGTTGAGGTACTTGAGGTGAGGTCCAAGCTGGGTATAGAGATAAGTTCCTTAGTATTGGATACCAGTACTGGCGTGGCCAGTCTGGGGCAAATCATTATCATCCTTGCTTCTGTCTGACCTTTAGGAGCAGCTTGGGGAGTAGAGGCAGTGGAGGAAAGACATACACTGATAGGTTTTTCCACCTTTCCACTATCCATGCTTGTCTGTGATAAGTCCTTGTGCAGAATCTTTTTAGTTCGTAATTGAGAGGGGAGGCAAATGGATCTATGTCCGGGCATCCCCATTTCCTTGTTATCATGCTGAAGACTTGTGGATCCAGCTTCCACTGGTGGGGATCCATGAGGTTTCTGCTTAGTTCGTCTGCCAGAATATTTTCCTTTCCTGGCAGGAATTGTGCCTGCAGATGTACTTGGCAATTCAAAGCTGTGTCCCACAAGGTCATGGCTAGTCTGCAATGGGGGTAAGTATGTGTACCCCCCTGCTTGTTTATGTACATGACCATGGTGATGTCTGTCTATCAGTAGTTGTCCTGGATGAAGTAGGTCCTTGAAGGCTGTCAGGGCATTTTGAACAGCTAACATCTCTTTTTGATTGATATGTAAATGCATTTGGATTGAGGACCATGTGCCCTGAATGCATCTTCCTGCCATGTGGGCTCCCCAAGCATAGTCTGATGCATCCGTTGTTAGTGTCTGCCTGGAGATAATGTGAATGACTGTCCCTTGTTCTGGTGACAAGCCTTTGCCCACCATCGAAACTCCTGTTGCAGGCAGGGAATGAGAGCAATGACTTACCAGGCTGTGGCAATGTTGAGTCCAAACGCTTTTTAGGTACCACTGAAGTTTCCTCATATGCAGTCTTGCATATGGAATTAGTAGGATGCAGGATGCCATGAAGCTAGTCAGTTGCCTTTGTCTGGTGTGAGATAGGCCATCTGGACAGTTGTATTCAAGCTTGCACCCAGGAATGTAATCTCTTGTGAGGGTAGTAGTTTTGATTTCTTTTTGTTGACTGTGTACCCTAGGCATGTTAGAAGTCTTTTCACGAACGCCAGATGTTGAAGAAGAATGTCCTTGTTCTCTGCTTGAATGAGAGAGTCATCTAAGTAACGATATATTTGTATTCCTCTGTCTGCAGAATGCAATTACTCGTGCCAGGCACTTTGTAAAGACCCTGGGCGCAGTGGATAAGCCAAAGGGCAGTGCAGAGAATTGGTAATGCCTTGAACCTGCCTTGAATCTTAGGTATCTTCTGCATGGATGTCCGATTGGAACATGCAGTATGCCTCTTTTAGGTCTAAAGTCACAAGCCAAGCATTCTTGCCCAGCATGGGCAGAAGCTGCTGCAAAGTCAACATTTTGAATTTTGGAATATTCAGAAAAGTGTTCAGAATAGATAGGCCCAGTATCGGCCTCCAGGCCTTGTCCTTTCTGTGTACCAAGAACAGTCGAGTAAAAACCTTGTCCCTGCTCTTGCTCTGGTACTTGTTGAATGGCCCCCATGTCCATGAGGGATGACACTTGTTTTTGTGCCTCTGCCCATTGATTTTTTGGCAGATCTGGCCAGTCGTTTGCCTTTGGCAGAGTATGGAAATGGAACTTGTAGCCTTGTGACACTATGTTTAGAACCCACTTGTCTTGGGTTATGATGTGCCAATTTTGAGCAAAAAGTGCTAATTTTCCCCCTAAGGGTGCTGCCAGAAGATAAGTGATTGGTGTAGGCAGGGAGAAGTCATTCAGATCGTTTTCTGTACATTTGTGATCTATTTTCTCCTGCTTTGGAGGTAAAAGCACCCCACTGCTTGGGCCTGTAAGAACCTTGCGCCTGGGATCTGGCCCTAGGGCATCTGGGTCTGCCCCTTTGAGGTCTGTCTGAGACAGGAAAGGACCAATTTTTTGTAGGCCAGTGTCTACTAAACCTAGGTGGCTGTACTTGTAAAAAAAAATCCGACAGTTTGCATAGATTTAGCTTTGTCCTCCATTTTCTTTATAGGTTCATAGGTTCATAGGGTAGTACTAGGCTAACTGCCCTTGCGAGCCATTTCAAGCCTAGCCAATTATCCCTTGTGAGACTCAAACCCTGCACCTTGTGTTTCTAAGGCAAACACCTTAATCATTAGGCCACCCTCACACCTCTTCTGCCTTAACACCAAAGTATCATGCTGTAAAGGTGCATCTATTAATTTAACTAACATGGACAGGCAGATTTTGTTCCTTCCTTTAACCAAGCATGCCTACTAATTACAGAACCCGTAGCTGAGGCCCTGCAGGAGGCCTCCAAAGAATCAAAACCACATTGCAAGGTATGTTTTCCAACTTGTTCTGCTGCATACAATAAATCCTGCATTTCCTTGTTTTCTGCACATTCAGAATTTAATAGTTTCTGTTTAAGCAATCCCATGACATGTTGCTAATACTTAAGCATATGAAAATGAAGTTTAAAGCCCTTACAGCCAAAGTTGCAGATGTGTAAACCTTTTTTCCCCATCTATCCAGTGCCCTTGAATCTCTGTCAGAGGGGGTTGGGTTTTTTGCCATGGAAGCATAACCTCCCTTTGGACCTGTGAAATAGTTTCTGGATCAGCAGCAGGGTTTTTAAAAAGAAATTTGAGAGAGTCAGGAACCCTGTAATATCTGTCAGGCTAAACTGGGGCTGGGGGTAAGGAGTCAGGGGTCAGGCTAGACTCCGAAAACACAATCTACAATGTCTAACACAGGTGGAATGGCTAGAGGCATGTGCTGAGGTAGTAAAAGAAAATCCCTGAGCCTCTTTTTAGATTCAGAAAAATCTTGGCTCTCCCAGTGGAAATGCTCCCTCATGGTATGCAAGGTTTCCCTAAAGGAATAGTCCTCAGGAGGAGATGCTGAAGATATAGATTCTTCAGCATCAGAATCCTCATGGGGGGGAAGAGAATATCCCTGATCAGAAGAGGAATCAGAAGAAAGAGAAACCTGATCTTTAGATTCATAGTCAGTGTCTTGCCTAGGCCTCTTATCAGGAGGGGGATGGGAACCCCTGATCAAGGTGATCAAGTCTTCGGCCATCTTGAGCATCTGTTTTGGGCACGTCCACGTGGCTCTTGAGTTTGTTTCCTTGCTTTAGAAGGTGCTTTCGTCTTTGAAGCTGAGGTCGTTTTTAATGTAAAGATATTTAGGTCTGAATACACCCTCAGAAGCCGGTACCTGCTCAGCGGCTTCGGACCCATCTGAGGGATTAGCTTCAGAGGCTCCAATACCTTGAGTAGCCAGCGGCATGGCCGACTCCACGTGGGAGTAGGTAGCGGCCTGCGACTCTAAAGTTGCAGGTATCAGGGGCTGTGAAAGCGCCTCACTGAAAACCAGTGACTGGCTTAGGAGAAGCGTCGGTTTTGGGCCTCGGTTGTTTTTCTCTATCCTTTTCTTTACGTTTTTTGTAAATTCCAGTAGTCGGATTGCTATCCGATGACATTTCAGGATAATTAAACTGGCGTCCAAAAAAGTTTAAAGCAAAATCATACAGACGCTTAATAGTGCATTGGTTAAACCTAGCACAAAACCGACAACCAGTAACATTGTGATCAGTGCCTAGGCAAGGAATACAGTAAGAATGAAACTCCTTATAAGGTATTTGCTTACCACAACTTTTTCTGACATCGGTCTGGAGCAAGAAAAAAGTTTCCCCAACGGGGTACTTAGCTTTATTGAAGACTTCGGATCTGAAACTCAAACACAAAAATCTCAGGAGTCGGCCGACCGGCACTTGCGAACTGCTTCTGCTTCGGGCACCGCACGGCAAGAAAGACCAAAGAAAATGGCGTTGGCTACTTCTTTTATACCCCTGACATCAGGGAAGGGGCGACAGCAGCCGACGCAGGACCCAAGACTTTGGAATTCAGGCCGGCTGAGGGCAACCAGCCAGCAGGGATTACCCAAATGTAATGACTGCAACAGTGAAACACGACGAACATTAGATAATTCCTGATCAGAGGAAGAATCAGAAGAAATGGAAACCTGATCTGAAGATTCATAATCAGTGCCTTGCCTAGGCCTCTTAGCAGGAGGGGTTCGGGAACCCCTGATCAAGGTAATTAAATCCACAGCCATTTTGATAATTTGTTTTTTTAAGCATAGGGGCCTGTGCACATGGCCCAAGCATCGGTTTTTTAGACATAGAAGTTAGTTTTGGCCTTGGTTCTGAAGATGGCGTCAGTTTAATATACAAATCTTTAGGCATGAAAACACCCTCAGAAGCCAGTTCCTGGCTCAGCGGCTCTAGACCCATCTAAGGTAGAGACATCCGCTGGTTCAATACTTAAAGCGTCTCGCGGCAAACTAGACTCCGAATGGGTCTCGGTAGAGGACTGCGAATCAAAAGTAGCAGGTATCAAGGGCTGCGAAAGCACCTCACTGAGTAGCGGCAAGCCTGCGACTGGCTTAGGAGAAGCTTCGTCATCGGTTTTGGACCTCGACGGTCTGTCTCTTTTTCTTTGCGTTTTTTGTGAATTCCGGTGGTCTGATTGCTAACCGACGAATTTCTGGATAGTTAAATCTTGAGCCAAAATATTTAGGTGCAAAAATATACTGATGCTTAATAGTGCGTTGGTTAAATTTAGCACAAAACCAACAGCAAGGCACGTTGTGGTCAGGGCCTAGGCAAGGAATACAATACAAATGAAAATCCTTATGAGGTATTTTGCTTCTCACAAGTAATACAATTAACTTTTACCGACATCGGTAAGGAGCAGGAAAAAGTTTCCCAATGGGGTACTTAGCTTTAGGTTGAAGACTTCGGTTCTGAAACTCAAAAACGAAAATTTCAGGAGTCTGCCGACCGGCACTTGCGAAATGCTTCTGGCACCATGTGGCAAGAAAGACTGATGGAAATGGCATTGGCTGCATGTTTTATACCCCTGACGACCTGAAGTCATGGAAGGAGGGACAGCAACTGACGCAGGACCCAAGACTTCATTAATCAGGCTGACTGACGGCAACCTGCCAGCAGATTACCCAAATGTAATGACTGCAACAGTGAAACACAGGGAACATCTAGGCCTGGAAACAGAAGCCACTTTCGGTGGAGGACTGGCCGGCGCAGAGCAGTCAGGAGATTGCTTGCGAGGCCCATCTTTCTTGGCCTTTTCCACTTCCACAGGCCTCTTGGCGGGAGTTTGAGTCCCTGAGCCCTGGGAAGGGTAAGACCCTGCAGTAGCTGGGTTAGAAGAGGCAGGAACGGCCGTTCCCAATGCGAGTAAAACGCCCTTAACAATTAGTTTGTTCCTCCTGTTCTGAAGTGCTCCGAAGTTAAACCCAGCGCAGACAGGACAGATGTGCTGCTCCCAGGCACACCACGCACAGTGTGGCCATCAACCGAAGAGAGCTGATGGCCACACACTGAGCAACGCTCGAAACCAGGTTTGGGAGTTTCAGACATGATCTTTTCCAAAAGAGGTCTACTCACTCACTAAAAAGTAAAGGAGGAGGAAATATTTTTTTTTTTTTTTTTTTTTTTAACCGACTGTCATGCAGGAAGATAGGTAAAAAAAACTTAAGATTATAGTAAAGAAATCACTTACAAACCCTCAAAAAATACAAAAATGAATCTCCTCACTGCTAACAGCACGGATCACACAGCTTGCTATACCAGAGGCAAATGAATCTGAAGGGAGGAAGGAGACAGGGGGCATTATGGGTAGAGGGGAGAAGCTAAAAGCTTGGATCAAAGATGCCGGCTATGTGGCAGTGTCGAATCCATGTCAGATCCGAAGACCAAATGAAGTATACTTCAGATCTCGTGTTCAAGCCATTCAGTTGCCCCGCTCTCTCCTCCTCCTCCTCAACCCCCTACATACCTAACTGCTTACACCGATCAGAAAATCAAAATCTCCTACAAATCCAAAGACCTCCCCGGTTCTCCTAGACTTCAGCTATAATACGCCATAGTCAAACTATGGAAAGTACAGTTTTGTACCTACCATAAATGTAGATGTCCGAACTGGATAGCATCTGCAGTCATAACAGCTGGGTTGTCCTGTCGTCAGGCAGCCCTTCAGTCGGCCGGATTCCAAAGTCCGGGTCCGGCTTCGGCTGATGTCGCACTTCACCCGACGTCATCTCTGTTGGTCTTCGGGTATAAAGGCATCAGCCGACGCCATTTTCCTCAGTGTTTCTTGCCCCAGATGCCAGAAGCCCTCTTGAAGGCTAAAATTTTGGATAGATGCCAATGTTTCCAAAAAGATAGAGGTAAACACAAACATAAGCATGTATGTACATATATACAAACAAATACACCATAAAAGACTCCCCACCAGCTAGCTATTAGGAGGGTAACCACCTAGGAGTACCACAGAGGGAAGGAGGGAGGGTAATCCTGACTGCAGATGCTATCCAGTTCGGACATCTACATTTATGGTAGGTACAAAACTGTACTATGTCCTTCATGGATGCATCTGCAGTCATAACAGCTGGGTAGAATACCATAGCCAACTAGGGGAGGAGGATAAAGGTAAATTATGGTGTGTTTAGGATCCCTTGCAGTACAGCAGTGGTAAACCCTGCTCGGGATCTGGAATATAGAGGCAAATTGTAATGCTTGGCAAATGTATGCACGGAGGTCCAAGTAGCCGCCTCAATAATGTCTTTGGTTGCCACTCCTCGTAAGAAGGCTGTGGTAGTGGCTGTTGCCCTTGTAGAATGAGGTCTTATGTTCTGTGGAATTGGTTTTCCATGGAAGGAGTAACAGAATCGTATGCAATTTCCTATCCATTTGGAGATGGTCTGTTTGGAAATAGCTTTTCCTTCCCTTCCTGTTGCATAAGCTACGAAAAGTTGGTCAGTCTTTCTGCTATTTTTTGTTCTGTCCAAGTAGTAGCGTAGCTGTCTATGTACATCCAAGGTATGCAGTATTCTTTCCCCTCTGTTTTGTGGGTTGGGAAAGAAGGTAGGTAGGTGGATTGCCTGGTTTAAAGACACTCTGGATACCACCTTAGGCATAAATGTAGGATTAGTCCTCATGGACACTCTATCTTGGTGGAAGATTAGGAAGGGTTGCACCGCCATTAAGGCCTGTAGTTCTGAAACCCTCCTTGCTGAAGTAACTGCCAGTAGGAAAGCAGTTTTCCATGACAGGTGTTGTAGGTCTGCTGTTGCTGCTGGTTCAAAGGGTGATAGTGTCAACTTTTCTAGCACAAAGTTTAAGTCCCAAGCTGGTAATGGTGGCTTCCTTGGAGGTTTTACATTCTTGATTCCTCTGAGAAACTGCCTGAGCAAAGGGTGCGAAAAAACAGGTGGATCAAAGCTGTATTCTGCTGAAATAGCTGATGCATGTATCTTGATGGAGGAGTAGGACAGGCCTGAATGAAGAAGTTCGCCAGGTACTCCAGAATGTTAGGCATATCTATGTTTGACACATCTTTTCCTCTTTCAGTACTCCAAATGACAAACCTTTTCCATTTTCCAGCATAGTTCCTTCTTGTTGAAGGTCTGCGTGCTTCAAGAATAATGTCTTTAACTCTTTGGGAAAGCTCTGTGTTAGCTGCTGCTATGTGATGTTCCATGCAGTCAGTTGTAACGTTTTTAGGTTTGGATGCATGATGCTGTAGTTGTTCTGAGTTAATATCAAAGGCATCAGGGGAATTGGCCACATATTGTTCCGAGACATGTTCCTCAGTAGTGGGTACCAGTGTTGTCTTGGCCAGTTTGGAGCTATCAGGATTATCCTTGGACGTTCCTCCTTGATTTTTAGTAGTACTTTGTGTATCAAGGGAAGACGTGGGAATGCATATGCTGTTAGGCCTTTCCAGCTGAAGGAGAGCGAGTCCACTTTCCATGCTAGTGGGTGGAATGTCCTTGTGCAGAATTTTTTGAGCTGGTGATTGAGAGGCGATGCGAATAGATCTATCTGAGGCATTCCCCATTTCTTTGAGATGGTTTTGAAGATATCCGGGTGCAGCTTCCATTCGTGGGCATCCGAAGTGGTTCTGCTTAGTATGTCTGCTAGAGTATTTTCTTTTCCCGGTACAAATATTGCCTGTAACTGGATGTTGTAGCTGAGTGCCAGGGTCCACAGCTCCAAAGTCATTCTGCATAGGGGGTATGAATGAGTGCCTCCCTGTTTGTTGATGTACCACATGACTGTGGTGTTGTCTGTCCTTATCATCAACTGGCTCTCTTTGAGAAATGGTTTGAACTTTTGGATTGCCAGTTTTACTGCCAGCATTTCTTTTAGGTTGATGTGCAGGTGAAGTTGATCTTGTGTCCAGAGTCCTTGCACGCATTTGTCCAGCATGTGGGCCCCCCATCCTAGGTCTGAAGCGTCTGTTGTGATGGTCTGGTTTGCTTGACCTCTGCGAAAGGGTAGGCCTGGGTTTGACTGGCATGCCTGAGCCCACCATAGGAGCTCCTGTTTTAAGCATGGAATTAGTGGGATTTCTGTTTCCAGGTTGTGTCTGTGTTGGGACCATAAGTTCTTTAGGTACCACTGTAGTTTTCTCAGATGTAGTCTGGCAAATGGGACCAAGACTATGCATGATGCCATGAAGCCCAAGGCCTGGAGTACTTTCCTTGCTGTTATCTTGTTCAGTTTTGTTAGTGCCAAGAAGTAAAGAGGGAGTTCTTTTTGTTTTTCTGTAGTTAGGAATGCCATTTGTTTCACTGTGTCCAATTCCGCGCCCAAGAAGGTCCTTGTTTGGGATGGTATCAGCCTTGACTTTTGTAAATTGACTGTGTATCCCAGTGCTTGTAGCAAGTAAATGACCCTTTGTAAATCTGTTGTCAGCTTGCTTTTGTTGTCCCCTTGTAGTAAGCAGTCGTCCAGGTATGGGTAAATTTGAATTCCCTGTAGTCTGCAATGGGCGATTACTGATGCCAGGCATTTTGTGAATACTCTGGGTGCAGTAGATAAGCCAAAGGGCAATGCTGAGAATTGATAGTGCTCTGATCCTGCAAGAAATCTGAGGTATCTTCTGCAGATTGGTCGAATGGGGACGTGCAGGTATGCCTCCTTGAGATCTAGAGTTACCAGCCAACACTCCTTGCCCAGCATGGGAAGAAGTTGCTGTAAGGTCAGCATCTTGAATTTGGGGACAATGATGTATGTATTTAAGGTGGACAGGTCGAGAATTGGTCTCCAACTTTTTTCCTTTCTTGGAACTAGGAATAGTCTGGAGTAGAACCCCTTTCCTTGCTCTGCTGTTGGCACTCTTTCCACAGCTCTCATGTTTGCTAAACTCCATTATCTGTTGTAGAGCCTCTGTTTTTTGATTTGGAGGTAGATTTGGCATTCCTCTTTTGACTGGTAAAGTGTGGAAGTGGAACCGGTAGCCTTGATCTATGGTTTGTAGAATCCACTTGTCTTTTGTTATGTAGTGCCAGTTCCTTGAAAATAAGGTTAACTTTCCGCCTAAAGGAGCTGCTATTTGTTCCCTGGTAGGCAGATCTAGGGTTAAGTCACTGTGGTTGTGTTGATGTAGTGGCAGAGGCTGTGTCTGTGCCTCTGTTGTTACCTTGCCACTGTCGTCCTCTGTAGGCACCTCCTCTAGATTGGTTTCTGCCTCTGGAACGTCTGTTCCTGCCCCTTTGAGATCTTGTGGAGTCAGGAAAGGACCAATTTTTGGCAGGCCAGTTCCTGCTAAACCTTGGGGGTTGTACCTGCAAGAAATCTTTAACCGTTTGGACAGATTTTGCCTTTTCTTCCATTTTCTTCATAACCTGCTGGGCAGGTGTACCAAACAAACTTGTCTTATCCATAGGAGCATCTAGCAACTTAGCTTTAACATGATCCGGTAAAGCTTGCTCTTTTAGCCATGCATGCCTTCTTATCACTGTGCCAGTCATGGCTGATCTAAATGAAGCCTCCAGTCTGAAAAATCCTGTTGCTGCCATTGGAACTGCTCTCGCATGGCATGTAAGGTTTCTCCAAAGGAGAATTCTTCCGGTGGGGAAGCAGCTGGAATGGAATCTTCAGCATCAGAATCTTCAAAATTGGAGAAAGGAGCCTCTGGCTGGTCAGTTATGTCTGATTCATCAGCAGAATCATCAGAGGACACTGGCTCAGGGGGCTCTGCCCTAGGTCTCTTCTCTGGGGGCTGAGAGGCCCTGTCTGGGTGAGGTTGAGTTCCTCTGATTAATGAAATTAAATCTTCTGCCAAAGAAAGCATTTGAGATCTAGAAGAGGGCCTGGTAGTGGGGGGTTTAACAGGTACTGTCTTAGTAGTCTTGGCTGCTTTAGCCCTGGCGAAGGCCTTAATGGACATGGCTGCTGGAGGCCTAGCTGCACCACGTGCTGGGGTAGAGACATCCAAGGGAATGGTGTCTGATAAATCAGTGGCCACCACCGTAGTGGATAAAATTTCTGAGGCCGATTCAAGAGTGGTAGCAGGGGCCTCAGTTGTAGAGATGGATTCAGCTGTACTTTGAGCAGTTTTCTCGGTTTCAGCCGAAACCGAGACACTCGCGGCTTGCTGAACCGTGGTTTCGGCCGAAACCGCGGACAGCGAGTGTCGGTCTTTATCTTTGCGTTTTTTGGCAGATTGGGAAGTGGGAGGATCCGACGGCATAATGTACGCAAAATCAGAACCGAAAAACTGTTCTGCAAACTCCGACCGACGCCTAAGCGTTCGTCGGTTGAAGGAAGCACAGGCCGAACAGGCTGCTACGTCGTGGGCTGGGCCTAAACAAGGCAGGCAATGAGAGTGGAAATCTTTATGAGGTATTTGTTTCCCACAGGTTAAACAATTATTAACTTTTTCTGACATCGGCTGAGGCAAGAAAGGTTCCCCAACGGGGTACTTAGCTTTAGAAGTCTTCGAAGTAGTATTCGGTAGAAGTAATCTCTGGATCCGACCGACCGGCACTTGCGAACAGCTTCTGCTTCGGGCGCCACGCGGCAAGAAAGACTGAGGAAAATGGCGTCGGCTGATGCCTTTATACCCGAAGACCAACAGAGATGACGTCGGGTGAAGTGCGACATCAGCCGAAGCCGGACCCGGACTTTGGAATCCGGCCGACTGAAGGGCTGCCTGACGACAGGACAACCCAGCTGTTATGACTGCAGATGCATCCATGAAGGACATCCCCCCCTTCGTAATATCCCCTGACACACCAAATTCAAATCCCACCTACTCTCCTACCTTTCCTCAAAATGGATATGTTCCTGTTCCATCCCCTACTAGAGTCCTCCCTCTACCATCCCATTCAGCAGCCCAACCTCTTCTCACCACCTAGCAACCTTCCACTCATCTAAACCACTAACTACAGCACTAAATATTTTATGTTCCTTTTACATTTTTCCCATATTACACTTTCTTAGACAGTTGTACTTCTGAAATTGTTACTACATGCATTTCTGTAAACAAATAGCCTTATTGCCATTCTAAACCATACTTACAGCCACTCACACATTCATTTCTTCCTACATGCTTGCCTACTATCTATTAGACATACTTATCTTCCGCTAACTCTTCCTCTGCTTCCATCTACTTCTGAAATTGACATCCTTAATTCTCCAAATGCTTAATTAGCTACAGACTGAATGTGTAATGTTTTGTCCACTGCCACTACAGCTACTCTGTATTCAAATGTAATTTTCATCCTTTGTACTTCATCTTACTCTGTGTATACTGTACATACAATGCTTGATATTCATGACTATAATTATCTATGAACTTATACATTGTATTGTCTAAGGAGCTTTTCTCACCCGGCCTCCACTGAAAACATGCTCTTCTTGGCCCAGTGGACTTCCCCGGTCATCAAACTGAAAATAAAATAAAAATAAAGTTAAAACGCGGATGCTGAATAACAAAGCATGCTCTGCAGGTCTTGCATGCATATGTACCTACGTTCTTAGAACTAGGAGGCAGTCTTCGGTCTTGATCACAGACTAAATTCCTAAGGCCGTTACTATTCCTAAAACTAAATTTGCATATATGACCTACCACCTCTGCTGTTTTGTGGTCATTGGTCAAAAACTGTCAATTCTTCATAGGTAGGTACTAGGCTATTAGCCCTAGGGCCTATATAAGCCTAGCCAAAAAGGTACCCTGGCTTTCGCCACCCAAGAAAATTATTTTCCTGTGCCCCTGTCGAGCAGAGCCACAGAAGTGATCCCTGGGGTGAATTTCCTATTTCCCATCCAATCATCAAGATTTTTCTTGGAGTGCTAATGAGGAGCTCTGTTTGACATAGATAGGTAGTCTGTTCCAGAGTATGGGAAGTCTCTGGGACAGGAATCTATCCCTCCAGCATGTTCTGTTTACTGTGGTGACAAGGTTTAGGTCCCTAGAGCATGTAGCTCGGAGGGATTGGGATTTCTTTAAGTGGAGCATGTCCAACAGCTCTGGGTTTGACATAGCTTTGTATGTTAGGCAGAGATCGCCTCTGAGTAGGTGATATGCGACAGAATAAAGCTGGAGTTTTTTTAAACTGTCTGCGTAGGGCATCTGTTTGAGGCCAATAATCCTCTGAGGTATTTCTGTGGCCTTTCCAGTTGTTGTAGATGTCTTGCGAGGTACATACCAAAAGGCGTTGTACTATATAATGGGTCTGAGTGATGAATAGAGGGGAACAAGGACCTCTTTTTCTGGATGAGAAACCTTTTGTGATGAGGTGAGTCACGTAGAAGGATTTCCTGACCACTGTGGCAATGTGACTATCAAAGGAGAGACTACTGTCCACCTGTGTCCCAACGTCTCATCACACTTTCGGCGTTAAATAGATTACCACTTATGTGGTAGTTCATGGGCACAGAGTTTTTACCAAAGCGGATGACAATACACTTTTTGGCACTGAGCTTCAGGCCATGGTTTTGACACCAGGCATCTCTCTCAGACAGGCCCTTTTGTAGTATGTCCACATAGTTAGGAGTTTCGATTATGGCTCCTGGTTTTCAGTCATCTGCAAACTTTGTTAGCCAAAGGCCTTCCTGTACTTCGGAGAAATAGATATCTAACAAGAGAGGACCCAGGACTGAACCCTGTGGTACTCCACTTGTCACGAGTCTGAAGTCTGATTTCACAGTGTGGTTTCTGTCCGTGAGCCAGTTGGCAGCCCATCTTGTGACATAGGGATTTATACCTAGTTTAGTGAGCTTATCTATAATTCCAGAGTGGGGGATTGTGTCGAAAGCCTTGGTGAGATCTAGATAAGCTGTGTGAACCACCTTGCCCTCATCTATGGCTTTGGTGACTGCTTCAAAGATGTCAATCAGGTTTAGGAGACATGCTCTGCCTTTTACAAACCCGAACTGGGTAGGGTCCAGAGTTTGGAGATTACTAATGTCTTTGTTTATGAGTTCCATGATGATACGTTCCATGGCCTTGCAGACCAGGCTCGTCACGCTAATGGGGCGGTAGTTCCTGGGGTCAGTCGTGGCTCCCTCTTTGTGGAGTGGGATAACAGTCGCGGTGCACCATTCTATGGGCACAAAGCCTGAGGTGAGGCTATAACTGAACATGATACTTAGGGTGCCAGTTCATTCTGTAGTTTGTGTAGAACGTAGCCTGGGATATTGTCAGGTCCCATGGATGCTGTGTTTTTTAGCTTTGGAGAGTGTTTTACCTGTGCAGCCGTGATTACAGGAACTTTGCATTCTTCCGGTATAGAGATGGGCCCTCTAGGGAGTGAGAGGGGGTAAAGTTAGCACTGAACCTATCTGCCAGGATGTTGGCAATATCATTTGGTTCTGTATATTTACTGCCATTGTGCTGTAACTCAGAGAGCAGATCTGAGTGTTGCCATTGAGATTCTTGACATAGCTATAGAATGCTTTGTGGTTGTCTTTAGAGTCAGTGGCAATTTTGTTTTCTTAACTAGCTTTGGAGGATTTTATGAGGGATCTCAGCTTCTTACTGAGGTTGATCAGGGAGTTCCTCCAGTCATGGTATTTTACTCTTTTTTGCAACAGTTTCTTTCTTCTACTGTAGAGTTTTGTTTATGGCAGAGGACCACCAGATTGGCTTCTTTTTTTTGGAGGATAGCATCTTGGTTGTATGAGATAGCATGATCCATGCACTCGTGTAAGTGCTTATAAAGTGCATTTGTGTAGGATTCAGCAGTCGTACCTCTATTGTCCATCTGCATGGGTGTCATGAAGTTCGCCACTTCTGTCTTAAGAAGTGTGAAGTTGGCTTTGCCGAAGTTTTTTCGGTGGTTTCCCTAACTGGGGGTGGGGGCAGGATGTGGATGTCTAGGGTGATTAGCTTACGGTTGGATCGGACCGAGGAATGCCCATGTTGGTAATGACCAGGTCTAGGATATTGCTACCCCTGGTGGGGGGTGTGAATAAGTTGATCCAAGGCGTTGGAATTTATAAATTCCAGAAAACGTTGAGCAAAAAGAGTTGTTACACGAGTAGTTTTCCCAGTTAATGGTGGGGTAGTTGAAATCACCCATAATTAGGGTGTTGGGTTGTACCCTAATACTTTCCAGTGTATCAAGAAATGAGGAGTGGGAATCCTGGGGCATGGGGGGGGGGGTCTGTAGCAAGCTACAATTTGGATTTGTACAGCGTTTCATTTTGAATACAATTTGGATTGCAGTCTTGCCCAGAGTTAGTTGCACTTGGATAATCTCGGATGCATTATGCTGTGCAACTAGCCTGGAGGTGTGGATATCCTTAATGAATATGGACACGCCTCCACCTTTAGTGCTTCGTTCCGAGTTAGGTGGCCGAAAGGTGTGGTATGAATTATAGCCTGGTAATGCAGGGGTGCTCTCTGGGAGCTTTGAACCAGGTCTCTGTCACTACACAGATGTCTATGTTCTCCATTATAAGGAGTGCCTCAAGTGAGTGCATTTTGAGGTTTAAACTTCTTGCATTGAGTAGCATTACCATCAGATTTTGCTTGCTTGTACCTGCTACTGTGGTGAATTTGTCATTTGAACCAAGAGCCTTAGCCAGTTTCCGGAATCCCAAGGGCGACAGGTGCAGGCCATCTCTGGCAAAGCATCGGTCTGTCGATTATGTCGTCCTAGGCAGACAAATACCGGATCCCCTTAGAATGACACCAGAAGCTTATCCAATTGTTGAAGTCAATCATTTTGTCCCTGTACTGTGGTATAATTCTGGGTGATGGCAGGAAGCTACTCAGGGCTAGGGTCATACCTGCCTGGGCTACAAGATCGGAGGGCTCCTCCATGTTTCTTTTCATGTAGTCCAGGGAGGTACATCTCGGGTCATTCACATCAACATGGACAATAGAAGTGTCATATTTGTATTTGTTGTGGAGTGACCCGAGTGTGTGCGTTGTGTGGCGCATACAGTACTGCATATTAAATCTACATTAGTATACTTAGTAATAAACCTTGTTACATTTGTTGTCAGCGGCTGTAAAACTGTTACCAGAGGATCTCAGTATTGTCTAAATAATATGGCATGAAATCCGTATGTCTTTTATTTAATACTTCCTTTCTATCACTGTCCACTGCCTTCCTACATAGTCTCAGTCATACATTACCAAGTTAGCACAAAAGTTTGCACATGGAGTGACCACGGCGACACCCCACCTCTGCAAATAAATATCCTGTTTGAAAATAAAAAAATTGTGAACTTGGTGAGCCACATGCCTTCCACATTAGGCTCAACTTCCAAGAAGTTTATGCTAAAGGCCCAACCGAACTATGCTGGTGACCATTCTCCTGGTGAAAGTGGTCTCACAGATCCTGAGTACTTGGGTCCTATCTGTGAGCCAGCCAGCAATCCAACAAGTTATGCAGAGATTTATGCCTAGTTCTGAAAGTCTGTCAGTACTGAAATGGAGCCATTGTACTGACAGCCTTGGCCATGTCAAGGTAGGCAGGATGCACCGTTTTCCCCTCATCCATAACCTTGGCGACCATCTCAAAGACCATCTCAAAAGAAGTCTATAAGGTTAAGTAGGTAAGACCTTCCCTTAAAGCCAAAATGGGATAGGTCCAGCATCTGTAGGTTGCCAACATCTTTGATCATTTCAGCGATAATTCGTTCCATAGCTTTGCATATATTAGACTTGTCAGACTAATGAGTCTTGTAGCTCCCAGGGTCAGTTAATGATCTACCCCCTATGAAGAGGAATGTCTGTCGCAGCTCTCCATTTACCTGGCACATGTTTTTTGAGGCTGTAGTTAGAGAGTTACCACCAATTCGCACACTGTTACCTTTAAAGTTCCAGACAAAGCAGAAGGAGGCCTTATGACAGTCAGCCTGGGAGGCAATCCTGAACTCATAACTGATCTTGGACTTGCAGACCTCTTAGTTTCTTGTTCAGTTGAATCAGAGAGCTCGTTCCAGAGTTGCTCTTTCTGATTTTGGCCATGGCTCATTCTTTTGTTAAATACCCTAAGGTAAGAATTTCATCAGTGTGGTTTGTTTTTGGTGTTAAATTTAGGCTTACTTCTGGTAGGTACGACAGCCTCAGTACAGCCATTTACATGCCTGTGCAGGACGTCTGTTAATAATCCTGTATATGTAGCAGTGTTATCGGGGTTTGAGCCATGAATTTTGACAAACTGTCACTTAAGACATGGTTCGCTTTAGACTAGTTCCTAACTGTTATGGGTTTATTTTTTTTTCTGGGTTTTTTACTTCATGGGGGACAGCTTGGTTGCCTGACTTAACCAATGAGAACGTGAGACATGGGGGGGGGGGGGTGCAATTCTCTCCAATGTTGGCGAGTACTACTATGTTTGATCATACAGTTGTAGTGTGCACCATCTAGTTCAGGGTGACAGTGTTGACAAAGTCCAGGAAACTCTGAGTTAGAGGCAGTGTATGTTTGAGTCTACTGAGGGATAGTTAAAGTCCCCCATGAATAGGGTATTTTGTTTGATGTTAAGCGCCTCTAGTAGGTTTAAGTAAGAGTAGTCATGGTTAACAGTGGTGCAGTAACTTGAATGCATATTACTGTGGATACCAGCTTCAGACAAGCAGCTAACAGTTATCTTCTACTTGTCCAGCCTGGGAAGTCTGACATCACTGTATCGTACAACAGAACCCTCTATGGCAAGCATACTAGGTAAAGTGCTTGCTTGTCTTATGGGCTTTGGTCTCGGGGGATAACTGAGTGTAGGTTTGTGTGCAGTGTTAGGTGTTGCGTTTGGTGTGTTCTTTAGTTATTGCTTTGGATAGTTGTTGCCATTTGATAATTTAGGAGGTCTTTGAGATTTGAAAGGGTTTCTTTTAAATGCATCTATGTCTGTTAAGTAGTGTGCGTGTTCTCGACAACTTAGTTTGTAAGCGAGATTTTTGCCTCCAAGGAAAGTGCAGTTGTGTACACTTACCATACATGTAGATGATAGTGTATTCACTGTTGCAGCCCTGACTTGCAGCATTTCCTGCTCCGGAAGCCCTTGGTTGGGCTGACTACCAGGTAAATTCCCTCCTGCTAAGGCTGGCAGACACTCTACCCTGACATCAGTAAGTATGGATAAAAAGGGAGCTAGCGAATTCTATCACATCAGTATTTCTTGCCCTAGAAGGTAGGATCTCCATAGGTGACCCTTAATTGAGGGGTAAAATAAAAGGAAATGTCGTCTGAAGGGTCTTGCTGCATTGAGTCCTCGGGGGGGGGGGCAGAGAAGTAAGCGGTTATTGTAAGGAGAATAAGGGGGAATAAGCGAAGGAAAGGAGAATACAACAGTGAATACATTAACATCTACATTTATGGTAACTGTACTATGTTCTTAGTGTTTCACTGTTGCAGTCCTGACTTATGGGCCGATTCCAAAAGCTATGAAGAGTGGCGAGTATTGAGAAAAGGACAGGATGCCCTACAAAATGGCAGTGAAGGCTGACGGGTGGTAGTGTTTGTTAAAGGTATGCACAGATGACCATGTAGCTGCTTCCAAAATGTCTTTGGTAGGTACTCCCTTTAGAGAAGCTACGGAGATAAAACTGGCCCAAAGAGTGTTTCCTAACAGATTCAGGAGGCCTTTTGAAATGTTAAGTGTAATAAAATAAAATGCAGTGGGAGATCCACCTGTCACCAGTTTACCTTCAGATCAAAAAGCAGAGGAGACCAACAGTTGATTTTTTCTGACAGATTTAGTTCCATCAAGGTAGTGATGAAGCTGCCTGTGCACATCTAATGAATGAAGGATTTGCTCTCCCTGGTTTGGAGTCTTGGAGAATAAGCAGACAAGTGTATGGTTTGATTCACGAAGTGTCTGTGACCATCTTGGGAATAAAGTGTTTGTTCTGAGTGAAACTCTGTCAAAGTGCAATACAAGAAAAGGTTCCACTGCCATGAGGGCTTGCAAAGAGACCCTTTGAGCTGAGGTGATGGCCAGTAAAAGGGCACTCTTCAAAGTCAAGAATTTTATTTCAGTGGAGCTGATTCAAAGGAGGCAAGATGAATTTTTCTACAACAAAAGTTAAGGTCTCAATGAGGGGCAGGCTGCCTCCTGGGAGGTCTGAGGTGAAGCACTCCCCCTAAGGAACTGTTTCTTTAGGGGATGTGGGAAGATTAGGAATGTGGGCTGAAATGGCAGTGGCATCTGTCTTAATGGATAAGGATAGGCCTTTATCCACCAGGATAACCAATTAGTCTAACATGGCTGCAATGTTGGAGGAGGAAGGGTTGAGGTCTTTATCTTGACACCAAGCAAAGAATCTTTCACTTGAGTAGATTTTTTTTTCTAGTACTGGGCCTTCCAGAGTATATTAAGCACTTGGTTATTCAGGGGTGGAGCTCAGGGTAAAAGTTTGTTAAATTATCCAGGCGAAGAGTTTGACAGACTGCAGGTTGGGATGCAAGAGTTTCCCCTTTGCCTCAGTCAGCAAGTCTACTCTGAGGTAGCTGCCAAGCTTTTCCCAAGGTCAAAGTCATTAGCAGAGGGCATCAATGATGCCTGGGCCAGCCTTTTGCTATCAGGATAACCCTCGGGTCTTTCTTCCCTGATTTTTTAGAAGGACTCTTGGAAGGAGAGGCAGGGGAGGAAATGCATAGTGAAATAGATGGTTCAAGGGGAATAAGAAGGCATCTCTCCTTTAAGCTGTGAGAAGTTTGTTCCAGGAACAGAATCTTTGTAGCCGAGCATTTTTGTCAGTGGCAAAGAAGTCTATTTGAGGGGATCCCCATTTCTGGGCAATGGTGAGAAAAGTTTCCTGATGCAGCTGCCACTCTTGAGGACCCATTAAATGTCTGCGGAGGCAGTCTGCTAAAGTGTTCTGAGCCCCAGGAAAGTATTGAGCCATTAGGTGCAACCCTACATAATCTACTGTCTCCCAGATCTGCAATACCAGACTGCAAAGAGGGCAAAAGTGGATGCCCCCCTTGTCTGTTTAGGTACCACAAAACTGTTTTGTTATCCATTTTGTTTAGTAGTACCCTGGTTTCCAGTGAGCTTGGAAGGCCACCAAGCTCTTCTGTACTGCCATCAGTTCCTTCTAATTTATGTATTTGTGCCTGAACTGCTTTCCCCATTTGCCCTGAGATAGGATGTGCTGGAAATGGGCTTCCCAGGCTGTGGCTGATGCATCCATTGTTAAGGTCTCACCCTGAGCGATGAACCTGAAGGGGGGACCCTGGTTCTGTTTACAAGCTCATGCTCGCCATGCTAGTTCCTCCTGGAGGCAGGGAATTAGCTGCATTTCTGTCTCCAGGGGCTGTGAATGTTAGCACCTGATATCCTTGAGGTAACACTGAAGTTTCAAACCTGGCCAAAGGGATCATTAGTATGCAAGATGCTTTGTAGCCCAGTGGTCTGAGCAATACCCTAGCTGAAAGGCATTGTCTCTGCATAATGGCCTGGAAGCACTGGGTTAGAAAGGCAGCCTTGTCTGGAGGGGAGAAAGGAATCTAGCAGAGCGCCAAGGAAAAATATCCTAGTGGTAGGTTTTGTGTTGGATTTGTTGATGTTTATGGTGAATCCTAGGAAACAGTATGTTCTGGGTGAAAACCAAATTCTTGAGGAGCTTTGATGGACTTGTGGCTTATATGAGGCAGTCATCCAGGTAAAGGTAAATGTGGATGCCTCTTATTCTGCAGAAGTCTATTACTGGGGCCAGACATTTTGTGAAGACCCTGGGAGTAGTAGACAAGCCAAAGGGAACATCAAAGAATTGAAAGCGATTTGTACCTGCTCTGAAGCACAGAAAACTCCTGCAGGATTCTTCTATAGGAATGTGTAAGTAACTATCCCTTAGGTTCAGAGTAACCATTACAGCCAGAGGAATGATCAAGGGGAGCAGCTGTAAGCATTTTGAATTTGGGAACTGAGAAATTGAGGGAGGACATATCCAGGATAGGGCACCAGGAGCCTTCTTTCCTGGGGACCAGGAATAGCCTGGAGTAAAACCCTTTCCCTACCTAGTGGTTTGGTATTGGGTCCAGAAACCTGGCTGGATCTGAGAAATGGCTTCTGCTCTTTGGTTTTGAGGTACATCAGGGAGATTGGATGATCTTAACTGGTCTTCGAATGCGAGCCTGCAGCCGTTTGAGATAACTTCCAGTGCCCACTTTTCATCAGTAATAAGGGCCCAGTTCACCTTGAATAGGGAAGGTCTTCCTCCGACCTTTGCTGTTGTTGTTGATAGGGAGGGGGGTTAAACATTGCTGATCCCTGCTATGGCCCTGTGGCCTAGACCTTACCAACCTGGGTGTTTCTGATAACCACTGCCTTGCCCTTTGAGATTGTTGCTGCTGTCTATGAGGCCTTTATTTCTGGGTTTTTCTCTGACTTGGTTTACTCTGCGAGACTACTGCTTAGTGGGAAAATTCCTACTAAATCTGGGTGGCTGGACTTGGAGAAAGTCCTTAACCGTCTGCAGGGATTTAGCTTTATCCGCGGTCTTGGTCTAGGGTCCAAAGAGGGAATCTTTATCCAGGGGTGCATCTAGTAGTAGAGATTTCACCTATTCTGGTAATGTCTGCTCTCTAAGCCAAGCACGTCTTCTGATAACAGAACCAGAGACAGCAGCTTAGGTAGATGCATCCATACCTGCAGTGCAAGGAGTGCCTAGTAATCTGGGCACTGGAATGGCAGATATCTAATAGTTCCTTGGAGGCTTTCTTCTCCTCCAGGAAGGATATTTTTCATATTTTCCTAGATATTTTGTTGGCATTTAATCACAAGGAAATGGCAGTTGATGGCCCTCGTGGCCAGGGTACAAGTGTAAACCTTATTTCCAAACCTGTCAAGGGCCCCGCTTTCTTTTTCTGTAGGTAGTTTTTATAAGGTACTAGCCTTAACTACTTTTGGCCCAGGAGTAACCCCACTGCTGACCCAGAGGTTTTTTTTGAAAAGGAATTTATGCGAGTCCATTACCCTGTATGGTTAAATGAGGGGCTGGTGGAAGAGTCTTTGTCGAGAGAAGATTCCATGAAAACATCCTCTACCACCTCCAAAACTGGAGGAATAGCCAAGAATTTGCGCTGTGGGAGATCCACGAATTCTGACTCTCTTTTGATTGGGGGTATTCCTGTGCCTGCCACTGGAAAAATTCTCTCATGGCATGCAGAGTTTCCCCAAAGGTAATGTCCTCAAAGGGTGAAGTAGAAGGTAAGCCTCTTCCGAGTCAGAATCCTCAAAGGAGAAAAGAAGGGGCTCATCTTCCAGGACAGAGCCCTCCTGATCAGAGTCCTCATCTTAATCAGGGGGTTCTGAAACGGACTCAGGAGTAGAATCTCTTCCTTTTTCCTGGAGAAAATTCAGGGGGAAATTGCTTGCCTCTAGCCAGAGAGATAAGGTCCTCGGCCAGCCTAAGTCCTGTTGGTAACCAGTGGGACAGGAGCTGGTAGACCTAGCTACAGGCCCCGAGGTACAGCTCTTCTTGGATGTAGCTTTCACCTTGGGCCTGGGTGCATCTGCTACTCTGATGCTGATCTCTCAAAAGGAAGCAATGGAAGCTGGCAGATACCCCTGAGCAGCTTTGTTGGTTGTGGATCGTTTTGCTGGAAGCAGAAGCCTGCAGAGCAGCTCCAGACCCGTCCGACAAACTGTAAGCCAAGGCCAGCAATGAAGTTGAGGGACCAGACAGCATGTCGGACTCTGAATAGGTCTCGATAGAGGCTTGTGCCACCACCTCTTCTCACAGAAGGGGGCTGCATAAGCTCAACTACATCTGCAATGATAAGCCTTGGGGGACTGGTGGAGAGAAAACCCGTGTTGTCAGAGGCCCTAGGTTTGGGGTCTCTCTTCCTTCTTTCGCTTAGGGAGCTCAATCTCAGGACAACGGACAGACACAATCACTCAATGGAATGCAGACTGCTGACTAAGGTGCTCAGACAGTATTTAAGCCCTATTCTTTATAGTTCTGGTATTGAAACAGGCACACAGATGGCAATTAGGGACGTTGTGGTTTGGCCCTAAGCATGCGATACACAAAGGATAAAAGTCTCTGTATGGGATTTGCTTTCCACAACGAAGACGGTAGTTAACTTTACCTGACATGAAAGGAAAGTTTCCCAATGATGGGGTACATGAAGATTTCTCACTCCTGTGCGGACGAGCAACGCACTCCCTACTGTTCTTCGGGCTATGACGGCAAGAAAGACTGATGTCATGGCGCTGGCTGGCTCCCTTTATACCCAAACATACGGATGTCAGGGTACAGCGTCCACCAGCCTTAGGAGGGGTAATTTTTTGTGCTGGCAGTCAGGCCAACTGAGGGCTTCTAAAGCAGGAAATTCCATAAGTCAGGACTACAACAGTGAAACATGAATAAGAAGTTATGTACTCACCATAACGTTCCATCTGAGTAGGTAAACTTCATTTGTCAGCAACCTATGGGATTCGGATCCAAGCCGGCAGTTTTCAACAGCTTTAGATCAGAGCTCCAAGCTCCTCCCCCTACCCACAATCCCCTGCCAACCCTGACTGACCTCAGATCAAGTATGCCCAAAAGCAGATACTGCTCAAAGACTAATACTTTCAAGATAAAGTGGGTAACACTCATGGACCGGAGTATGAAAACATTCATAAGTGAGGGGGCAGGAGGGAGGGGCGGTTGCTGACAAATGAAGTTTACCTACTCAGATGGAACGTTATGGTAACATAACTTCTTAATCTGAAGTAGTTAACTTCATTTGTGCAGCAACCTATGGGACAGAGTCCCCAGCTACCTGAACCTTGGGCGACCTTCAAGGAAGGATGTTTCGGAGCACTGCAGAGCCAAAGGATGCTCTCCCTCTGGAGATAATGTCCAATTTATAGTGATTGATAAAGCTATGAGATGAGGCCCAAGGGGCTGCCGAAGAAATATCATCCAAAGAGACTCTAGCTCTAAAAGCCGCAGAGGTAGACACAGACCGAGTAGAGTGGGCATGGACTCCCTGAGGTGCGGCCCTGCCAGAACTTTCATACGCTAAAAGGATACACTGCGAGATCCATCTAGACAGCGTGACTTTAGACACAGATTTAACCAAGTTAAATTTGGCAAAGGAGACGAACAACTGGTCAGACTGCCTATGACCAGATGTCTTGTGAATGTAGAAGTGAAGTTGTCTATGCATATCCAGTGAGTGTAACTTGTATTCCCCTTTGTTTTGGTAATTAGGGAAGAAGACTGGTAGGTTGATGGACTGGTTAATATTCGATTCAGAGGCAATCTTACGAAGAAAGGAGGGATTGGTCCTGAGGTAGACTCTATCCTTGTGAAAAGTCAAATATGGGGGTTTTACACAGAGGGCCTGTAGTTCCGAGACCCTTCGAGCCGAGGTGATGGCGGCAAGAAAGGCAGTTTTCCATGACAAGAATTTAAGATCTACTGAAGCTGCAGGCTCAAACGGGGGAGCTGTTAAGGCCTGAAGCACCAGCATTAAATCCCAAGGAGGGACTACATCCTTCACTGGAGATCTGAGCAGAAAGGTGCCCTTCAAAAAAGTCTTACACAATTTCGTGGTGATCAAAGGTCCCAGTTCATTTCCCACATGATAAAAAGAGATAGCTGCTAGTTGAACCTTGACTGTGGAGGAGCTAGCCCCCTGATGAAACCGCCCTGACAGGAAGTCTAATACCGCTGCCAAAGGAGCTGTGAAAGGATCTAAATTTCGACGTTTGGCCCAAATGGAGAAACGTTTCTATTTGCTACTATAGACCTTTCTAGTAGAAGGCTTGTGCGCTGCTACTAGAATAGTTTTAACTGGGGAAGAGATACCGGGAGTCCTAGCTACGAGTGGAACTGGAGCAGCCAAGCTGTGAGCTTCAGATTGTCCAGATTCGGGACTGGGAGATCTAGGGGGTGGGATATTAGATCCGGACGGGGATCCAGAATCCAAGGAGGATTCACCAGATGAGACCAAAGGTAAGGGAACCAGGGTTGACGAGGCCAGAATGGGGCAATGAGGATTACTCTGCTCCCCAACCGGTTGGCTTTCTGCAGAAACTTTGGCATCAGAGGAAGAGGAGGGTATGCATAAAGTAGACCGGCAGGCCAAGCATGCACCAGAGCGTCTCTCGGAGGCTCCCCGGAGGGGGAAATGAGAGCGAAGTAGTCATAACATTTTGTGTTCGAGGGAGAAGCAAAGAAATTGTAACAGGGTTGACCCCATTCGGCGAAAATCCGATTTGCTGTCTCGGGATTCAGAGACCACTCATGTGGTAACAGGATGGTGCAACTTAGTCTGTCCGCTAGGATGTTGGACCGCCCCAGAATGTGCGTTGCTATAAGAAAGCGGTTGGTGGAGATCGCCCATTCCCACACCCTCATGGCCTCTTGACAGAGTGGCTAGGACCTGGTTCCCCCCTGTTTGTTGATGTAACAGACATTGTCTGACTGAATCGCAATAGTTCCTACAGGAAGAAGGTGCTGAAGTGCTTGCAACGCTAACAGCACTGCCCTCATCTCTAGGACACTGATATGCAGAGAAGTCTCCGTGGGGGCCCACGTGCCTTGGACTGTCCCGTCCGAGGCGGGAGGCGTCCATGGTCACCATGGTTAGAGGAGGGGCCATAGTAAAGGGGCGTCCTTCCTGGAGGTTCGGAGATTGGAGCCACCATAAGAGGGCCCTCTTGCAAGCCCTGCTGAGGGGAATGGGATGGCTCAGATGAAATCGAAGGAAGGACCACTGGACCTGGAGGATCCATTGCAAGACCCTCATGTTCAAACGTGCCATTGGCAAAGGTTGATTGCCGCCGCCATTGAGCCTAGAGTCCTCAGGACCAATTCCGCCGGAGGAGCTGGAGAATGTAGAATGGCCCGCACATGTAGCCTCAGAGTTTGTAGCCAGTCTGTGGTCAACAAAGCTAGGAGCTTGTTTGTGTCTAACCTTGCCCCTATGAAGTCTATAGTCTGAGTCTGGGTAAGAGACTACTTCTCTATGTTGATAGTGATCCCCAGCCGGGGAGCTAGACAAAGAAAGTAGTTTCTGGCTGCGCAGAGTAGATACCTTGTTGGGGCAGTCAGAAGCCAGTCATCCAGGTACAGGTAGACCAGGATTCCCTGGAGCCTCAGGTGGGCCGCAACCACTGCTAACACTTTGGTGAACACCCTGGGGGCTGTGGTGAGACCAAAGGGAAGGACCCTGAATTGGAAATGACTGTCTCCTAGCCGGAAGCGGAAGAACCTTCTGGATCGCCTGTCCGTCAGAATGTGGTAGTATGCATCCTTGAGGTCGATAGAGCACATCCAGTCATTCTCCCACAAAAGGGGGAGAATGGATTGAAGGGTGACCATGCGGAATTTCTCTTTGGTTACTGACAGGTTCAGGGGGGAGAGGTCGAGGATAGGTCTTAAGTCCCCTGTCTTTTTTGGCACCAAGAAAAACCTGGAGTAAAATCCCGACCCGCACTGGTCTGGGGGGACGTGTTGGATGGCTCTTTTTTTCCACCAACTGTTGGATTTCTGTTGCTGCGGCCTCCCTCTGATCGGGTGGGACCTTGGGGAGGTATCTGGGGCTGCGTGGGTAAAGTGAAAAGGGAATCTGATATCCTCTGGATATAATGCGAAGCACCCAGCGGTCTGTCGTGATGGACTCCCAAGCTGCTGGGTGCTTCGAGAAACGCCCCCCCCCCCCTGACTGCCTCCAGAGTGGAGCAGTTGGGCAACCCCTCAGGGGTGTTGCGTGGGTTGGTCCAAGAAGGGTTCTCTGGATCCAAAGTTCCGTGGGCCCCCACTGCCTCTAGGGTGGCATCCACCCTGCCCTCCTCTGCCGCGGAAGGGCTGGGAGTCCGGTGCGGGACGGGACTGTTGCGACTTCCGGAACCACATCTTCTTCTGTCCCTTTTGGTTCTTGGAGAAGGACCTCTGGGGAGCAGAGAAGCGGACTCCGACGGCAGACAACGTCTTCCCATCCTTCTCGTTCTGGACCAAGATATAGCGAACAGTTTTGCCAAAAAGGGCAGAACCATCGAAAGGGGCATTAGCGAAAGACGCCTTGAAGGGTTCATTGAAATCACAGTGCCGGAGCCAGGCCTGACGCCTCATGACAAGGCCCGCTCTGCTGGCTCTAGTGGGCTCCCTCTGTGGCATGGGATAGTAGCCGCATAGAGATATCTGATATGGATCGGAGAGTGGCCATCTGGGTGGAGTGCAAACGTTTGTTCTCTGCCGACATGGACTCGGGGGGGTGCCAGCGTACTCTTTGATAAGGTCCCGCTGCAGTCGAAGCACATGTGCCATGTAGTTCAGCTACCTCACAGCAAAGGTAGCCAAACTAAAGACCCGCTTCCCTAAACGGTCCATCGACAGAGACTCCTTGCTCGGGGGATGAACTGAGGGACTCTCCTGTGCTAGTTCCCTCTTGGTGGCCGCCGCCACCAACATGGCATCTACAGGGGGACCCTTACTCCAGTGGGACTTGTCAGAGGGTGGGCTAAGAATCTTGTCCGGGTGCTTGGGGACTGGCTCCACAATGTCCGGCTCCTTCCACGCCCTGGTAGTAATCAAATCTAGCAGGGGGTCGGCCAGAGGGGACACCCAAGACGTAGACGGGCCTGCTTCAAACACCTCCAGGAACACGGATTCGTCCAAGGTAGGCTTTGGGGCAGACCACCCCCCCTTTATCCTGAGAATCTCCATGATGTCACCAAATGAAACATCTTCGGGGGGTGATCTTGGGGAGCGTTCCCCCTCCTCCAAATCAGTGTCCTCTGTCAAGGACTTGGAGTCCAGGTGCCTCCTTTTGCACTTTCGCTTGTGAGGAACCTCCTCAGGGGGCTGTCAGAGGAGGTCTCACCAGCCACGTCTTGTTCCAAAGGAATGACCTGGGACATCAGAGCAGGCTGTCCCTGGGGCCGGGTGATGGAAGTCGGGCCCAACCGAGAAGGAGTGCAGGGTGGAGCCATGGCAAGGGCCGGGGGCCGGGGGCCTGGAATCTCTCGACAGGGCCCTCTCCACCACATCGAATACAGAGGGAGAGCTGCTCTCTCTAGGATCAGAAAGCAGACCCTCACTCGGATCAGATGGACGGATCGGGGCCAAAGTGATCGGATCCGACGGACCAGTATGCTCCGACCTGGACAGAGCCAAAGGCATACCGATACCCCTGGATCCGAAGCTCAGCCCTCGGCTCCGAGAGCTTGGATCCAAAGAAAATGGACCCAACAGACTCGAGGGAAGTGTCGGCGCCAAAGTACCGGTGACTATCGGCGCCGACACACCCCCCGGCTCCAAGGCTGCCCGGCTCAGAAGACTCAGAGCCAGGGAAGCGGGACAGAGAAGGAGCTATCGGGGCAAAAAAAGGGGTCGAGCCCCCCCCCCCGGAGGGGGGGGGGCAGGAGCGCTCCCATCTGCAGTTGGGCCTGGAGGAATCTTCTCATCATCCGGTCCAAATCTGCATCCATGAGACTTCGGCTTGATGAGGCCACCGAGGCGGGACGGGAGTGTCGCCTCAATGGCCTCGAAGGAGATCGGATCTCCTCCTCCTCAGGACCCGGTGAAAAGCACGGGGAACGGATCAGAGACGGAGGAGACCCAGACGTCCTGGAGGGAGAAGACCGCTTAGCCGGGGGGGGGGGTGAAGCGGAGGCCACGGCCCGCCGCTTGTGGTGCTTCTCCCTCCTTTTCTCTTTCCTGGCCTCCCTCTCCTCCGGGCCTAAGGCGGGAGGTTGAGTCCCGGCTGGGGGAAGGGAAGAAGGAGTGGCAGCCGCTTCTGCGGGAGCCACAGGAGAACGGAGGTAGAAGCCGAATCCGGGGGCAGAAGACCCGCCAGAATCAGCTTAGACCTCCGGTCCGAGTGCCCTGGGGTTGAACGTCGCACAGATGGAACAACCAGAAGACAGGTGTTCAGCCCCAAGGCACAACACACAGAGTGTGGCCATCCACCGGGGACAGCTTATGGCCACTCTCGGTGCACTTAGAAAAGATCAATTTTGGGGCCTCGGCCATTTAAACTAAGAGAAAAACACAAACAATAGGCCCCAAACACACACACAACCCTAACCGAACCACGAAGGAAGGGGGAGGTAAATAAGAGAGTTTTTACAAAAAAGGGATCTGTAAACACTCAACCAAAGAACAGAAGAAAGTAGAGGAAAAAGGTAATTTTTTTTCTCACAAAAGTCTCCAACGCCTGGAGCTGTAGATCAAGCTGCTGTTGGATAACTGCGGCAAACTAGATCTGAGGTCAGTCAGGGTTGGCAGGGGATTATGGGTAGGGGTAGGAGCTTGGAGCTCGGATCTAAAGCTGTTGAAAACTGCTGGCTCGGATCCGAGGTCGGATCTGAATCCCATAGGTTGCTGCACAAATGAAGTTAACTACTTCAGATCATATTATATACGTACAGCTCTCTCATCCTGTGAATTTAAACTGTCCGAGTAGGCTCGGATCCGAGGTCGGATCTGAATCCCATAGGTTGCTGCACAAATGAAGTTAACTACTTCAGATCATATTATATACGGACAGCTCTCTCATCCTGTGAATTTAAACTGTCCGAGTAAGAGACAATTGCTACATCTCAGGTTGTTCTTATCTACCGAGCTAGCTATACAGACATTAGGAAACTGCACATCCATGTAGTCAAGACCTGGATTAGGGTTGGGCTATTATAGGATTAAGGCTGGACAACAGCTAGTGCATCTAGTATTAGTGCTGTTCAACATGCTAACTAGCTGCCCTAAGCTTAGCTCCATGCAAAGCTTTTCTGTGTTGCAAGTTAAAATCCTAAGTACTAGCTTTATAGATAAATTTCACAAACTAAGTTCTATGAGGTGGGCAACTCTCCACAAGTGCACCTAATATAGAGCAGACAGGAAAAAAAAGCTGAAAAATAACCAGTGTCCCCGGGCCAATAAGCTACTACACTTGGTTCTTCCTGGAGTGCTTCTTAGCTCTGAGAGGCCAAGTAAAGACTTCCGCCACAAGATGGATGATAATGGAGTTTCTTAATGTAAAAGCACACCAAAAGTAGCTCTCAAATGCAGATCAACACCAAACTACCAAGTCCCCAAAAGCCCAGTGGCTAATGAAACTATCTCCTTAAGCATTTTTCTTCAACTCTGACAGACCAGGCTGCCTTTCTAAAGTGATTCAAAAGGAAGATATGCCAACAATGAGGCACGCATGCACACACACATGATGGCAATTTCAAAATACACAAACTTTAAAGGGGAGGGTCTTCCAGTTTCATCTGTCAGATGAGTGAAGGAGATGAGACTGGGAGGAGCTTCCAAGTCCAGTTATGTAGTATGGGCAGGCAGGTTGAAAGTCTCCAAGTTTAAAAGCACAATAGAAAGAGAGTTGGTGGGTGGGAAACGAAGTTATGTACTCACCATAAAGTTCGATGTATGTAGTGCATCTCGCCTCACATTCTTACCAGTGGGTTCGGAGCCAAATGTCGGCTCAGACTCTGCCATACTTTAGCTCAAAGTCTTTCACATGGCTGGGCTAAGATGGTATCCCATGTTGCACTGCTCTCTATCCCCAGATCTAGTTTGCTGTGAGCACCAGCACTCACTCTCCATGCATAACACCACCTAAGGAAGGAAGAACAAACCAAGAATGAAGGGAATTCTGAAACCAGGCCTAACTTCTAGATCCTCCAGGACGTGGGAAGGTGGGGGGGGTAAGTAAGAATGTGAGGCGAGATGGACTACAGACATCGAACATTATGGTGAGTGCATAACTTCTTGATGTTATGTAGTCCAATCTTGCCTACACTGTTACCCGTGGGACAGCGTCCCCAGCACCTAAATCCTGGGAGGCTCAGTGGAACATACTCCTGAGCACTGTGGAACCAAAGGAAGACCTGCCTCTAGATACCACATCTAACTTGTAATGAGTAACAAAGGTGTGAGGAGATGCCCAAGTAGCCGCAGCACAAATATCATCCATAGACAATCTGGCCTGAAAAGCTGTAGATGTAGATACAGACCGGGTAGAGTGAGCCTTCACTCGGAATGGTAAATCTCTTCCTCCTGAAGTATAAATGAAAGAAATACAACTGGAAATCCACCTAGACAATGTGACTTTGGAAACAGGAAAATCAATTCTGTTTTCCGAAAATGAAACAAACAACTGATCAGATTTTATGAGGTCCTTCGTTCTGTGCAAATAAAATCGTAATTGTCTGTGCATATCCAATTGATGAAATTTGAATTCTGCCTTGTTCGAGAACAGAGGAAAAAACACTGGTAATTCAATGGATCGGTTAAGGTTACTAACTGACTCTACTTTGGGAATAAAGGAAGAATTTGGTCTGAGAGAAATCCTGTCCTTATGAAAAATCAAATAAGGTGGTTTAATTGATGAGGCTTGAAGCTCCGAAACACGTCTGGCTGACGTGATGGCTACCAAAAAGACAGTCTTCCAAGTTAAGAATTTTAAATCACAAGTGGTTGCAGGCTCAAAGGGGGGTGAAGTAAGACCCTGTAGAACAAAGCAAGTCCCAAGGCATAACAGGTTCAGAGACAGGAGGAAGAAGCAACATAGTGCCTTTCAGGAAAGCCTTACAAAGTCTGTGCACCATTAGAATAGGTTCGTCTGCGACGTGAAAAGTAGAAATCGCCGCCAACTGGACTTTAATGGTTGCAGCAGCTGATCCCTAGTTGAAAAGCATAGAGAGGAACTCCACTACTGATGAGATTGGAGCTGTGTAAGGGTCAATCTGTTTGGCATGCGCCCAGATGGAAAATCTTCCATTTGCTGTAATAAATCTTCCTGGTCGAAGGCTTATGAGAGGAAGATAGAATATGAACCACATCCGGCAAAAACTGGTGAAGCCTAACTAATGACGGAAGTGGAATAGCCAAGCTGTCAACCGGAGGGTCCGAAGAGAGGGATGGAGCTGCCCTGACATATGAGTCAGTAAGTCTGGTTTTGGGTCCAGAATCCAAGGAGCGTCCATGAGATAGGGATGGAGAAAGAGGAACCAAATTTGACGAGGCCAGCGTGGAGCAATCAGAATCATTTTGCTTCCCAAGGATTGCGCTTTCTGAATAACCTTTGACAGCAAAGGAACCGGAGGGAAGGCATATGGTAGACCGGAGGGCCAATCATGGACTAGAGCGTCCCTGGGTGACTCCCTCTGAGGGGGGATAAGGGTGAAGTAGCTGCTGCATTTGGCATTGAGGGGGCTGGCAAAAAGATCGCAGCAAGGCTGACCCCACCTGTGGAAAATCTGCTCTGCTACTTGACAGTTCAGGGACCACTCGTGAGGCATCAGAATAGCTCTGCTTAGCCTGTCTGCGATCACACTGGACTTTCCCGGAATGTGCGCTGCTACCAGAAAACGTTGGGAAGACACTGCCCACTGCCACACTCGCATGGTCTCTCTGCAAAGGGGATACAACTTGGTTCTTCCAAGTTTGTTCAGATACCATACCAACAACATATTGTCTGAGTGGATTGCAATAGTCCCGAGAGGAAGAAAGCTCTGAAGTGCTTGCAACGCTAGTAGCACTGCTCATCTCCAGGACATTGATATGCAGATGGATCTTGTGCTCTTGCCACGTGCACTGGACTATCCTGCCTAGAAAATGCCCCACCCCATCTGGGAGGCATCCATGGTTACCGTGGCAACCAGAGGAGAGGGAACGAAGGGTTTTCCCGCATTGAGGTTGTCGGTGTGAAGCCACCAACTGAAACCCTGTCTGCACCTGTCTGTGAGCAGAATAGGGTGAGAAAGTGGAAGACGTTGAAGAGACCACTGGGCGAAGAGTGGCCACTGAAGGAGCCTCATATGTAACCTTGCCAGGGGAACTAACAATCGTAGCAGCCATCGTCCCCAACAATTGCAGGACCAATCTTGTCTTCACTCTCCTCAGAGGGAGCAAGGCATAAATCTGTTGTAAAACTCTGATTCTTTCCTGTGGTAAAAACGCCCACATGAGCACCGTGTCTAATTAGGCGCCTATAAAGGTGACACGCTGCGAGGGCAACAAGGTAGATTTTTCCCAGTTCAAGGTGATGCCCAACTGTTGACATAGATTGATAGTGGCGTCTCTGGTCTGAAGTAGCAGATGCCTGGTGGTGGCAGTAAGGAGCCAGTCATCCAGGTATGGAAACACTTGGAATCCCTGACGTCTCAAGTGAGCACTCACCACTGCCATGCATTTGGTAAACACCCTGGGGGCTGTGGGGAAACCAAAGGGCAGGTCTCGAAACTAAAAGTGACTGGCTCCCAGCCGGAAGTGTAGGTGACTTCTGGATGCCCTGTCCATCTTTATGTGGTAGTAAGCATCCTTGAGGTCGATGGAGCACATCCACACCTTTTCCCAACAATGGGAGAACAGATTTAACATGACCATTCGGAACTTGGACTTTTTCACATGGGTGTTCAATCGGCTGAGATCCAAAATGGGTCTCAGGTCCCCTGTCCTTTCGCACCAAAAGAATCTGGAGTAAGTCCCTAATCCGATCTGGTCTGAGGGGACATGTTGGATGGCTCCTTTTTCTAGCAGCTTTGAAACCTCTGAAGCTGCGGAATCCCTTTGACTGCGTGGAACATCCGGGATTTTCTTGATTTGAGGGGGAGTTGATGAGAAGGGAATGATATATCCTCCAGAAATTATTCGTAGAACCCACTGTTCCTGGGTGATACCTTGCCAGGCCTCCAGGTATAGTGAGATACGACCCCCGACTGGCTCTGGAAATGCACAGTCGGGCCTCCCATCAGGAGCGGTGGCAGGGAGAACCACGAAAGGAATTGCGGTCTCCCGAGTTATGAGGGCCTCCTCTGACCCTAGGGCGGCATCTACCTGAATAACCACCCCCCCACCTCTGGCGGGGGACTCACCTTGTGCATCGGGAAAAAAAACTCTGATTTCTTGAACCACATTTTCCCACTCCTCTGGGCCTTGGGATAAGGCCTAGAGGGAAGGGAAAAACGGACTCCTATGGCAGACAGAGTTTTTCCCTCCTGCTCGCACCTAGTGAGAGTGTCTTTCACCTTGGTTCCGAACAAAGAGGAACCATCAAACGGGGCATTGGTGAATGTAGACTTGAAGGCCTCCGCAAAATGACAAAGGCGCATCCAGACATGTCTCCTAAGAGTGACTCCTGAACTTGCTGCCCTACTCGCTTCCTTGGCTGCGTAAGAGATCAGCCTCATGGAGGAGTTTGCAAAAGAATTGAGGGTAGACATCTGAGTGTTGACTTTGAGCCTCCGCCTCAGAAACGTTACCCCTTAGGGCATCTCCAAGCACTTTTAGGAGATCTCTCTGGAGCTGTGTAAAGTGTGATAAGTAATTCAGTGACCGCAAAGTAAAGGCCGTTGAAGAAAACATACGCTTCCCGTACCGGTCCATGGTCCTAGACTCCTGTTAGGAGGATGGACTGTGGAAGAAGTCCCAGTCAATTCCTTCTCAGTGGCCGCTGCCACCACCATGACATCCACAAGGACTCCCTTGGATAGAAATTCCTTATCAGAAGGGGCAGACAAAAATTTATTGGGTCTCCTGGGGACTGGTTCCACAGTGTAAGGGGTTTCCCACACCCTTTGACAAACGAGATCCAGAAGCTCGAAGGGTGGAGACACCCAGGAGGTGGAGGGCTGAGCACCAAAGGCCTTCAGGAACACAGACTCCTCTTCGGAGGGGGCTTTGAATGGCCCGCCGCCTCTGCTTCAAAATCTCTAAGATGTCAAGAGAAAGAAACATCCTCAGAGGATGACTTAGGGGACCCCTCCGATTCCTCAAGGTCGGTGTCGGACGTGAGTGACTCATCTTAGGAATCTATGTGCTTCCTCTTGCACTTTCTCTTTCTGGGTGGCTCCTCAGGCAAAAACTCTTGAGGGGCCCTCAGAAATATGGGGATCACTCATGGGGGTACCCTGAGACCTTGGGGCTCCACTGTCAAGAGATAGAGGACGATCAGAGACCAGCACCAGTGCTGTACGGGACAGAGTGACCGAACTGTATGATGGCGCTGACTACCTGGCCAGCATGCTCCGCATGGCCTCGAAAGCTGGCCTCCCCGGGTCCGAAGATAGACTAGCCATGGAAGACCTTGGATCAGAAGGGACCAGGTCCGAAGCAGAGACAGGAGTCAGGCTTCCCCGCGCCGAAGCACAGAGAGGGAGACTAGGAGCAGAGAGGTGTCCTGAAGCCTCCCCCTCGGACCAGATACAGGAATCCTGAGCCCTGAACCCTGTGGACGGTGCCGGAGTCGGAGCAGACGTCAAAACTGATGAGCCAGGAGGGGCTGTCGGAACCGACCTAGGTACATCAAACTGAGCAGAGCACTCCGGCTCCAAAAGCTTAGATGCGCTTGGAGGAGGAAGTATCGACGCAGGCAGAGGGACCGGCTCCGGAGCAGACTGGGTTGGAGCTGAAAACAATTTAGCCAGTACCAGTGACTGGAGAAGTCTCTGCACCACTCTATCAACATCCACATTCGATAAGGTCCTGGAGGACTTTGAGGATAGGGAAGGAGATAGAGACCTCCTCTCTGAGGGAGACCTGCGAGGAGGAGATACCGGCCTAAATGCTAGGCGACCGGCTCTGAACAGGCTCCGAGAGAATAGGAGCCGAAGCAAATTCCATAGAAACAGACACTTCCTGCGGCCCTGAAGACAATAGAGCCAAGGATGTCATCGAAGATTTAGCTGTTTTCTCCGGTGGCTCCGAGGATACTGATGGAGCCGGGGATCGCTTTTTAGCCTTAGAAGATTTAGCTTTAGATGGAGAAGACTTAAAGCTGGAAGCACTTTCCAAACCCTCCTCGAAGTACGGTTTCAGAAGTCCCTTCAAAATGAGTTTCTTCTTCCTTTCCTGAAGAACACACGGGCTAAAAGCATGACAAAAAGTACACGATTCCTGGAGGTGAATCGCTCCCAGACAGTGCACACAGTGTGTCCATCAGTGATATACATCTTATAACTGCACTTCGTGCACTTCTTAAAGCCCGAGGGCTTATGCTCCTTAGTATTCTTTAGACATAGTCACTACAAAAACTGATTCATGAACCCAATAATCAGACCAACGGTCAATCAGCCACAAGCGTGGGAACAGAACAGACAGTACACCACAAAGACCTCTAACTTAAATGGTCCTAGAACACAAGGTCAAGGGGGAGGACTAGTTCCTCTAAATTAAACAGTCTTAGCCCAAGGGAAGGTAAGTTAGCACACAAAGGTAAGCGAGGGGACAGACTACGTCCTCCAACTGAAACAGGCCTAGCCTGTTGGAAACAGTTAGTGGGATACCACAAGAAACACGCTAAGACAAGAAAAAAACAACTTTTCCACAAACACACCTTCTCTGCTATAAAGAAGAAAAAAATACTTAGCCACAGCCAAGAGCGAGACCCCGTCCGAGCTACACGAGCGGCAAACGAGATCTGGGGATAGAGAGCAGTGCAGCATAGGATACCATCTTAGCCCAGCCAATTGAAAGACTGCGAGCTAAAGTATGGCAGAGTCGGAGCCTACATTCGGCTCCGAACCCACTGGTAAGAATGTAGGCGAGATTAGACTACATAACATCATTCAGTTCAAAGACAGTAAAAAATGCAACACAATGAGCCTAGGCACAGCACAGAAACAACTTAAAAGAACTGCAACTATAAAATGTCTTCAATTAATAGCTTGAACTCAGATGCAGAACAAACACGAAAAACACAAAAAGTACAGTTTTGTACCTACCATAAATGTAGATGTCCGATAGATATGCAACTGCAGTCATAACATATGGGTTGTCCTGCCTCAGGCAGCCCTCGGTCGGCCGAATTCCAAAGTCTGGGTCCGGCGTCGGCTGGTGTCGCCTCCTCTCCGACGTCACAACGGCTGGAGTATAAAGGCATCGGCCGACGCCATCTTCCTCAGTGTTTCTTGCCCCAGATGCCAGGTGCCCTCCTAGGAAGGCTAAATTTGGTAAATGGATAAAATAATCCAAAACATGCACAACAGTAATAAACAGATACACCATAGGAGATACCCCCAGCTGAAGGGAAGGGGGGTAGGGACCCAAAAAGAAGAATACAGAGGGGTAGGAGGGTGGGAAAATCAGACTGCAGTTGCATATCTATCGGACATCTACATTTATGGTAGGTACAAAACTGTACTATGTCCTTCAAGAATGCAACTGCAGTCATAACATATGGGTTGAGTACCATAGCCAAGCTGGGGGTGGATGGAACTAAGATAAGGATGGTGTAGCTAAAATTCCCTGCAGGACTGCCGAAGCAAAGCCTGCTCGGGATCTGGAGTATAAGGGCAGGTTGTAGTGCTTGGTAAATGTATGCACGGAGCTCCATGTAGCAGCTTCTAAAATGTCCTTTGTTGCCACTCCTCTTAGGAAAGCTGTGGAAGTGGCTATAGCTCTGGTAGAATGTGGCCCGATATTGGCTGGCACACCTTTTGCATGGAAAGAGTAGCAAAATCTGATGCAATGTCCAATCCATTTTGAAATTGTTTGCTTGGAGATTGCTTTTCCTTGTACTCCAGCAGCATAGGCTACAAACAGCTGATCAGACCTTCTGGTGGCCTTAGTTCTGTCCAAGTAGTAGCGTAATTGTCTGTGTATGTCCAAAGTATGCAGTAGTTTTTCCCCCTTATTTTGAGGATTGGGGAAGAATGCAGGTACATGAATAGCTTGATTTAGAGACACCCTGGAAATTACTTTTGGCATGAATGTAGGATTGGTTCTTAGAGAGACACTGTCTTGATGAAAAATGAGGAAGGGGGGCACTGCCATGAGTGCCTGTATCTCCGAAACTCTTCTTGCAGAGGTGACTGCCAATAAGAAGGCAGTCTTCCATGACAGAAATTGCATTTCTGAGGTTGCTGCTGGCTCAAATGGAGGAAGAGTTAGTTTTTCCAACACGTAGTTGAGGTCCCATGCAGGTACTGGCCGTTTTCTGGGAGGTTTGATATTCTTTATCCCTCTTAGAAACTGTCTTAGCAGAGGATGCGAAAACACTGGAGGGTCACAGTTGTATTTTGCTGAGATTGCTGAGGCATGAATCTTTATTGAGGAGTATGAGAGTCCAGTATGAAATAGTTCTGCCAAGTATTCTAATATTTGAGGTATACACAGTAATGCTGTGTCCAGACCCCTGTTGGCATTCCAGATACTGAATCTCTTCCACTTGGCTGAAAAGGTTTTTCTGGTGGAAGGTCTGCGTGCTTCCAGCAAGATCTCTTGAACAGATTTGGAAAGAGAGTTTGGTGTTGAAGTCATGGTAGCCTCCAGGCTGTCAGATGCAATGTTTTCAGGTCTTGCTGTACAGTCCTGTAATTGTGTTGAGTTAGGAGCAGGGGCCATAGGGTCAGAGGCCATGGCTTGGTCCGAGTTATGGTCAATAGCAATGGGTACCAGTGTTGCCTCGGCCAGTCTGGAGCTATCAAGATGCCTGTTGGTTGTTCTTCTTTGATCTTCAGTATCACCTTGGTCAGCAGGGGAGGGAATGCATAAATTTTTAGAGAATTCCAGCTGAAGGAGAGAGCATCCGTTTTCCAAGCTAGAGGGTGGTGAGCCCTTGTGCAGAACTTTTCCAGGTGATGATTTAAGTGGGAAGCAAAAAAATCTACGTCCGGTCTTCCCCATGTCCTTGCCAGTTGAGAGAAAATGTGAGGGTGCAGCATCCATTCGTGTGGATCCATGAAATCTCTGCTCAGATTGTCCGCCAGTACATTGTCCTTGCCTGGTACAAACTGGGATTGTAAATGTATCCTCAGGCTCAGGGATTTTTCCCAGAGAAGCATTGTTAGTCTGCAGAGGGGGTAAGAATAAGTGCCTCCCTGCTTGTTTATGTACCACATGACAGTAGTGTTGTCTGTCCTTATTAGCAAATGTCCCTGTTTTAGTGTTTTTTCGAAAGTCTCGATGGCATGTATCACTCCCAACATCTCCCTTTGGTTTATGTGCAGATGTCTTTCCTTTGGCGTCCAAAGACCTTGAATGCATCTGCCCTCCATGTGCGCCCCCCATCCATGGTCTGAGGTGTCTGTTATCATTTGGTCTGCTTGAGGTCTGTTGAAAGGCATGCCTTCGTTTAGTTGACTGGCTTGAGCCCACCATAGAAATTCCTTCTGCAGACATGGAATAAGTGGGATTATGTCCTCTAGGCTGTTGTTGTGTTGAGACCATAAGTTTTTTAGATACCACTGCAGCTTTCTCATATGAAGTCTTGCCAAAGGTATCAGAAGGATGCAAGATGCCATGAAACCCAGGGCCTGCAGGATTTTTCTTGCAGTCAAGTGGGAAAGCTTTGCTAGGCCTTTGAAGTACTTTGGTAAATGCTGCTGTTTTTCCTCTGTGAGGTAGGCCATTTGTTTTTCCGTGTCCAGTTTGGCTCCTAGGAATATAATTTGTTGGGATGGTAGTAAGTTTGACTTCTGAATGTTGACTGTGTATCCCAAGGCCTGCAGTAGGTGCATGACATAGTCCAAATTCCCTTTTAAGGTTTGTTTGTTGTCTGCTTGTATGAGACAGTCGTCCAAGTAGGGGTATATCTGAATCCCCTGCAGTCTGCAGTGTGCCACTACTGATGCCAGGCATTTCGTGAACACTCTGGGCAGTAGATAAGCCAAACGGCAATGCTGAGAATTGATAATGCTCTGTCCCTGCAAGAAATCTGAGGTATCTTCTGCAGCTTTGCCTGATTGGGACATGCAGGTATGCCTCCTTGAGGTCCAGAGTGACCAGCCAAGACCCCTTGCCCAACATGGGAAGAAGTTGCTGCAACGTCAGCATTTTGAACTTTGGCACAATGAGGAAAGTGTTTAGAGTTGACAAGTCCAGTATGGGTCTCCACTTGTTTTCTTTTCTTGGAACAAGGAACAATCTTGAATAAAATCCCTGGCCTTGTTCCTGAGTCAGAACCCTTTCTATTGCTTTTATACTTAATAGCTTGGAAACTTGGGCGAGTACCTCCACCCTTTGATGATGTGGCAGGTTTGGCATGCCTTGTTTTATTGGTAATGTGTGGAAGTGGAATCTGTAACCTTTGTCTATCAAATCCAGAATCCAATTGTCCTTGGTTAAGATATGCCAGTTTTGTGAGAATAAGGCTAATTTTCCGCCCAAAGGTGCTTCTCTTTGAACCTTTGTAGGCGGTACGAATGTCAACTCATTGTGATTGTCCTTGTGGTGCAGCTGAATTGTCTGCACCACTTCTTTGATTTGGAGGTTGCCATTGGCGTCCCCTGTAAGATCCTCGGTATTGCCCTCTACCTCGGGCACATCTGCTTTTTCCCCTTTGAAACGTATCAGAGCCGGGGAAGGACCAATTCTTGGAGGGCCAGTTTCTGCTGAATCTGGGTGGCTGAACCTGAAGGAAATCCTTGACTGTCTGTACTGACTTTGCTTTTTCCTCTATGGATTTCAATACATCTTGTGCAGTAGCACCAAAAAGCTTTTGTTTTTCCAAAGGTGCATCCAGTAACTTTACTTTAACATGGGGTCAGGCAAAGACTGATCCTTCAACCAAGCATGTCTACGTATTACAGCCCCAGTCATAGCTGCCCTACATGAAGCTTCCAGTGCATCATAACCACACTGTAGAAAATGGTTATTAACCTGCTGAGTGTTATGAATATGATCCTGCAGTGCCTTTTTATCAATAGGCTCAGGAAAGGCTAACTTTTTCTGTAAATCATCCAGGAGAAAATCTTGGTACTGAAAAATGTGAAAAGGCAGTTAAGAGACCTCATGGCTAAGGTAGTAGAGGTATATACTTTTTTACCCCATCTCTCCAGGGACTTTGCTTCTCTGTCAGCTGGCAGTGGTTTTTTGGCAGAGGAGGAAGCCACTCCCTTGGGGCCCTGTGAAATAGTTTCTAGGTCCACAGAGTGAGCCTTAAAAAGGTGCTTGTGAGTGTCAGGGACCCAGTAATATCTGTCCGGCTTGTCAGGAGCAGGAGGAAGAGAATCAGGGTTGGCACTGGAGTCGGAGTAAACATCATCCAAAACATCCATAACTGGAGGGATAGCCAAGGGTCTGTGCTGGGGAAGCTTGAGGAAAGTACGAAGCCTTTTCCTGGAGTCAGAGAATTCCTGACCCTGCCACTGAAAATGTTCCCTCATGGAATGCAGGACTTCACCAAAAGAGAAATCCTCTGGAGGGGAGGCAGAGGGAATTGATTCCTCAGCATCAGAGTCCTCATAGGCCTGGAAGGGTTCTTCTTGGGCATCAGAATGCTCAGAATCCCCAGAGGCTTCTTCCGAGGAGAGGTCGTCCGCCTGCTCAGTTCTAGGCCTTTTTTCTGCAGGTGGCTGAGAACCCCTGTCCGGATGAGGCTGAGACCCCCTGATAAGGGAAATAAGATCTGCAGCCAGAGACATGATCTGCTTATGATGAAGGGGCCTGGGCAGGTTTAGGATGGGCCTTGGCCTGACTGGCGGCCTTAGCACGTGCAAAGGCCTTGGACATTGAAACAGGAGGCCTAGCAGCCCCACGTGCAGGCGTTACCTTGTCCACAGGAATGGTGTCGGGTAGATCCAGAACTTCGGTTTCCGGAGGAAAATCCACAACCGGCACCGGAGAGATCTCAGAGACCGAAGGTCGTGTTAACGCTGTGTCGTCGGCCTGGAGCGGTTGATTTACCACTTCCGAGGGGACCGGAGCACTAGCAGAGGATTTGGGAGTAGCATCGGTAGTGGACGCGGGCCGAGGATGTCGGTCCCGGTCCTTGCGTTTTTTAGCAGATTGGGTTGTCGGTAGATCCGACGGCATGATATACGCAAAGGATACACCGAAAAAGTCCTCAGCGAATTCTGCCCGGCGCCTGAGAGTGCGCTTATTAAAGCAAGCACAGGCAGCACAGGCCGAGACGTCGTGGTCTGGGCCCAGGCAAGGAAGGTAGAGAGAATGGGAAGTCCTTATGAGGTATTTGTTTACCACAAGACAAACAATTATTAACTTTCTCAATTTGTTCTGACATCGGCTGAGGCAAGAATAAATGTTCCCCAACGGGGTACTTAGCTTTTAGATGACTTCGTACTGAAAATACAGGAGCTGACCGACCGGCACTTGCGAACTGCTTCTGCTTCGGGCACCATGCGGCAAGAAAGACTGAAGAAGATGGCGTCAGCCGATGCCTTTATACTCCAGCCGTTGTGACGTCGGAGAGGAGGCGACACCAGCCGACGCCAGACCCAGACTTTGGAATTCGGCCGACCGAGGGCTGCCTGAGGCAGGACAACCCAAATGTTATGACTGCAGTTGCATTCTTGAAGGACATCTTGATTTAATGGCAAAATAAGTGCACTACTTTAAATGCACTTTAAATGTACCTCCCTGGATGCAAAATGTTGTCCATACATTGCTTTTGAGTTTCATGAAGCAAACCTGCCCTTGGTGCTCCTCTTAAATTTTTTGGAATTAATGAGAAGGTGATCCACTGTGACGACCTCTAACCTAGAAAAGCCGAAAGTAGTAGTAGTTGGAATAATGGGACAAATGAAAATACATACAGGAACTTGTCCCACTACAAAATAACAAGCACACTGACTGTCCAAGCTTTTGGGTGTAGGGAGGGATCTAGCACAAAACCAGATATGAAAGTTCTTGAGTGAAGGAAAAAAAAAAAAAATTTTTGGTATCCTCCACTTAGCGTAGTGTGTATGCCGTGGTCCGAGTGTTCTCACACCGTGCTCTCCTTTGCGGGGATGTACACTTCCTTTAGTTACAGAGACTGCCTGTTGTGGCCAACTCCCAAGTTTAAAGCCATTCTACAGAATGGATAAGAATGCATTCTTACTGTGTCACAAACCTCAGTGCTTCTGGAATTCACAAGTACTTCAATGCACTCAGAACATTAGACTGCTATAATTTCCTTCCGGTTTACATGGAGTTTGGTCTCTTCCTTGTTACAAGTGCCATGCATCTTCAAACCTTGCGCAGTGGCACCACAGGCCTGGAACAATGCTCTTTTGGTAAGGGTCTAAGTATGGGCTGTGGGGTGGGGGGACATGGCAGTTCTCGGTTGTCCTGGGCTGCTGATCTCAGTCATTTCAGATCTCACTTCAAGAACCAAGTGCTTGAAGGGCATGCTCAGTGAGTACCACTGCATCCTTCTCATAAGCAGCTGTGCTTGGGGAAGTATCACGATTGTAGACATATGCTTCATGATCCTTTTGTGACATCTTTTCAGTAACTTGTGTCAAGGACTACCACCACCAACACTTTTCTGTGAAGTTCTAGCTCTGGACTTCTGCAGATTCGGGGAGAATCCAAAGTCCTGCAGGCATTGCTGACCAAAAGGAGGCCTTTATGATCTTCTCCCTGTGGTGATCTGTACAAGACACTCAACCAGATGTGGTTAAAGGTGTTTGTCCACTATCCTGTAATGGGGTAACACTGATGCCACATACTTTAAAGTCTAAGTAGCTGATAAGCCAAAGGATAAGAATGTGACCCGAGTGTGTCAAACTATTGCCAGAAATGTTAAGAATTTTCAATCTTAAAAGATATGTACCTGCATATTCTCATTTACTAAGGTCCACTGTCACCAAAAATATCTTCAGATTTAGCAAAAGCAGCAAGGATTTAAGGGCTCACACACTGAATTTTCTTAATACTTGTATAATTTGGGCAAGGCCAGAATGGGTCTCCATGGACTGTCCATTCTTGGAACCAAAAGCAGTCTTCTGAAAAAGTCTTTATCCCTCTTTTGTACCTTTGGAGTAACTTCTATCCTTTCCTGTAGCAACTTGAGATACAGAACATGGCTCTTGTTCTTCTGGCATGATCAACGTTCCCCTTGTAATGAGGTTCTGAACAAAATACCCTTTCAATTAACATACAGAACCTTTTTTATTTGCACAAATATTTCATTCATGCAGACAAGCAAAAAGCTTTCCATCTACATATGGGAAAAACTGACGCAGAGGTAGGGAGAAAGGGCTTGGGTAGAAACAGCTGATATTTACAAGAGGTAGAAAGGGCTGCCCCCGCCTTCCCTTATCCTGCCATTTTCTTCACTTAACAGTGCAAGGGCAGAAATATTTTTTACCCTTGACTGGCTTTCTGTATAAAGGCCCCTTCTTACTAGGATAATTCCTAATGTAGTTATGCAAGAGTGTGTGAAACATATGACAACTATACCACTTTCTTTTCCCCCTAGGCTTCTGAACACCTCATAAGCTTGAGGACCAAAGAAAAAAACTCCTTGTCTAGTGGTGCATGGAGTAGTTTGGCCTTTACATCTTTAGCTAAGGGTTGAGTGCATATCCAAGCCAGGTCTGCTTAAAGTACCAGTAAGGCCTAGATTAGAAGCTGGATCTGCCACACCATGTGTACACCTAATGCTAGGTCTTCCTAACTGAACAGACATCCAAAAAAGTTGGATTAAACTGGCATCAGAATCCAGTTTTAGCCAAATCTTGTTCCATTATTTATGCAAGCTCTTGGAATCTCATGATATGGACTGACAATTCAGGGATCTAAATTAAGAGACGACGGGTATAAATCCTTCTTGCCAAACCTGTCCAAAAGTTTACTTTACACTTTGTTTGCAAGAGTTTTTCTCCAGAAGGGGGTTCAGCTCCTTTGGTTGGCCCCAATGATAGAGAAGCTGGATCTGCGACTACAGTTTGTATTATAAATTCAAGTTATGTACACACGATATCTATGCATCTGTGTTGTCCATTTTCATTCATCAACATACAGGTTATGAATCCAACCTCTGAACTGACTGCCACATTCTACAGACTTACGGATCCAACTCTCGAACTTCTCCCTCTACTCATAATGCCCTAGTCAGCCTACAACACCCCAGCTTGTGTTTGCTGCCTTACAGGTCCTAAGATACAGCAGGAAAAAGGAAACAGCAGAAAGACTAGGGCTCAAATCTGTAACTAAAGGTCCCAAAATATCTATCAGATCACTGCAAAAGATAACGGGAAGGAGGAAGAGGAGTTAAATAATGAATATGAGCAACAGATGCACAGTTATGGTGAGTACACAACTAACATCTTCACGTTGTCCTTTTCATCCTTCCTCAACATAAGGGACAAAGTCTCCAGCTATGTGAATCTTGGGTCAACCCTCATTAAAAAGATATTCCAGAGAACTAATGAACCAAAAGCAGCTCTAGTTCTAAAAGTCAAATCCATTTTGTAAATCAATAAAGGTATGAGCATTAAACCAGGTAGCTGCTGTGCAAATATCAATGGAAGTTCCAGTCCAGAAGGCAGAAGTGGGCACAGATCTAGCTGATTGCACGTTAGGAGGTTTTAGCAGGGAGAGACCTTGTTGGGAATATACAAAGGAAATGCAATTAGTAATCCATTTGGCCAGGATAACATTAGAAGTTGGTGATCCCAGTCTGTTCGGTGAGAGAGAGGCTGTTCTTCCCCTGAAATCATTTGTCATGTGTAAATATAAACATAAATGTATGTCCATCTCACAGATGTAGCATACATTCTCACCTATTTGAAAAATTAGGGAAGACAGGCAAATAAATGGTTTACTGATATTCGAATCAGAAGCTGCTTTTGTTAAGGCGGCTGAATTGACTCATAAGGCAACATCTTTGTGAAAAACTATGCAAGGGGATTTGGATGACAGAGACTAGAGTTCAGAATTTCTCTTTGCAGATATAATAGCTACTAAAAATGCTGTTTTGCAAAACAATTTAAATAGGTTTTGGCTAGAAGTTCAAAGGATTGTTGTGTCAACCCCTGAAGTAAAACAGTCAAATCCCAAGGAGGTAACCATCTCTCACTGGAGGTCTGAGTAAAAAGGTGCTTTTTTACGAAAGTCTTACACAATTTAGAAAAAGCTGAAAAAGCAGCTCTCTCCTGAATGAAAATTTGACATGGCTAACTGCACTTTGGTTGTGGAAAAAATAGAACCTTCCTGAAAAGAGGAGCAAAAAACTCCAGTACCAAAAGGTATAAGAGCAGTACCGAAGGTACAGGAGCAGGGAAAGAGTCAATTTTCTTCTGAACAACCCAAACTGAAAATCTTTTCCAATTTACTCTTATAAATCTTCCTTGTAGATGCTTTCTGGGATGATAGAAGTACTTGGAGTGGAGAGGAAGGCCTGGGCTGCCTAGCTATCAAGAGAATTGGAGAAACCATGTGGTTAGTTTGAGGCCTGGGATGTTAGGATGCTTCATCCCAGAGTAGTGTGAAAGGAGGTCTGGACTTGGGTCCAGTACCCATGTTAAACATCGAAGACGAGACCAAAGGAAGAGGAACCACAATTGGCAAGGCCAAAAGGAGGCAATGAGGATAACAGAGCTCTTTAATAGACTGGCTCTCTATAAGAATTTAGGAATAAGAGGTAACAGGGGAAAGGAGTAAATGAGGCCAGAGGGCCAAACATGGACTAGTGCACCTCAGTGACTATCCCTGATGGGTGATCAGGGCAAACGTCATGCTGCAACTGTGGTGGGGAGATGCAAAGATTGCAACAAGGTTGGCACCAACAATGAAAACTTTCCATCACTGATTAAGGAATGACTTGTGAGGCATTAGAATGGAATGACTTGTGAGGCATTAGAATGGCCCTACCGAGTTTGCCCGCTAATACGTTGGATTTTCCCAGAACGTGTGGTGCCACTAGAAAAGCAGCTGGGGGGAAATCTCCCACTGCCACATTCTCATAGCATCTCAATAGCAGGGATAAAATCATCGCAGTAGCCCCCAGAGGGAGAACATCTTGACATGCCTGCAATGCTAAAAACTTCCCTCATCTCTAGGAGATTGATGTATGAACTGTTCGCTTGAGGGGACCATATGACTTTGACCATCCTTCCCAAGAAATGTTCCCACCACCCAGTTAGAAGGCATCCATGGTCAGTGGAGGAGACAGATTTGAAGGGGCGACCCAGGTAAATGTTGTCTAACTGGATCCACCAATGAACATGGGTTAGTGCATACTCAAGTGAGCTTGACTGGGAAGGACAGATGTTGTTGCAGAACAGACCAGTGAACAACTACAGTCCATTGGAAAATATGCAAATAGCAATGTGCTAAAATTATTAACTCATTCACTCCAATGGAGCTCACGAAGTTTGCACCATATTTTCCAATGGGCGGAGCCTAAAGCCTTTTGACAGCATCAAATTATGCCCTCACATTTCAAACCAATGTTCATATCTGTGGATCCATAGGGGTTATGAATATGAAAGGATAAATGGCAAACACTTGAGCACAAACTATTTTTACAGTGGTAGTATTCTTTAGGTTCTAGGTTTTAAAATTCATAAGTCACAGTAACTATATACACATACTGTCAGCAGCATTTTATTCATCTTCCATATGAGGCTAAGGAATTCTGTGTTACTACTTCAGAACCAACTGGCTCCCCACCTAAGCACTATGTTCAATCATAGTCTCACATCAGGATTTGTGCCCACTGAATGGTGCACAGCAAGTTATCCCACTTTACATAGGGGGAGCCACCACTGATCCTGAGAACCATCGCCCTATTAGCCTGACTAGCCTGGTCTGCAAGGCCATGAAACGTATCATCATGGAACTCAAACAAAGACATTGGTAACCTCCAAACTCTGGACCCCACCCAGTTCGAGTTTGTGAAAGGTAGATCATGCCTTCTGAACCTGATCAACTTCTTTGAGACAGTCACCAAAGCCATAGACGAGGGTAAGGTGGTTCACACAGCCTATCTTGACCTCAGCATTCGACACCCTCTCCCATTCTGGAATTATAGCTAAACTCACTAAACTAGGTATAAATCCCTACATCACAAGATGGGTTGCCAACTGGCTCACTGACAGAACCCACAGTGTAAAAGTTGCAGACTCCAGATCTGACTTCAAACCAGTGACAAGTGGAAGTACCACAGGGTTCAGTCCTGGGACCTCTCCTGTTTGGTATCTACTTCTCTGAAGTACAGGCTAACACAGAAGGCCTCTGGCTAACGAAGTTCACAGATGACTGCAAACTAGGAGCCATAGTCAAGTCCCCAGATGATGTGGACATCCTACAGAAGGGCCTCACTGAGACAGATGCCTGGTGTCAGAGGCATGGCCTTAAGGTCAATGTCAAAACGTGCATGGTCATCCCCTTTGGTAAAAACTCTGTACCCATGAACTACCACATAGACGGCAGTCTACTTAACACCAAATGTGTGATGAGACCTTGGGACCCAGGTGGACAGTAGTCTCTCCTTTGATAATCACATCACCACAGTAGTCAATAAATCCTTCTGTGTGGCACACCTCATCACAAAAGGGTTCTCATCCAGGAAAAGAGGGCATTGTTCCCCTCTACTCAGCACTCATTAGACCCATTATAGAGTACAGTGCCCCTTTTGTAATGTACCTCACACTACATCTGCAGCAGCTGGAAAGGCCACAGAAGTACCTCAGAAAGAGGATTACTGGCCTCAAACAGGTGCCCTACACTGACCGTCTCAAAAAAACTCCAGCTTTACTCTGTAGCATTTCGCCTACTCCGAGGAGATCTCTGCCTAACATATAAAGCTATTTCAGACCCAGAGCTGCTGGATATGCTACACCTAAAGAAATCCCAATCCCTCCGAGCTACATGCTCTAGGGACCTAAACTTTGTCACCACAATAAACAGGACATGCTGGAGAGAGAGATTCCTATCCCAGAGACTTCCCATACTCTGGAACAAGCTACCCATCTATGTCAAGCAAATTTCCTCATTAGCCCTCTTCAAGAAAAATCTTGATGAGTGGATGGGAAATAGGAAATGCACCCCGGGGATCACTTCTGTGGCTCTGCTCGACAAGGGCGCAGGAAATTAACTTTCTTGGGTGCCGTAAGCCAGGGAACCTTGTTGGCTAGGCTGGCTTAGGCCCTTGGGCCGATAGCCTAGTACCTACCTACCTACCTAGGTTATTGAGATATTTAGAAAAATGTGAAAATTATATATTTATAAATTAACATCATAAAAGAAGCAGTTAGTGTCTCTACCTGCACTAGACAGATGTCAAATATTAATGCAGTTGAGTTTGCCATTGTGTAAGCTTTGAGGTGAAATCTTTTAAAACCTTGTACATAGCATGGCTTTGGAATTATTTATGCAAATATGAACAAGCAATATTTGACACCTACAAAAGGGCCTTAAAGAAACAGATGCTTGGTGCCACAGCCATGGGCTCAAGCTCAATGCCAAGAAATGTACAGTTATCCCCTTTGGGGAAAAAACATGCACCCATGAATTACCACATAGGTGGCAGTACACTAAACACCCAAAGTGTGATAACAGAAACAGTCAGGAAATCCTTCTATGTGGCACACCTCATCACTAAGGGCTTTTCATCCAGAAAAAAGGAGGTTGTCCCACTGTACTCATCCCTCAGACCCATTATAGAATACAACGCCAAATTCGATATGTACCTCTCAAGACATCTGCAACAATTGGAAACGCCACAGAAATACCTCACTAAAAGAATCACAGGCTTAAAGCAGATGCCCTATGCGGACGGTCTAAAAAACTGCTCCTATATACCGTCGCATACAGTCTACTCAGAGGTGAGCTCTGGTTAACATACAAGGCCATGTCAAACCCTGAGCTGTTGGACATGCTACACTTAAAAAAATCCCAATCCCTTAAGAGAAACACGCTCCAGGAATCTAAACCTCGTTATCCCAATAAAAAAAAAAAAAACATGCTGGAGGGATAGGTTCCTGACCCAGAGACTCCCCAGACTCTGGAATAGACCGCCCATACATGTCAAGCAGAGCGCCTCTTTGGCCCTCTTCAAAAGGAATCTTGATGATGGGATGGGAGATAGGAAATTCACCCCGGGAATCACGTCAGTCGCCCTGCTAGACAGGAGTCAAGGGAAGTAAATACTGTGGTAAGAAATAGCCAGGGAATTGTTATGGCTAGGCCGATAGCTAGTATCAACCTAGAGGCGTTAAAGGGAGGCAACTGCAGATGCTCCTGGCAAAGTCACTTGGATGTAATGAGTTAAGACTATAGCCGCTGCCTTCAAACCTAGAACGTGAAGGATAAGTCTGGTTGGGGGAACAGAATGAGCAAGAATTTGCTGAACCTGGAACTTGACTATCTATACGATGAGCAGACAGAGAAAATCTGAGTGTGTTTTGGATTTGGAGACACTGACTGTAATGCCTAGTGTTTGACAAAGCTGTCCTTGGACTGTTCTAGGAGATGCCTGGTTGGGGCGGTGAGGAACCACTTGTCTAAATATGGAAACACTTGTAATCCAAGCAGTCTCAGGTAAGTGGCTACCACTGCTATAAACTCAGTAAACACCCTGGGGGCTGTGGTGAGACCAAAGGGCAGGGCTGAGAAATGAGTAGCTGGCACCCAACTGACAGTGCAGGTATCTTTGGAAAAAAGAAGTTATGTACTCACCATAATGTTCCATATGAGTAGGTAATTTCATTTGTCAGCAACCTGTGGGTATCGGATCCGAGCCGGCAGCTTTCCAAGCTAGAGATCCGAGGTCCAAGCTCCTCCCCTTACCCATAATACCCTGTGACCTCCTTCCAATCCTCAGATCGCATTTGCCCATCTATATAACCTAACAACCACAAAACAACAACCTGAAAAAACCCTAACCTAAGGATTAACAAAGGACTTGATAAACCATCCTAGGGTCCAGGTAATCAAACAACCAGGTTAGGGGGAAGGAGGAAGGGTCGGTTGCTGACAAATGAAGTTACCTACTCAGATGGAACATTATGGTGAGTATATAACTTCTTTATCTGAAGTAGTTAACTTCATTTGGTCATCAACCTGTGGGACAGTACCCAGCTACCAAAAACTTGGGCGGTCCTCAAGGAAGGATATTCCAAAGCACTGCAGAGCCAAAAGCCACCCTTCCTCTGGACACTAAATCCAATTTATAGTGAGAGTTAAAGGTATGAGAGGATGCCCAAGTAGCCGCAGAACAAATGTCATCCAAGGGAACTCTAGACCAGAACGCAGCAGATGTAGCCATAGAGCGAGTAGAATGAACATGAACCCCTATAGGCTCTGGTAGGCCAGATAGTTTGTATGTGAGCAGAATACAATTAGAAATCCATGTGGCCAGAGTCACCTTCGAAACTGGCTTACCCAAGAAGGGTTTTGCAAAGGAAACAAAGAGCTGATCAGACTTGCATAAGGTAGACGTTCTGTGTAAATAAAAGCATAACAGTCTATGAACATCTAACAAATGAAGTTTGTACTCCCCTTTGTTTTCATAGTTAGGGAAAAAAACTGGGAGATTAATGGATTGATTGATGTTTGCCTCGGAGGCCACTTTGGGTAGAAAAGATGGGTTAGTCCTGAGAGACCCTGTCCTTATGGAATAAAAGATAAGGGGGCTTAACACAGAGGGCCTGAAGCTCCGACACCCTCCTAGCTGAGGTAATAGCTATCAAAAAGGCAGTTTTCCAGGACAAGAATTTCAAAGTAACAGAAGCTGCAAGTTCAAAAGGTGGTCCAGTCAGAGCCTGAAGGACCAAAGTTAGATCCCATGGAGGGGCGGAGTTCCTAATAGGAGGTCTCAAGAGAAACATACCTTTCAGAAAGGTCTTGCAAATCTTGGTGGAAGCGAGGGGATTGAGATGGTCTCCAATGTGAAAATGGGAGATGGTAGCCATTTGAATCTTTACAGTAGAAGAACTGGCCCTTTGGTGAAAAATATGAGATAAAAAAATCTAGCACTGCTGGGATGGAAGCAGTGAAAGGGTCTAAATTCCTATGAGATGCCCAAATAGAAAACCGCTTCCATTTACTATTGTAAACCTTCCTAGTAGAAGGTTTATGTACCACTACCAGGATAGATCTAACTGTGGACGAGATACCGGGAGTCCTAGCAACTAATGGAACTGGATCAGCCAAGCTGAGAGCTTGAGATAAACCAGATTCGGGGGTTCCAATCTCAAAGGATGAGATGTCAGATCCGGGATGGGATCCAAGATCCAGAGAGAAGCTATGAGATGAGACCGTAGACATGGGAACCAGGCTTGACGAGGCCAGAATGGGGCTATGAGGATAATCTTGTTCCCCAACCGACGAGCTTTCTGTAAGAATTTTGTCAACGGAAGAGGAGGATAAGCATAAAGACCACCGGATGGCCAAGCATGGACTAGAGGGTCTCTTCCCGCAGAGGGGGGGATTAGAGCAAAAAACTCGTTGCACTTCGTGTTGGAAGGCAATGCGAAGAGATTGCAGCAAGGCTGACCCCACTTGCGGAAGTCCTGTTTCGCTACTAAAGGATTCAGAGACCACTCGTAGAGCGAGAGGATAGTTCGACTCAGTTTGTCCGCTAGGATGTTGGACCGACCCGGAATGTGCATTGCTAACAGAAAACGGTCGGTGGATATCGCCCAATCCTAAACTCTCATGGCCTCTCGGCCCCTGTTTGTTGATATACCAGACCACTGACATGTTGTCTGACTGAATTGCAATTGTCCCTGGAGGAAGAAAGGCGTGAAAGGCTTTTAACGCTAGAAGGACCGCCCTCATTTCCAGTACATTTATATGCAGAACGGTCTCTGTCTGAGTCCACGTACCTTGGACAGTTCTGCCCACGTAATTCTCCCCCAACCAAGGTGGGAAGTGTCCATGGTCACCGTGGCTTGGGGTTGTGGCATAACAAACGGTCATCCTTCCTGAAGCTCTTGAGATTGGAGCCACCACGAGGGAATTTCTGCAAACTCTGCTGACAGGAATCGGCAAGTCCAATGGGTGGTGAAGGATGGACCACTGAACCTGCAAAGTCCACTGGAGAACCCTCGTGCAAGCCAGCTAAGGGAGTGAGATTGATTGCTGCTGCCATGGACCCTAAAGCTCTCAGGACCAACTCCGCTGACGGGGCAGGTGACTGAAGAAGGGCTAGAACGTGTAGGGTCAAATTGTGAAGTCTGTCTGATATCAAGAAGGTCTTGGTCTGAAGCGCGTCTTTTCTGGCCCCTATGAACTCCAAGATTTGAATTGGTTGAAGGGATGACTTCTTGAAGTTTATGGTGATCCCCATTTGGGATGCTAATAGTAGGAAGCAATCCCTGGCTAAGCAGAGTAGATGCCTGGTGGGGGCAGTAAGGAGCCAGTCGTCTAGGTAAGGAAAAACCTGTATTCCTTGAAATCTCAGGTGGGCTTCTACAACTGCCATGACCTCGGTGAACACCCTGGGGGTTGTGGTGAGGCAGAGGGGTAGGACCCTGAACTGGTAATGACTGGCCCCTAGCCGAAAGCGGAGGAACCTCCTGGATCGTCTGTCCAGGAGAATATGATAGTATGCATCCTTGAGGTCTATGGACCACATCCAGTCCTTCTCCTGCAAAAGGGGCAGGATGGATTGAAGCGTGACCACCCGAAATTTCTCCTTGGCAATGAAGAGGTTTCATGGTTGAAAGGTCAAGAATCGGCCTCAAGTACCCCGTCTTCTTTGGCACCAAAAAGAACCTGGAGTAACTGCCTAATCCGGACTGGCCTGGGGGGACGTGCTGGATGGCTCTTTTTTCTAGCAGCTTTTTTATCTCTAAAGTTGCAGCCTCCCTCTGACTGGGTGGTACATCGGGGAGGTGCCTCGACTGAGGAGGTTGGTTTATGAAAGGGATTGAGTAACCTCTGGATATTATTCGAAGCACCCAGCGATCTCTTGTGATGGACTCTTATTGAGCCAGGTGCTTCGAAAAACACCCCCCGACTGCCTCCAGAGAGAAGCAGTCGGGCAACCCCTTAGGGCTGCTGCGTGGGTCAGTCAGAAAAAGGCTCCAGAGACCCAAAATTTTTCAGCCCCCCTCTGCCTCTAGGCCCACGTCCACCTTGCCCCCCCCCCTGCCTCTGAAAGGTGAAGAGTCCGGAGCATAATGGGACTGCTGAGACTTCCGGAACCACATCTTCTTTTGTTCTCTCTGGTTCCTGGAAAAGGACCTTTGAGGAGCCGAGAAGCGGATTCCGACAGCAGACAGCGTCTTCCAGTCTTTCTTGCTCTGAACCAATGTGTCGCTGACTGTCTTCCCAAACAGGGTAGAACCGAAGGGTGCGTTCGCGAAGGACGCCTTGAAAGGTTCCGAAAAGTCACAAAGCCGGAGCCAGGCGTGACGCCTTAATGCGATGCCGGACCCGCTGTCTCTAGCGGCTTCTTCCGTGGCATGGGAAAGTAGCCACATAGATGTGTTTGATACAGATTTCAGAGTGGCCATGCGCGCCAAGAAGATCCGTTTGTCCTCGGCTGACATGGACTCGGGGGGAGACTCGGCGTATTCTTTCACCAGATCCCGCTTGAAGTCTAATTACTTGGGCCAAATAATTTTCTTATGGAAAAGGTAGCTGAAGCAAACATCCGCTTCCCGATACGATCCATTGTCTGAAACTCCTTATCAGGGGGATGGACCGAGGAACTATCCTGAGCAAGTTCCTTCTTGGTGGCTGCCGCCACCACGGCATCTACTGGGGAACCCTTACTCCAAGCCGTCCTATCCGCGGGGGGACAAAGAATCCTATCTGGCCACCTGGGGATTGGATCTACAGTGTCCGGTTCCTTCCAGGATCTACAGTGTCCGGTTCCTTCCACGCCTTGGTAGTGATGAAGTCAACCAGGGGGTCGGCCAGAGGGGACACCCAAGAGGTAGATGGGCCTGCGAACGCTTCCAGGAATACAGACTCGTCTGAGGAAGGATTTTGGGCTGACCCCCCCCCCCCCTTTTGACTACGCATTTCCATAATGTCTCCAAAGGAGACGTCTTCGGGGGGGTGACCTGGGGGAACCTTCCCCTTCTTCCAAATCTGTGTCCTCAGGGCTGACCACCCCCCCCCCCTTTTTGGCGACGCATTCCCATAATGTCTCCAAAGGAGACGTCTTCGGGGGGGGGGTGACCTAGGGGAACCTTCCCCTTCCTCCAAATCTGTGTCCTCAGTGAGGGATTTAGGGGAGTCCAACTGCCTCCTCTTACATTTAAGTTTGTGAAAGACCTCCTCAGTGGGGCTGTTCAAGGAGGATTCACCAACAGGGTCATGTTCTGCCAGTGGAACGGGCTGGGGCATCAACACAGGCTGTCCCTTGGACTGGACGATGGATGATAAGTCCAGCTGCAAGGGAGTGGGGGCGGATCCCGAAGAAAGAGTAGGGGGTCTCGAACCTCTCGAGAGAACCCTCTCCACCACGTCGAAAGCAGAGGGTGAACCAATCTCTCTAGGCTCCATGGTTAACACTCTCAGATATGGTGCGGGGATCAGCGGAGCCGAAGCGCTCTGACATGAGAGGGAAGTGTGCTCCGACCGAAACAGAGCCGAAGACACACTGGACCCCTCGGATCCGATGCATGCCTCTCGGCCCCGAGAGCTCAGATCCAAAAAGGGATCCGACAAACTCGAGGGCATGGCCGGCGTCGAGGTAGCGATAACCATCGGCGCCAACTCCCTGACTCAGACTCCTCGGATCCAAAGGCTCTGAAACCGAATAGTGGATCGGAGAAAGAGCCATCAGGGCAATGTGGGGCTGAACTCCCCCCCCCCCCGGAAGGGGGGTGGGCAGCAACACTCACATCTGCAGTTGGGTTTGGAGAAAGACACATCATCCGGTCCATATCAGCGACGGAGAGGCTACGGGTTGACGTTGAAGAGGTTGCCGAAGTTGCCCAGGAGGGCCGCCGCGATGATCTCGAAGATGGCCGGGCCTCCTCCTCCGGCTCCAGGGAGAATCGTGGAGAATGGAGTTGAGGGGAGGAAGGCCCAGAGACCTTCTGGGGCGATGAGAGCACTTTGGCAAGTGGGGTCGAGGGGTCTGAGTCGGCTCGCCACTTGTGGCCTCTGTACCTCTCTCTTTCTCCCTCTCTCTCATCTTTTTTAGATTCCCTCTCTCCCTGTGAAGAGCTGGGAGGTTGAGTCCCAGCCAGGGGTGGGGGGACAGCAGGCTGAGTAGCCGCGGCTGTAGCCACCGAGGGAGAGGCAGAAGTCGATTCTGTGGGTAGAAAACCCGCCAGAATCCGCTTATTCCTCCTATCCCTCAGGGCCCGAGGGTTAAAGGCTGCGCAAATCTGGCGACCTGAGGTCAGATGAGGTACCCCAGGCAGAGGACGCACTGAGTGTGGCCATCCGCTGGGGATAGCTCGGTCATGATTCCTAGATAAAAAAGACAGATGCCCCACACTAACACCTAAGGGAAAAGAGGGGCCTACTAGGGAGTTAAACTACGAGGGAACGAGGGAGTAAAGCTAAGGGATTTAAACTATTAATCTAAATTAACCACACACACAAACTATTAGAGAGATTAAGCAAAAATACACTCCCAAATCGCCTGAAAACGCTTGGAGCTCAAAAACTCATGCTTGACCAAGCCGCGGCAAATGAGGTCTGGGGATTGGAAGGAGGTCACAGAGTATTATGGGTAAGGGGGAAGAGCTTGGAGCCCACATCTCTAGCTTGGAAAGCTGCCGGCTTGGACCCAGATCGGATCAGATACCCACAGGTTGATGAACAAATGAAGTTAACTACTTCAGATAGTATGTTCAGGATGCATACGGTCATAACAAAATGAGGATCAACTCAGCACATCCAATTGTTCTTGTGCAAAAAGGGCAGAATGGACTGAACCATGACCATTCACAACATTGATTACCTCACAAACTGGTTCAGCTTGCTTGGATCCAAAATTGGTCTCAGGTTTCCTGTCTTCGGCACTAAAAAGAACCTCTGAGTAAAGTACCAAATCCTTTTTGGTCTGGCAGGATCTCCTAGACTACTCCTGTCTAGCAACTTCTCCGACTGAGTGGAATGTCAGGGAGAATCTGGAAAAAAAATGGGCTGAAATAACCTCTGGATGTTTAGTACCCAATAATTTTTTTTTTTTTTTTAATAGAAGCCCAGGCATCTGCTTGCAACAAAAGTGCCTCCGACTGCACTGAGAGATAAGGAGTCAAGCAACCGTTTAGGAGTGTTAAAAAGGATGTATCCGGAAAAGAATCTCAGAAAAGTACAGTTTTGTACCTACCATAAATGTAGATGTCCGATAGGTATGCATCTGCAGTCATCACATATGGGATGTCCTGCCTCAGGCAGCCCTTCGGTCGGCCGGATTCCAAAGTCTGGGTCCGGCGTCAGCTGATGTCGCCCCTTCCCCGACGTCACAGCGCCTGGGGTATAAAAGCGTCAGCCGACGCCATCTTCCTCAGTTTTTCTTGCCCCAGATGCCAGGTGCCCTCTAGGAAGGCTAAATTTGGAGAAATGCAATAAAAATCCAAACATTTGCAAATATATATATATATATATATATATATATATATATATATATATATATATATATATATAAAACAAATACACCATAATAGATCCCCCCCAGCTAGCTAATAGAGGGGTAAGCACCCTAGGAATACCACAGAGGGGAAGGAGGGAGGGTAAACCTGACTGCAGATGCATACCTATCGGACATCTACATTTATGGTAGGTACAAAACTGTACTATGTCCTTCAAGGATGCATCTGCAGTCATCACATATGGGTAGAATACCATCGCCAATCTGGGGGTGGAGGAACTAGGAAAAGGATGGTGTAGCTAAGATACCCTGCAGGACAGCCGTAGCAAAGCCTGCTCTGGATCTGGAATATAAAGGTAAATTGTAATGCTTGGCAAATGTATGCACAGAGCTCCATGTGGCAGCTTCTAAAATGTCCTTTGTAGCCACCCCTCTTAAGAAGGCTGTGGAGGTGGCTGTGGCTCTCGTAGAATGAGGTCTAATGTTAGCTGGTACAGACTTTCCATGAAATGAGTAACAAAAGCGAATGCAATTTCCTATCCATTTTGAAATAGTCTGTTTGGAAATTGCTTTTCCTTGAGTACCAGCAGCATATGCTACCAGCAGCTGGTCAGTTTTTCTGAAACCTTTAGTTCTGTCCAAGTAGTAGCGCAACTGTCTGTGAATGTCCAGGGTGTGCAGCAGTTTCTCCCCTTTGTTTTGCGGATTTGGGAACAAGGTAGGCAAGTGAATGGCTTGATTCAATGAAACCCTGGATACCACCTTTGGCATAAAAGTAGGATTAGTTCTTAATGAAACTCTGTCCTGGTGAAAAATAATAAATGGCTGAACTGCCATCAGGGCCTGCAATTCAGAAACCCTTCTTGCTGAGGTTATTGCCAGAAGGAAGGCAGTCTTCCATGAAAGGTACTGTAGATCTGCATTTGCTGCTGGTTCAAATGGAGGCAGTGTTAGTTTTTCCAACACGTAGTTAAGGTCCCAAGCAGGTAGAGGTGGTTTTCGAGGAGGTTTGATGTTTTTGATTCCTCTTAGAAACTGTCTTAGGAGAGGATGAGAAAAGACAGGTGGGTCAGTATTGTACTCTGCTGAAATTGCTGAAGCATGAATCTTAACAGAATAGTAAGACAGACCACTGTGAATCATTTCTGTCAAATATTCCAGGATATGTGGCATGTTCATCACTTTCGCATCTAGGCCCTTTGTGGTGTTCCAGATGAGAAATATTTTCCATTTTGCTGAATATGCCTTTCTTGTGGAAGGGCGGCGAGCATCCATTATAATATCCTTCACTCTCTGGGATAGTTTATCCTGAGGAGGAGTCAAGGTATTCTCCACGCTGTTAGTTGCAATGTTTTCAGGTTGGAATGTAGAGTTTTGTATCTGTGCTGTGTCAGTAGAAGTGGCCATAGAGGTAGAGGCCATGGTTTCGTACGTGACATGCTCCTTAGCAGTGGGTACCAGTGCTGTCTTGGCCAGTCTGGAGCTATCAGAATCACTTTTGGCTGCTCTGCCCTGATCTTCAGTAACACCTTGGTCATTAATGGGATAGGCGGAAATGCATACACTGTCAGATTTCTCCAGCTGAAAGAGAGGGTGTCCGCTTTCCATGCTTGTGGGTGGTATGTCCTTGAGCAGAATTTCTTCAGTTGATTGTGGGGGGAAGCAAATAGATCTATGTCCGGGCTCCCCCAAGATTGTGTTATCTGTTGGAAGGCGTCTGGGTGCAGCATCCATGATATTTCTGCTTAAGCTGTCCGCCAGTGTATTGTCTTTCCCTGGTACAAACTGAGCTTGTAGCTGTATATTGAGTTTCAATGAAAGATCCCATAGATTCATTGCCAATCTGCAAAGAGGGTAGGAATGGGTACCTCCTTGCTTGTTTATGTACCACATAACTGTGGTGTTGTCTGTCCTTATTAGTAGGTGGCCTTGATGGAGAAAGAGTTTGAAGGCCTCGATTGCATGCATCACTGCTAGCATTTCTTTTTGATTTATGTGCATGCATAGCTCCTTTCGTGACCATTGTCCTTGGATACCTCTGACCTCCATGTGTGCTCCCCAACCTAGGCGTTCGTTGTAATAGTTTGGGAGATTTTTGGCTTTGTGAAGGGCAACCCTCTGTTGGACTGGCTGGCCTGAGCCCACCACAGAAATTCCTTGTGAAGGCATGGAATGAGTGGGATTAAAGTTTCCAAACTGTGACTGTGCTGAGTCCATAAACTCCTTAGATACCACTGTAGTTTTCTCATATGTAGCCTTGCTTGTGTAACCAAAAGAATACAGGATGCCATGTAACCCAGGGCCTGCAGGATTTTCCTTGCAGTCAGCTGGGTTTGTCTTGTCAGATTCTTGAAGTAATCCGGTAGCTGACTTTGTTTTTCTTCTGTGAGATAAGCCATTTGGGTGGTTGTATCTAGATCCGCACCCAGAAAGGTTATTCTTTGGGATGGAACAAGTCTTGATTTGTGCATGTTGACTGTATATCCCAAGGCCTGTAGAATATTGATGGCATAATTTAAATCCTTTATCAAAGTTTGTTGGTTGTCCGCTTGTATAAGGCAGTCGTCCAGATATGGGTAAATTTGAATCCCCTGAAGTCTGCAGTGTGCTATTAGTGATGCCAGGCATTTCGTGAATACTCTGGGCGCAGTAGATAAGCCAAAGGGCAATGCTGAGAATTGATAATGCTCTGACCCTGCAAGAAATCTGAGGTGTCTTCTGCAACATTGTCTGATAGGGACATGCAGGTATGCCTCCTTGAGGTCTAGAGTCACCAGCCAAGACCCCTTGCCCAGCATGGGAAGGAGTTGCTGTAGAGTCAGCATTTTGAATTTTGGCACAATGAGATAAGTATTCAGTGCGGACAAGTCGAGAATTGGTCTCCATTGATGCTCTTTTCTTGGAACAAGGAATAGCCTGGAGTAAAATCCTTGGCCTTGTTCTGAAATAGGAACTTTTTCTATGGCTTTCATTTGTAGTAAGTTTGAGATTTGCTTCAAAGCCTCTGCCCTTTGATTTGGTGGCAGACCTGGCATGCCTTTTCTTTTTGGCAATGTGTGGAAATGGAACCTGTATTCGTTGTCTATTATTTGGAGTGTCCACTTGTCTCTTGTAATGCTGTGCCAATTTTTTGAGAATAAAGAAAGCTTTCCGCCCAAAGGAGCTTCTAATTGAGCCCTGGTTGGCGGAGTCAAAGCAAAGTCATTGAGATTGTCCTTGTGCAGCAGTTGCAGGTCCTGAACTGCCTGTCTGGATTGGAGGTTGCCATTGACGGCCTCTGTAGGAGCCCCTAGCTTGCCCTCTACCTCCGGCACGCCTGTTCCTGCTCCTTTGAAATCTTTCTGTGTCCGGAAAGGACCAATTCTTGGAAGGCCAATTTCTGCTGAATCTAGGCGGTTGGACTTGAAGAAAATCCTTAAGTGTTTGTACAGATTTTGCCTTTTCCTCAAATTTCTTTAGGACTTCTTGAGCAGTGGAACCAAATAACTTTTGCTTTTCCAGTGGAGCATCCAAAAGCTTAGCTTTAACATGGTCTGGCAGAGATTGTTCCTTCAGCCAAGCATGCCTACGTATGACAACACCTGTCATTGCTGACCTACATGAAGCTTCCAATGAATCATAGCCACACTGTAAGAAATGGTTGCTAACCTGCTGGGAGTTATGTACCAGATCCTGAAGGGATTTACGGTCAAGGGGTTCAGTAGAAGACAATTTCTTATGCATTTCTTCTAACAAATACTCTTGATACTGTATCATATGAAATTGACAATTTAATGCCCTCATAGCAAGAGTGGCAGAAGTATACACTTTTTTACCCCATCTATCTAATGCCCTGGACTCCTTTGCAGAGGGGAGTGGGTTCTTAGTAGTAACAGCTGCAACCCCTTTAGGGCCCTGTGAAATAGTTTCAGGGTCAGCAGAGTGGGCCTTGTAAAGAAAATTGTGTGTCCGGGACCCTGTAATACCTATCGGGCTTAACAGGGGCCGGAGGCAGAGTGTCAGGGGTCATACTAGAGTCAGAATACACATCATCAATGACATTTAAAACAGGAGGAATAGCCAAAGGTCTATGCTGAGGTAAATGAAGAAAAGTTCTTAGTCTTTTCCTGGAATCAGAATATTCCTGGCCCTGCCATTTGAAATGCTCTCTCATAGTGTGAAGGGTCTCCCCAAAGGAAAGCTCTTCAGGAGGGGAGGCTGAGGGAATAAATTCCTCTGCATCCGAATCCGCGTAGGCCGAATAAGCCTCCTCCTGGTAATCTGAGTGATCCGAGCCAGCAGAGGCCTCCTCTGAGGAAAAGGGATCAGGGGGATCTACCCTGGGCCTTTTGTCTAGAGGGGGTTGGGAGCCCCTGTCCGGATGGGGCTGAGAGACCCTAATTAAAGAGATGAGATCCTCTGCTAAGGTTAGAATCTGTGAACTAGAAGAAGGTCCCTGAGGAATAACCCTGGGAGGCATGGCTTTAGTGTGCTTTGCAGCTTTAGCCCTGGTGAAGGCCTTAATAGACATGGATGCAGGAGGCCTGGCTGCACCACGTGCTGGTGTAGCTTTGTCTAAAGGTATGGTGTCGGAAGATTCCAATACACCAGTTTCGGAAGGCAATTCTGTAACCGACTCGGTAGGGGCCTCCAGGACCGAGGCTGTCGGTTGTATTAATTCAGGGTTCGGAAGTTCCAAGGACTCTGCATCAGCCGAGACCGAAACACTCGCGGTAGGCCTAGCAGCGGTTTCAGCCGAAACCACGGTCCGCGTGTCGGTCCTTGTCTTTCCGTTTCTTAATTAAATGTGATGTCGGAGTTTCCGACGGCATTTTGTATGAAAAACTATCCCCAAAAAACTCTTCTGCGAACTCCGACCGACGTCTAAGAGTGCGTCGGTTGAAGGAAGCGCAGGCTGAACAGGCTGAGACGTTGTGGTCTAGGCCTAAGCAGGGGAGACAGTAAGAGTGGAAATCCTTATGAGGTATTTGTTTCCCACAAGTTAAACAATTATTAACTTTTTCTGACATCGGCTGAGGCAAGAAAGAGTCCCCAACGGGGTACTTAGCTTTTGAAGTCTTCGGATAGCGATTTTACTGGAGCTGGCCAACCGGCACTTGCGAACTGCTTCTGCTTCGGGCACCACGCGGCAAGAAAGACTGAGGAAGATGGCATCGGCTGACGCTTTTATACCCCAGGCGCTGTGATGTCGGGGAAGGGGCGACATCAGCCGACGACGGACCCAGACTTTGGAATCCGGCCGACCGAAGGGCTGCCTGAGGCAGGACAACCCATATGTGATGACTGCAGATGCATCCTTGAAGGACATCCCTGGTTTTGCAGACTTCCTCTGCTGGGAGGACAGTGTCTTCCATTTGAACTCCCCGCTCTGCATCTGAATGAGTTATCCCCACGTGAATCTCGGAAAGATCCCTCGGATTTACATAACATTTTCTTGACCCCCTTTGATTTTGGGGAAAAAAGTTAAGGGGTAGATAAGCAAATCCCCATGGCAGACCGGTTCTTTCCTTCCTGGTCACGGAGGGAGAGCGTTTCCTTAACGGAAGGACCAAACAAGGTCGTTCCATCAAAAGAAGCGCCAATGAAAGAAGACTTGAAAAACTCTACAAAGTCACATAACTGCACCTCCATAAGGAAATGCCTGAAACTGCAGCCTGTGAGGTACCCTCTTGCAGCATTGGATATCAAGCTCACGGATGAACTAGCAATGGATAATAAACAGACCTTTCAACCATATCGACTTGCTCAGTATTTACCGGTTTTGAGGGCAAAATAATGGGGTCCCACTAATTTCCGAGTTGTCCCTTCAATTCCCGATTTTTTTATTTTTATTTGCAGGTTTTTTAAATTATGGCTGACATCATGCACTGCCAGCATATCCTGCAATGTCATCAATGTGCAGGGGCAACGTGTGTGATGACATCAGCTTCTTGAGGTAGACTGCTTGCTGGACGTGGTCTGACTCCAGACACTCTGACAGTAGTACTTTTCTGGTTGGTGGCCGGTGGAATTAATAGCAGCAGCGAGCAGAGCCAGCCTGCCCTGTGCATAATTTAAGTTTTTCTGCAGAGTCCACTCAGCACAAACCAGTGTGTGCATGCACTGCAAGGATGACAAAATTTACTTACTTGGAAGAGTAGGTCCAGCCACCGGAGCAAGTCAAAAAGAATATGAAAAAAACACAAGCATATTCCTGATTGGGGGACTGGTTTCAGAGAGAGAAAAAGGAGCTCATCAGGCAGATGACATTAGTGTCATCATCCAGAGTGCAGAATCTAAAATAAATCTAGTACTGTAACTTCAACTTCTTATTAAGAATGCATGCAAATATGTAATGCAATGACTTTAAAGTTTACTTTGGCAAGCTTGTTGTTGGGGGGCATCTATGTAGAGGTGCTGATTTTCATTTGATTGTGTAATTAATAAAATGCAGAGGTCAATGTTACGGTTCAGAAACTCTGATCCTGTATTTGTAAACTGCTACTGTATTTTGTATGTGCACATTAAATTGCTGGACGAGATTTCTATGGATGGACATTTCTAAGTTGTACTGTTTTTTGATTGGGTGAAAAAAGACATTGTTGTAGCTGTACCTAGCAGCAGTTCTTTATGAATGGACTGTCTTCAGATTGTAGTATGTAGATTAGTTATTGCACTGTAACTGAGCTGTGTAACCCAGCACTTTCAGGGCTAGCCTGCAGTAAATCATACGGTCAGTTGACGGTCGCCCTTCAGTAGTTTTTCCACTGGTAACAAGTTCAACATGTATAGTACCGTAAGCTGAAAATATTCCCATTGTATTAAAAGAAGCAGTGAGTTTCATCTTTCAGTAGTGCAGTGAGCCTTTATTTGCAAGTTTAAGTTGGCACTGTGGACTCGTTTTGGTGTTTGCAGCCCCCCCCCCCCCAAGAGTTCAGCCCAGAACATAGTAGGATTTGGCTTAAGGCCAAGAATTAGACTACACCTGGAGACCCATCTTAGCTACATTAGGTTTTTATATATACTAATAGCAGTCATTCAATCTGCCTGACAGGGATGGTGTTTCTGACTTCTTTCTGGGCTTGTGTACAAGTTTCATTGACTTATATGGTGCTTGGTGTATCCTGCAGAGACGGGATACAATAAGCAGGCTGTAGTCAAAACACATTCCGGCATACTTTATTCCTTTTCCTTAACCTTTAAGTTTAGTAATAATCAATGAAACAGGTGGCTAGGCAGTAAAAAGTGCTACACACAAAGGAATACAAATTGTCAGTGAAAAGTGCTACACACCTATTTCATTTATTAGTTTTCATTTTGGTAGTTTGCCTTCTTTTTGGTTTACTAGTTTAGTAATACTTTTGGCTTGCCTGCATCAAATACCTAGCTAGTGGCCAGCAACATATATTCATCAGGCACTCCAGGATGCATCTCGCTGACATGCTCCTGAAGATGCCCAGAGAACACTTAGACATTTATTTTTGAGAGAGAGAAAAGGGGAGGGGGGGCTAGAGACTGACATCACAAGGTTATGTATACTGGGGGTCATTTGTACTCCTATGAGGCAACTTTTGCCTTGACTGCAGTTTGTCAAAGGTACTCCTCTACATGAACAAACCTTTGGTATCCCTTCTGCCATCCTTTTTTTCATGATGTCAACACTACAAATGGATGGGCATATGGGCTGTCCTGTCCCCTACATAGTCTGTGAAATATTGTGCTTTTTTGCATGAAACTTTTATTTACGGTCTGTGCAGAGTTCACAACAGTTAGATTATCAAATATTTTACCAAATGCTATTTCAGACCAGCATGACACTTACTTTATTTCTGTGCTTTCTTATTTTTATTAACATTTTACTATCTTTACATTGTAGCAGCTCAAGGAATCTTATAATAACGTAAAGCTACCAGGGGATTTTCATTCATTTGTACATTTTTAGCAAGGAGAGCACTGATCCACATGGAACTTTTTTTGGTCTTGACCTGGAAGCACTGTCCGGTTAATTGACTTGTTCAGAGTTGCACACCATGCAAATGGGGGCTAAGGAAATCAGACTACAGAAAGTATCTCTTTAGTAGCGCACAAATGTTAACATAAATAAAACAGTTTTGTTCTGGTTATATTTTATGTTATTTAATATGAATGTAGCAGTTTATTTTTTATAAAAGAAAACTGCATTTTAGTTTTACACAAGATCAAATGTTAATGTCTGCATTCGATAACTGGTATCCCACAATTCTACTGGAGTGGGTGAGGTTGCATAATTAAGTTTAAAAATTTTATGTTGATCAGCGTAGAGATTTTTGGTCGGATGTACCTAATTTTCACTGGCCTTTGTCCAGATTTTTGACATTTCCAGGTTGAGAGGTATGAGAATAGAGTGGCCAGTTGACAGGATGTTTTTTTTTTTTTTTTTTTTTACAGTCCTCTACACACATGAACTCAAAGGGGGAACTGGAGAGCTCCTTGGTCAAATCTCTCTGCAGCCTCGTGAAGTGCATCAAACAATTCAGGGACCTCAAGGCAAAGGTCGCTGAAGCAAATATGCCCTTTCCAAATCTCTCCAGTGCCCTCGACTCTATTTGAGGGATAGACAGAGAAGCTCTGTTCAGCTAGTTTCATTTTTGTGGCTGCCAGCACAACCGTAGCAACAACAGAGACTCCTCTGTTCCAAGGTTTTATCTTTTGGTGGTGCCAAAATCTTATCTGGATGACGTGGGACTGGCTCAACAGAATCCAGTTCCTTCTATGCCTGGCGAGAGACTTGGCAGATAAGCTCATAAGCTGGGGGAGTCGCAAGATGTAGATGGGCCAGTATCAAAAGCTTTCAGAAATACTGTCTCCTCTGGGAAAGGTTTATCCAAGGACCAACCACCTTTTTGCTTAAAGAGCTCCAAAATGTCTCTGAATGAAACGTCAGTTGGTGATCTGGGGGTCCCTTCCCCTTCAAAGTCAGCATCCTCAGAGAGATTTCAAAGGGGAATCTATGTAGCTCCGTTTACTGCTCTCTTACCAGGAACCTCCTCAGTGGGATACTATGGGGAGTTGTCTGAAGAGAGGGGAAATTCCTCAAGTGGAACTCTATGGACGATAGCTGGCACTGGCTGTCCCTATACAATAGGTCAGATGGTATCACAGCACAGACCCACTAACGGAACAGATGCAGGATCAAAAGGAGAGAGAAAGACAAGTTCTCTTGGACAACAGAATATTCTCTCTACCACCTTGAACACAGATGAACCCGGGAGAACCCATGGCCAGTTGCATTAGAGAAGCTACTTCAAAGGCATACAAGGCCCGGCTTTCTCCCAATCCATGCTTCAAGGAGGGAACTGGACACAAGCCATCTAGTGCTGATGCTCTGAGGGGCAAGGACAGCTCCATCAGCAACGGAGAAGATCCCACTCCCCGGATCAGACGCAGATGCTTTAGCTCAGAGACTCATCCTGATCAGAGGGAAAAGGAACATAACCAGTCAGGGACATAACCTTCTACCGCTCCAACACCGAATCTCTAGGGACTCTTGAATCTGAGGGCTCCCAAACCAAAGGACAGATCGGAGGAGGACATTTAACTATGAGAAGTAGAAAGAAAGTTCACAGATCCAATGGTAGACTAAGCTAGAATAACCCTCCCACCTGAATCTGATCTCTGAGGAACTTCATCATCCTTTCCATTTCAGCCACGGACAGACTCCTGGAGGACCTAACAGATGAGGCAGTGGAATGAGGCCTAGAATGTTTCGTTGGGAGTAGTTTGCATAAAGGGGAATGGAAAAGAGGAGAAACTGGATAAATCCTGGGTGAACAAGTTCTGGAAGTCTTAGATATACCAGAAGACAAATCCAAGGGATTCAGATACAATGTCGGTGCAGGAGATATGCCTGGGGGACCGGTGTTCCCCACCAGAGGTCAATTCCTTGTTGGTCAGATCTGACCACAAGCTAATCAGCCTAGACATCCACATCCCGCCCCCACCCCCTACTAGAGAAACCACCATAAAAAATTTCTCCAAAGCCAACTTCACGCTTTTTAAGACAGAAGTGACAAACTTCACAACACCCATGCAAATGGACAATAGAGGTACGACTGCTGAATCCAAATGCACTTTATAATCACTTACATGAGTGCATGGATTGTGCTATCCCTAACAGAACGAAGAAGCTATCCTCAAAAAAAAAAAAAAAAAAAAAAAAAGGAAGCCAATCTGCTGGTCCCCCTGCCATAAACAAACTCTCCAACAGAAGAAAGAAACTGTTGCAAAAGAGAGTAAAATCCCATGATTGGAGGAAAGTACAGTTTTGTACCTACCATAAATGTAGATGTCCGGCAGGTATGCATCTGCAGTCATCACATATGGGTTGTCCTGCCTCAGGCAGCCCTTCGGTCGGCCGGATTCCAAAGTCTGGGTCCGGCGTTGGCTGATGTTGCACTTTGCCTGACGTCAGAGCGCCTGGGGTATAAAAGCATCAGCCGACGCCATCTTCCTCAGTTTTTCTTGCCCCAGATGCCAGGTGCCCTCTAAGGAAGGCTAAATTTGGAGAGAAGCATTTAAAAATCCAAACATGCACAGTAATATAACAAATACACCATAATAGATCACCCCAGCTAGCTATAAGAGGGATAAGTACCCAAGAAATACCACAGAGGGGAAGGAGGGAGGGTAAACCTGACTGCAGATGCATACCTATCGGACATCTACATTTATGGTAGGTACAAAACTGTACTATGTCCTTCATGGATGCATCTGCAGTCATCACATATGGGTAGAATATCATAGCCAATCTGGGGGTGGAGGAACTATGTAAAGGATGGTGTAGCTAAAATGCCCTGCAGGACTGCCGTAGCAAAGCCTGCTCTGGATCTGGAATATAAAGGTAAATTGTAATGCTTGGCAAATGTATGCACGGAGCTCCATGTAGCAGCTTCTAAAATGTCCTTGGTAGCCACCCCTCTTAAGGTGGCTGTGGCTCTCGTGGAATGAGGTCTAATGTTAGCTGGCACAGTTTTTCCATGAAAGGAATAACAAAAACGAATGCAATTCCCTATCCATTTTGAAATTGTCTGTTTGGAAATTGCTTTTCCTTGTGTTCCAGCAGCATATGCTACCAACAGCTGGTCAGTTTTTCTGTAACCTTTAGTTCTGTCCAAGTAGTAGCGCAACTGTCTGTGTATGTCCAGGGTGTGCAGAAGTTTCTCCCCTTTGTTTTGTGGATTTGGAAAGAAGGTAGGCAAGTGAATAGCTTGGTTTAATGAAACCCTGGATACCACCTTTGGCATAAATGTAGGATTGGTTCTCAATGAAACTCTGTCCTGATGAAAAATAAGAAATGGCTGTACTGTCATAAGGGCCTGTAACTCAGATACTCTTCCTGCTGAGGTTATGGCCAGAAGGAAAGCAGTCTTCAAAGACAGGAACTGTAGTTCTGCAGATGCTGCTGGTTCAAAGGGAGGCAGTGTTAGTTTTTCCAACACGAAGTTAAGGTCCCAAGTAGGTAGGGGTGGTTTCCTTGGAGGATTGATGTTTTTGATTCCTCTTAGAAACCGTCTTAGGAGAGGATGAGAGAAGACAGGTGGATCAGTATTGTACTCTGCTGAAATCGCTGAAGTATGAATTTTAATGGAAGAGTAAGACAGACCATTGTGGAACATTTCTGCCAAGTATTCCAGGATATGTGCCATGTTCATCACTGTCGCATCTAGGCCCTTTGTGGTGTTCCAAATGTGAAATCTTTTCCATTTTGCTGAATATGCCTTTCTTGTGGAAGGCCGGCGAGCTTCCATAATAACATCTTTCACTCTCTGGGATAGCTTATCCTGAGGAGGAGTCAAGGTATTTTCCAGGCTGTTAGTTGCAAGGTTTTCAGGTTGGAATGCAGAGTTTTGTAATTGTTCTGTGTCAGTAAAAGTGGCCATAGAGGAAGAGGCCATGGTTTCGTGCGCGACATGCTCTTTAACAGTGGGTACCAGTGCTGTCTTGGCCAGTCCGGAGCTATCAGAATCACTTTTGGCTGCTCTGTCCTGATCTTCAGTAAAACCTTGGTCATTAATGGGAGAGGTGGAAATGCATACACTGTTAGAGTTCTCCATCTGAAAGAGAGGGCGTCCACTTTCCATGCTTGTGGGTGGTATGCCCTTGAGCAGAATTTCTTCAGTTGATGATTGTGGGGGGAGGCAAAACGATCTATGTCCGGCCTCCCCCATGATTGTGTTAGCTGTAGAAAGATGTCTGGGTGCAGCATCCATTCGTGTGTATCCATGATATTTCTGCTTAAGCTGTCCGCCAGTATATTGTCTTTCCCTGGCAAACTGGGATTGTAGCTGTATATTGAGCTTCAAGGAAAGTTCCCACAGATTCATTGCCAGCCTGCAAAGAGGATAGGAATGGGTGCCTCCTTGCTTGTTTATGTACCACATAACCGTGGTGTTGTCTGTCCTTATTAGCAGATGGCCTTGATGCAGAAAGGGTTTGAAGGCTTCGACTGCATGCATCACTGCCAGCATTTCCTTTTGGTTTATGTGCATGCGTAGCTCTTTTTGTGACCATAGACCTTGAATGCATCTGCCCTCCAAGTGCACTCCCCATCCGTGGTCTGAAGCGTCTGTTGTAATGGTTTGGCTGGCTATTGGTTTGCTGAAAGGCAGACCCCTGTTTGACTGGCTTGCTTGAGCCCACCACAGAAATTCCTTTTGAAGGCATGGAATGAGTGGTATCAAAGTTTCCAGGCTGTGACTGTGCTGAGTCCATAAACTCCTCGGGTACCATTGTAGTTTCCTCATATGTAGTCTTGCTTGCGGAATCAGAAGGATGCAAGAAGCCATGTAACCCAGGGCCTGCAGGATTTTCCTTGCAGTCAGCTGGGTTTGTCTTGTCAGATTTTTGAAGTAATCTGGTAGTTGACTTTGTTTTTCTTCTGTGAGGGAGGCCATTTGGGTGGTCGTATCTAGATTTGCACCCAGAAAAGTTATTCTTTGGGATGGAACAAGTCTTGATTTGTGAAAGTTGACTGTATATCCCAAGGCCTGAAGTAGGTGGATGGCATAATTCAAATGTTTTACCAAAGTTTGTTGGCTGTCCGTTTGTATAAGGCAGTCGTCCAGATATGGGTATATTTGAATCCCCTGAAGTCTGCAGTGTGCCATTACTGATGCCAGGCATTTCGTGAATACTCTGGGCGCAGTAGATAAGCCAAAGGGCAATGCTGAGAATTGATAATGCTCTGACCCTGCAAGAAATCTGAGGTGTCTTCTGCAACTTTGTCTGATAGGGACATGCAGGTATGCCTCCTTGAGGTCTAGAGTTACCAGCCAAGACCCCTTGCCCAGCATGGGAAGGAGCTGTTGTACAGTCAGCATTTTGAACTTTGGCACAATGAGAAAAGTATTCAGTGCGAACAAGTCGAGAATAGGTCTCCATTGTTTTTCTTTTCTTGGAACAAGGAATAGTCTGGAATAAAATCCTTGGCCTTGTTCTGAGAGAGGAACCTTTTCTATAGCTTTCATTTGCATTAAGCTGGAAATTTGTTTCAAAGCCTCTGCCCTTTGATTCGGTGGCAGGTCTGGCATGCCTTTTCTTTTTGGTAATGTGTGGAAATGGAACATGTATCCTTTGTCTATTATTTGTAGTGTCCATTTGTCCCTTGTAATTCTGTGCCAATTTTCTGAGAATAAAGAAAGCTTTCCGCCCAAAGGTGCTTCCAATTGAGTCCTGGTTGGCGGTGTCACAGTAAAGTCATTGAGCCTGTCCTTGTGCAGCAGTTGAAGGTCCTACATTACCTCTCTGGTTGGGAGGTTGCCACTGACGTCCTCTGTAGGAGCCTCTAGCTTGCCCTCTACCTCTGGCACGCCTGTTCTTGCCTCTCTGAAACATCTCTGTGTCTGGAAAGGACCAATTCTTGGAAGGCCAATTCCTGCTGAATGTTGGTGGTTGTACTTGGAGAAAATCTTTGACTGTTTGTACGGATTTAGCCTTTTCTTCAAATTTCTTTAGGACCTCCTGAGCAGTGGAGCCAAATAACTTTTGCTTTTCCAGTGGAGCATCCAGCAGCTTTGCTTTAACATGGTCTGGCAGAAATTGTTCCTTCAGCCAAGCATGCCTACGTATGACTGCGCCAGTCATAGCTGACCTACATGAAGCTTCCAATGCATCATAACCACATTGCAAGAAATGGTTGCTAACCTGTTGTGAGTTATGTACCAGATCTTGAAGTGACTTGCGGTCTAGGGAGTCAGGTGAAGACAATTTTTTATGCAATTCATCACAAATACTCTTGGTACTGTATCATATGAAATTGACAATTTAATGCCCTCATAGATTCATCTCTCTAAAGCTCTGGACTCCCTTTCAGAGGGGAGAGGATTTTTAGCAGTGGCAGCTGCAACCCCTTTAGGGCCCTGGGAAATAGTTTCTGGATCAGCAGAGTGGGCCTTGTAAAGGTGAAGATGCGAGTCCGGGACCCTGTAGTACCTATCGGGTTTGGCAGGAGCCGGAGGGAGAGAATCAGGGGTTGTGCTAGAGTCAGAGTACACATCATCAATGACATTCAAAACAGGAGGAATAGCTAAAGGTCTATGCTGAGGCAAATGTTAGAAGGTCCTTAATCTTTTCCTGGAATCAGAGAATTCCTGACCCTGCCATTGGAAATGCTCTCCCATAGTGTGTAGTGTCTCCCCAAAGGAAAACTCTTCAGGAGGGGAGGCCGAGGGAATAGATTCCTCTGCATCAGAATCCTTGTAGGCTGAAAAAACCTCCTCCTGGTGGTCCAAGAGAGACTAGAGCCATCAGAGGCCTCATTTGAGGAGTGGGGATCAGAGGGCTCAACCCTGGGCCTTTTGTCTGGAGGAGGTTGAACGCCCCTAATTAAGGAGATAAGATCCTCTGCTAAGCTTAGAATCTGTGAACCAGTAGAGGGTCCCTGAGGAATAACCTTGGGAGGCAAAGCTTTTGAGAGTTTAGCAGCTTTAGCCCTGGAGAAAGTCTTAATGGACATGGATGCAGGAGGCCTGGCTGCACCACGTGCTGGTGTAGATTTGTCTAAAGGAATGGTGTCGGAAGGTTCCAGGACACCAATTGTGGTTGGAAATTCAATAACAGACTCAGCCGGGGCCTCCGGGACTGAGGTAGTCGGTTGAGCGGTTTTGGTAATTGGAAGTACCAAGGACTCTGTTTCAGCAGAGACCGAAACACTCGCGGTAGGCCTGGCCGTGGTTTCAGCCGAAACCGCGGCCCGCGTGTGTCGGTCCTTGTCCTTCCGTTTCTTAATTAAATGTGAAGTCGGAGTCTCCGACGGCATCTTATACGAAAAACTAGCCCCAAAAAATTCCTCTGCAAACTCCGCCCGACGTCTAAGAGTGCGTCGGTTGAAGGAAGCACAGGCTGAACAGGCCGAGACGTCGTGGTCTGGGCCTAGGCAGGGGAGGCAGTAAGAGTGGAAATCCTTATGAGGTATTTGTTTCCCACAAGTTAAATTATTATTAACTTTATCTGACATCGGCTGAGGCAAGAAAGAGTCCCCAATGGGGTACTTAGCTTTTTGAAGTCTTCGGTAGCTGAATTACAGGAGCTGGCCGAACGGCACTTGCGAACTGCTTCTGCTTCGGGCACCACGCGGCAAGAAAGACTGGAGAAGATGGCGTCGGCTGATGCTTTTATACCCCAGGCGCTCTGACGTCGGAGAAAGTGCGACATCAGCCGACGCCGGACCCAGACTTTGGAATCCGGCCGACCGAAGGGCTGCCCGAGGCAGAACAACCCATATGTGATGACTGCAGATGCATCCTTGAAGAACATCTGCCAGGTCAGCCTCAGTAAGAAGCTGAAATCCCTCACAAAATCCGTTAAAGCTAGCTACGAAAAAAAAGAAATCACCACTGATTCTTAAGACAACCACAAAGCATTCTACAGCTATGTCAAGAATCTCAATGGCAACACTCACATCAGCTCTGAGTTACAGCACAATGCACTAAAATATACAGAAAGTACAGTTGTGTATACTTACCATAAATGTAGATGTTAGAGTGTATTCACTATTGCAGTCATTACATTTGGGTTATCTGCTTGCAGTATCCCTCAGTCGGCCTGATAAACAAAGTCTTGGGTACTGCATCAGTTGCTGTCCCTTCTTCCATGACGTCAGGGGTATAAAACATGAAGCCAACGCCATTACATCAGTTTTCCATGCCCCAGATGTTAGGCGCCCCCCTAATGGGAAGCAAAATCTATAAATACAAGGATATACCTCCAACAAAAAAGCAAATACACCAAAAAGCTTTTGAGCATAATAAGGAAAGGTAGAGGTATAGCCAAAAGAGGAAAGGGGGCTGGAGGGAGGGGTAACAAGGACTCCAACAGTGAAAACACTTGAACATCTACATTTAAGTTAAGTGTACACAACTGTACTATGTTACTCGTGTTTCACTGTTGCAGTCATTACATTTTGGTAGATTCCCAAAGTTAAGGTTGGGAGGAGGAATTTAAATAGAACTAAGACCAGCTATACGGCCCTGCAAGACTGGAGTGGCAAAGCCAGCTCTGGATTCACAGAAAATTGGCAAATAATAATGCTTGGTGAAAGTATGTACAAAACTCCAGGCAGCAGCTTCTAGGATGTCTCTGGTAGGGACACCTCTGAGAAAGGCTGTAGAGGTAGATGCAGCACTGGTTGAATGGGGTCTGATGCCCTGTGGGATAGGTTTTCCATAGTGCTTATAGCAGAAACAAATGCAGTTGCCCATCCATTTTTAAAGGGTTTGCTTTGAAATAGCTTTCCCCTCTGTCCCTGCAGCAAATGCCACCAGCAGTTGTTCAGATTTCCTTTGAGGTTTAGTCCAGTCCAAGTTGAAACTAAGTTGTCTGTGCACATCTAAAAAGAGTGTAGTATATGTTCCCCTTTGGTCTGTGGGTTAGGAAAGAAGGTAGGCATATTAATGGACAGATCAAGAGCCACACTGGATACCACCATGGGCATGAAGGAGGGATTGGTTCTGAGGAAAGTACAGTTTTGTACCTTCCATAAATGTAGATGTTCAAGTGTTCACACTGCTACAGTCATCGCACTTGGGTTATCTGCCGTCAGGTGGTCCCGCAGTCGGCCCAAGTTCCAAAGTCTTGGTCTGGCGTCGGTTGCTGTCGCTTCTTCCCTGACGTCAGTGCGCCAGGGGTATAAAAGAGGCAGCCGACACCATTTTCTTCAGTTTTTCTTGCCCCAGATGTGAGGTGCCCCCAAATAAGAAGGCAATACATAATCCTAAGTAAATTACATAAGTAGAAAAAAACAGCTGTAGCTGTAAGCAAATACACCATATAGAAATACATCTTAGAGATTGTATAAACAGGGAGCTATAGATAAAACCCAGGTAAGAAGAGGGGAAGGTGGGAGGGTAACCTGGACTGCAGCAGTGTGAACACTCTAACATCTACATTTATGGTAGGTACAAAACTGTACTATGTTCATTGTGTTACACTGCTGCAGTCATCACACTTGGGTTGAATCCCAAAGCTAAGGCTGGGCGGTTGATACTAAACAGGGTTTGGAGAAGCTAGCAGGCCCTACAAAACTGCAGTGGCAAAGCCAGCTCTGGCTTTTGAGTATAGAGGTAAGTGGTAGTGCTTGGTGAAGGTGTGCACTGAACTCCAAGTTGCAGCTTCCAAAATATCCTTGGTTGGTACCCCTCTGAGGAAGGCTGCTGATGTTGCTGTAGCCCAGGTGGAATGAGGCCTAATGTTACCAGGCACAGGTTTCCCATGATGTGTGTAGCAGAAACGGATACAATGTCCTATTCATTTTGAAATGGTCTGTTTTGATATAGGTTTTCCTTGAGATCCTGCAGCATAGGATACAAAGAGCTGATCAGATTTTCTGAAAACCTTTGTTTTATCCAAGTAGAAACGTAATTGCCTGTGAATGTCTAAAGAGTGTAGGAGACTTTCCCCTTTATTCTGGGGGTTTGGATAAAAGGTGGGTAAATGAATGGTTTGGTTTAGAGCCACACTGGATACCACCTTTGGCATAAAGGAAGGGCTAATTCGTAAAGAGACTGTCTTGATGAAAAATTATGAAAGGCTCCACTGCCATTAGGGCCTGTAGCTCTGAGACTCTTCGTGCTGAAGTTATTGCTAGCAGCAGGGCAGTTTTCCATGACAAAAATTGTAAATCAGCTGAAAAAGCTGGTTCGAAGAGCGGTAGTGTACGTTTTTCAAAAATGAAATTGAGGTCCCAAGTTGGTGTTGGTGCTCTTTGGGGCTGTCTTATGTTCTTAGCCCCTCTGAGGTACTGTCTTAATAATGGATGTGAAAAAAATAGGAGGATCTGTGTTATAATGAGCTGAAATAGCTGAAGCGTGGATCTTTATAGATGAAAAAGAAAGGCCTTTGTGCAACATCTCAGTTAAATATTGCAGAATCTGAGGAATATTTGGGACAAGAGGATTTTGGCCTTCAGCCTGGTTCCAGGTGCATAATCTTTTCCATTTGTCTGAGTAGGTTTTCCTGGTGCTGGGTCTCCTGGCCTCCAGAACGACATCCATAACAGCTGTAGAGAGAAGTGTTGACTGGTTGTTTAGATAATATGCCATGCAGCCAGATTTAAAGTCTTGAGCTGGCTGTGTAAAATCTGATTGTTTTGCTGAGTCAGCAGGTGAGGAATTTGAGGTAAAAATCCATGGTGGGCCTTGAGCCATGTTCCTTAATACTGGATACCAGTGTTGGCATGGCCAGTCTGGAGCAATGAGTATCATTTGTGGCCTCTCTAATCTGGCTTTTAGCAGCACCTTTTCCAGAAGAGGCAGTGGAGGAAAGGCATACACTGTTAGCGCTTTCCAACTGAATGAGAGGGCGTCCACTTTCCAAGCTAGTGTGTGGTATGTCCTTGTGCAAAACTTTCGCAGTTGGTAGTTTTGGGGGGAGGCAAATAGATCTATGTCTGGACTCCCAAATTTTTGAGTAATCATTGTGAATACTTGTGGGTCTAGTTTCCACTCGGGAGTTTCCATGATATTTCTGCTTACTTTGTCTGCCAATGTATTTTTCTTTCCTGGCAGAAATTGTGCTTGTAGTTGAACTTGGTAAGTCAGTGCTGTGTTCCACAAGGTCATTGCTTGCCTGCATAGGGGGTAGGAATGTGTGCCCCCTTGTTTATGTACCACATCACTGTGGTGTTGTCCTGGATGTAGGAGGTCCTTGAAAGCTGCTAGGGCATTTTGTACAGCTAGCATCTCTTTTTGATTGATGCAGAGATGCATTTGATCTGCAGACCATTTGCCCTGAATACACTGTCCTGCCATGTGTGCTCCCCAGGCGTAATCCGATGCATCTGCTGTCAGTTTGCCTGGCTGTGGGCAAGGTGAAAGGCTGACCCTTGAGGTGACATGCCTGAGCCCACCATAGAAACTCCTGTTGAAGGCAGGGAATTAGTGGTATTATTGTTTCCAAGCTGTGGCTGTGTTGAGTCCATATGCTTTTCGGGTACCATTGTAATTTCCTCATATACACAGTTTGGCATATGGTATTAGTAGTATGCAAGATGCCATGAATCCCAAGGCCTGCAGAATTTTTCTTGCAGGGAGTTTCGTTTTTGTTGCCATCATTTTGAAGTATTGAGTCAGTTCTCCTTGCTTGTCTGGCATGAGACAAGCCATCTGGGCCATTGTATTTAAGCTGGCACCCAGGAATATTGTGTCTTGTGAGGGCACTACTTTTGACTTCTTTTCATTTACTGTGTACCCTAGGCAACTTAGTAGGTTTTTCACAAACGCCAGATGTTTTAAAAGAATGTCCTTGCTGTCTGCATGAATAAGGCAGTCGTCCAGGTATGGATATATTTGAATTCCTCTGTCTGCAGTATGCAATTACTGGTGCCAGGCATTTTGTGAAGACCCTGGGCGCAGTAGATAAGCCAAAGGGCAGTGCAGAGAATTGGCAAGGAGTTGTACCTGCTATAAATCGGGAGGTATCATCTGCAATTCTGTCTGATAGGGACATGCAGGTATGCCTCCTTGAGGTCCAACCTTACTAGCCAAGCCTTCTTGACCAGCATGGGAAAAAGTTGCTGTAGTGTGAGCATCTTGAATTTGGGTACTTCCAGGTATGTGTTTAGAATTGAAAGGTCCAGAATGGGTCTCCAGGCTTTGTCCTTTCAGGGAACCAGAAAGAGTCTTGAGTAAAATCCTTGTCCTTGCTCCTGTGTAGGAACCTGTTGAATGACCATGAGTGCTGTAATTTGTCTTTGAGCCTCTGCCCGATGATTTGATGGCAGGTTTGGCATTCCTTTTATCCTTGGTGAAGTGTGAAAGTGGAACCTGCATTCTTGAGTTACAATATTTAGGACCCATTTGTCTTTTGTGATGATGTGCCAATTGTCTGCAAAAAGTGCAAGTTTTCCTCCCAAGGGAGCTGCCAAGAGTGATTTGCTTGGCAGTCTGAGGGGTAAGTCATTGTGATTGTCTTCTGATAGTTTGAGACCTGTCTTCTCCTCATTTCTGGGTTGTGGCACCCCATTGTCGTGGCTTGTAAGAGCCTTGTGGCTGACCTCTGCCCCTTGGGCGTCTGTATTTGCCCCTCTGTCGTCTGTCAGAAGATGGAAAAGACCAGTTTTTGGTTGGCCAATTTCTGCTGAAACGAGGGGGTTGGACCTGTAAAAAATCCTTGACCGTCTGCATAGATTTTGCCTTATCCTCCATTTTCTTTAAAACCTCTTCTGCTTTCACACCACATAAAACATCCTGCTGTAAGGGTGCATCCAATAACTTTGCTTTAACATGATCAGGTAAAGTTTGTTCTTTTAACCAAGCATGCCTACGAATGACAGACCCTGTTAAGGCTGCTCTGCAAGAAGCTTCCAACAAATCCACATTGCAAAGTATGTTTTCCCACTTGTTCTGCTACATGCAACAAATCTTGCATTTCCTTGTAATCAGGTTGCTCTGTATGTGTGCTCATTTTTTGTTTTAATTGAGACATCAAATATTGTTGATATTTCAGCATGTGAAACTGGCAATTTAAGGCCCTCATAGCCAGAGTAGCTGAAGTATATACTTTCTTTCCCCATCTGTCTAGTGTCCTAGAATCCCTTTCAGACGGTACAGGATTTTTAGCAACAGAGGCCTTAACCCCTTTGGGACCCTTGGAAATGGTTTCTGGGTCAGCAACAGGGCTTTTATATAGGAATTTATGTGAGTCAGGGACTCTGTAGTATCTAAAAGAATAGAAGAAAATAAAACGTTATTTTCACTGGCTGTTTCTTTTGGTGGTATTCCAGTCCATCCACAGTTGGTGCTACAGTTTGGTGTCGCACGTGACTCTGTAGTATCTGTCTGGTTTGGCTGGTGCAGGAGGTAATGAATCTGGGTTAAGGCTAGATTCTGAATAATCATCATCCACAATGTCTAACACAGGTGGAATAGCAAGGGGTCTGTGCTGGGGTAGTAAGAGGAACTCTCGGAGGCTTTTCTTAGAATCAAAGTAATCCTGGCCTTCCCAGTGGAAATGCTCCCTCATGGTATGTAAAGTTTCCCCAAAAGAGTAGTCTTCTGGGGGAGATGCTGAAGGAATAGACTCTTCAGCATCAGAGTCTTCATAAGGGGGGAAAAAAAAAAAAAAAAAAAAAGAGTACTCCTGTTCCTCACAAGAATCTGAGGTAATGGAAACCTGGTCAGAGGAAGCGTAGTCCTTCTCCTATCTAGGCCTTTTGTCAGGTGGGGGATGGGAACCCCTGATTAGGGTAATTAAAGTCTTCGGCCATCTTAAGCATCTGTTTCTTAGGTATGGGGCCTTGCACTGGAGACTGCTGTATAGGCTTCCTTACTTTTAATGGAGTGTTCTGTTTTGTAAAGGATTTAATAGTAAGTGTAGTCGGTCTGAAGACACCTTCAGCAACTGACTGCCTTTCAAATGCACCGGAATCCTCATCAGCCATGGAGTCGGAAGGGCCTAAAGATAAAGGCTCTGGAGGCCCTGCAATCTCCGCTTGGGAGTCGGATGCAGGCCGGGGTTCTAAATCAGGGGTCGTCAGGGGCTGCGTAGGCGCCTCACTGAAAACCGGAGAACCGGCGACTGGCCTAGCAGAGGCCTCGGTGTCTGGTTTGGGTCTCGGCTGCCTGTCCTTATCTTTGCGCTTTTTATGTATCCCAGTAGTCGGTTGCTCCGACGGCATGGTATAATTAAATTTTCTACCAAAATAATGTCGGGCGAAATCAAACAGACGTTTAATAGTTCGTTCGTTAAACCTAGCACAAAACAGACAACCTGTGACGTCGTGGTCTGGGCCTAGGCAAGGGATACAATAGGAATGAAAATCCTTCCAAACAAATGCTCGGTGCTGACTGAGTCCAACCAAAAGATAAAAACAAACAAAGAAGCAAAAAAAAAATCATTGGAAAGACACCGCTATATATCCAAATGTTTTATTAAAAATCTCCAATAGAACAAGCCAAAACTGCAAAAGGATAAGTGCTTTCAGGTATTAACCCTTCTTCAGATAAAAACAAGAATGCCATTACACAACTTTAAACACAAAGCCTACCAATGGGCTGTTAATAAAATACCCGCCTATTTTTTAGGGTGGGTTTCATAGGGATGACATCATTCAAGCCCGGCCTCCTATGAGCCATTAGCTCTATAATCCACTTGGATTCTATTAATTCTGTAAGTTGTTTAATGTCACCCCCTCTACTATTTAATTTGACATTTACTATTGCCCTAAATGTAAAGTTGTGAGTTGGATTATATTCCATGTGTCTAAATAGGGCATTGTGTGTATCTCGATTCCTGATAGCAGAGAGATGTTGTAAAATCCTTACTTTAAACATATTGTTTGTTTTTCCTACATAAAAACAGGTGCAGGATCCACAATTCGCCAAATAAACAATATCTTTAGTTCTACAAGTGGCCCTAGCCTTCAAAAATAAAGCTGTACCTGTAACTGGATGTATAAAAGTCGAATCCTTATTGACATATGCACAAGCCTTGCACATTCCACATGGTATACTACCTGCTTGTGTTTTAAACATTGATTTAGTAGTGGAACACTCTCCACATAAAATATCTTTCAAATTCTTATTCTTCCTATATCCAAAACTGGGATTTGTGCCTACAATGCTCTAAATTTTGTCATCACTAACTAAAATATTCCAGTTTTTCTTAACTATCTCGCTTATCTCTAATATTATAACTCTGTCTCCTCTTATTTTTATTTCTATCAACAACCTTATTCACCATGTTATCCTGGTATCCTCTTTCATGGAAAAACCCCTTCAACCTGTCCACCTCAGCTTCAAAACAGGGATCATCTGTGCAAATTCTAGATATCCTCCCTAATTGTCCTTGCACAATATTGGGAAAGGTGTAACGTGGATGCATACTATCGAATGACAACGTGTTCTTCCAACAATGCTTCCTGTATAGGCTTGATCCGTTGATCCAGCCACTGCTGAACAAATTACATCTTTAAATACAGCAGTAAGTCGAGATGAAGACATTACCAGGAATAGTGCTCGCACGGGGGCACGACCAAAAGACTAAACCATAGAGCGACATTTTTTGCATGCGCTACCGGTTCCAGTAAAGAAGAATGGGGCCTGGAAACGCTCCTTGAGCGAAGGCAGGGACCCGGAGAAGAAAAGGAGGACTTTAGAGTGACTGATAATGTTAACACTGGTATTGTTTTTAATTTATCTTCACATTGTTTAACATCAGAAGAACTCTATGTATTGAACAAAGGTTTATCTTTTGTGCCCAGTAGGGAGAGCGTTTATCATGAGGTGGTCATGGACCTCATGCTTTACTGTAGAGGAGTAGCACTACGCAATATATTTGGTATGACTAACATTAAGGCTCCGATTTTAAAACAGCCTAGTGGTTATGTTCCTCCTTTCACTCCATCCATGAATCTCTTTATTAACGCTTGTGAGCAAGATCTTATGAATTATTTTCAACAAGATCATGCCAGTAAATATCACAACTTAACTATGGCACAGCGTAAAGCTTTACAAGATTTATGTGATAATAAAGAAATAATTATAAAAATGGCAGATAAGGGGGGTGCAGTGGTGTTATTGGACACCACTTTTTATCAGCGTAAGATAAGCAAGCTTTTATCTGACGTACATACTTATATTCCCATTAATCCATTGATGGTTAAGAAATTGGTAGAGAAGGTACATAATGGTTTGAAAGAACTTTTACAAGATATGTTGATTAGTGAGGACCTTTACAATTTCCTTTGGGTAGAGGGGGTGGTTACTCCTTTTCTAAGGGCTTACCGAAAATACATAAAATCACTGTTAGATCCACCCCTACGTCCAATTGTTTCGGGGAGAAATTGGGTAACTGAAAACATTTCCATTTGGCTTGAATGCACTCTTAGGCCATATGTGGATAGCATAAATAATATTTTGACAGACACTGAAGATTTTTTAAAGGCGTTAGGAAGTGTGCAAAGGGCCGACTCCAGTGATATCTATTTAATGGTGACGCTTGATGTACAAAATCTATTCACAGTCATTAATAATGACTATGGCATAGCAGCCATCGGTCAGTTGTTGAAGGATAGGGAAGTTGCTGACCAAACGATTGAACTTGTAAAAACCATGTTAACTATGGTCTTGGAAAATAATGTGTTTTTGGGTTTGCAACAGATATATAGGCAAGTACAGGGTGTAGCCATGGGCACACCCTGTGCTAATACATATGCTAACCTAGTACTTTTCTTTTGGGAAAAAGAATTTATTTTTAACAATATTGATTGGATGCCATATATTAGGTTATACAAACGGTTTGTGGATGATGTCTTTATTTTATGGAGGGGGGGGGGAGGCTATGTTGGAAGATTTCATTACTTATTTACATTCCACCACTACATTTTTTAGGTTTACTCAGAAATCTTCTTACACAAAGTTGGATTTTTTAGATGTTTATATAGAGCAGACCAGTGAAGGCTTTTCCAGAAGCCTATACAGGAAGCATTGTTGGAAGAACACGTTGTTGTCATTCGATAGTATGCATCCACGTTACACCTTTCCCAATATTGTGCAAGGACAATTAGGGAGGATATCTAGAATTTGCACAGATGATCCCTGTTTTGAAGCTGAGGTGGACAGGTTGAAGGGTTTTTTCCATGAAAGAGGATACCAGGATAACATGGTGAATAAGGCTGTTGATAGAAATAAAAATAAGAGGAGACCTTGGTTACACCACTTAGAAGCTGACGATACTGCATGTTCTAATGAAGGTTTAAGTAGCTATAAGCATAAAATCATGTTTACTTATAGTAGTAATATTAAAGAGATAAGCGAGATAGTTAAGAAAAACTGGAATATTTTAGTTAGTGATGACAAAATTAAGAGCACTGTAGGCACAAATCCCAGTTTTGGATATAGGAAGAATAAGAATTTGAAAGATATTTTATGTGGAGAGTGTTCCACTACTAAATCAATGTTTAAAACACAAGCAGGTAGTATACCATGTGGAATGTGCAAGGCTTGTGCATATGTCAATAAGGATTCGACTTTTATACATCCAGTTACAGGTAGAGCTTTCTTTTTGAAGGCTAGGGCCACTTGTAGAACTAAAGATATTGTTTATTTGGCGAATTGTGGATCCTGCACCTGTTTTTATGTAGGAAAAACAAACAATATGTTTAAAGTAAGGATTTTACAACATCTCTCTGCTATCAGGGATCGAGATGCACACAATGCCATATTTAGACACATAGAATATAATCCAACTCACAACTTTACATTTAGGGCAATAGTAAATGTCAAATTAAATAGTAGAGGGGGTGACATTAAACAACTTACAGAATTAATAGAATCCAAGTGGATTATAGAGCTAATGGTTCATAGGAGGCCGGGCTTGAATGATGTCATCCCTACGAAACCCACCCTAAAAAATAGGCGGGTATTTTATTAACAGCCCATTGGTAGGCTTTGTGTTTAAAATTGTGTAATGGCATTCTTGTTTTTATCTGAAGAAGGGTTAATACCCGAAAGCGCTTATCCTTTTGCAGTTTTGGCTTGTTCTATTGGAGATTTTTAATAAAACATTTGGATATATAGCGGTGTCTTTCCAAGGATTTTTTTTTGCTTCTTTGAATGAAAATCCTTATGAGGTATTTGCTTCCCACAAGAAAGGCAATTAACTTTTTCTGACATCAAACTGAGGCAAGAAAAGGTTCCCCAACGGGGTACTTAGCTTTACTGAAGACTTAAGTCTAAAATTAGATTTGAAAATCTCAGGAGTCGGCCGACCGGCACTTGCGAACTGCTTCTGCTTCAGGCACCACGCAGCAAAAAAGACTGAAGAAAATGGTGTCGGCTGCCTCTTTTATACCCCTGTCGCACTAACGTCAGGGAAGAAGCAACAGCAACCAACGCCGGACCAAGACTTTGGAACTCGGGCCGACTGCGGGACCGCCTGATGGCACATAACCAGAGTGTGATGACTGCAGCAGTGTAATACGATGAACATCACCCTGTCTGCATGAAAGACTATGAAAGGCTCCACTGCCATAAGGGCCTGCAATTCAGATACACTTCTTGCTGAAGTGATTGCTAAAAGGAAATTTGTTTTCCAAGAAAGGAATTTTAAATCTGCAGCAGCAGATGGCTTGAAAGGGGGAAGAGTGAGTTTCTCCAAGACAAAGTTAAGGCCCCAGGGCTGGAGTTGGAGCTCTCCTGGGTGGCCTTAAATTTTTGGCCAATCTAAAGAACTGCTTGAGCAGTGGGTGAGAGAAGAGGGAAGGCTCTGTTTTATAATGAGCTAAAATGGCTGAGGCATAAATTGTGATGGAGGAAAAGGACAAGCCCTTATGAAGCATCTCAGTCAAGTATTGTAGAATCTGAGGTAAATTGGGCGCTGCTGCGCTATTTCCTTGAGACTGGTTCCAGGCACAGAATTTTTTTCCATTTTGCAGCATACGATTTTCTGGTACTAGGCCTCTTTGCTTCTAAAAATGATATCCATCACTGATTTACTAAGGGATGGTAAAGGAGAGATTAAGTAATTAGCCAGGGTGCTAGGTTCAGGGTTTGTAGCTGAGGGTGCAGAATCTTGTTCTCCTGCTAAAACAACAGGTATCCCATACAATTAAAACTGTCCTTGGCTTGTCCTGTTTAATCCTTAGTAGTACTTTGGAGAGCAGAGGCACAAGAGGAAAGGCAAAAACTGATGGGTTTCTCCAGCTGAAGGACAGAGCATCCACTTTCCAAGCTAGCTTGTGGGGAATCCTTGTGCAAAATTTGTCCAATTCATGGTTCTGGGGGGAAGCAAACAGATCTATAGCTGGGCTCCCCCATTTGCTTGTCAACATGATGAAAATCCTTGGTTCCAGTTTCCACTTGTGTGGGTCCATGAAGTTTCTGCTTAGTCCGTCTGCCAGTGCATTTAGTTTTCCTAGCAGGAATTGAGCTTGTAGATTCACTTGGTAGCTCAAGGCTGTGTTCCACAATGCCATTGCTAGTCTGTACAGGGAGTAAGAATGTGTACCCCCTGCTTATGTACCACATGACCGTGGTGTTGTCCTGGAATAATGTGGTCCTTGAAGGCTGTCAATGCATTCTGTACAGCTAACATTTCTCTCATTTATGTGCAGTTGCATCTGACTTGGTTTCCATTTGCCCTGAATGCACTTACCTGCCAGGTGAACCCCCATGCATAATCTGACGCATCTGTTAAGGTTTGGGCAAAAGTGGGTAGTGCAATTGCTAGTCCCTTGATTTGGTGGCAGGCCTCTGCCCACCAGAGGAACTCTAGGCGTAGGCAAGGTATGATAGAAATCACTGCTTCTAGATCCTGAGAAAGTTGGCACCATAGGTTTTCGAGATACCATTGTAGTTTCCTCATATGCAGCCTTGCATATGGAATTAGAAGAATGCAGGAGGCCATGAACCCAAAGGCTTGCAGTATTTTGCCTTGCAGATAGCTGGGTTTTTGTGGCCACTTGTTTGAAGTAGGTTGTCAAATGAATCCTTTTCTCTGGCGTGAGGAAAGCCATCTGGGAAGCTGTATACAAGCTTGCTCCCAGGAAAATAATTTGCTGACAGGATACCAGGTGCGATTTCTTTTCATTTATGGTGTAACCCAGACAAGCCAGCACCCTTTGAACAAAAGCCAGATGATTCAAAAGTATGCCCTGGCTTTCTGTCTGAATTAGAGAATCATCCAGGTATGGGTACATATTTGAATATTTCTTTGCTTGCATAAAGCAATGACTGCAGCCAGGCACATTATGAATACCCAGGGTGCAGTAGATATGCCAAAGGGCAGTGCAGAGAACTGATAGTGCATGTAGCCTGCTCTAAAGTGTAGGTACCTTCTGCAAGACTCCCTTATATGGATGTGCAGGTATGCTTCTTTTAAGTCTAGTGTTGCCAACCAGGCATCTTTGCCTAGCATAGGAAGCAGCTGGTGAAGAGTCAGGATCTTGAATTTTGGAATCACCAGAAAGGTGTTTGGAGTAGAAAGGTCCAGGATAGGATGCAAAGAATGGTCTTTTCTGGGTACCAGGAAAAGTCTCGAATAGAAACCTTGCCCCTTTTCCTCTTCTGGTACCAACTGAATAGCTCCCATGCTTAAGAGGGAGAGTACTTGAATTGGGGCCTTTGCCCGCTGACTTGGGGGTAGATCTGGTCACCCGCTTGGTGTTGGTAACATGTGGAAGTAAAATCTGTATCCTTGGGACACTATTTAAAACCCATTTGTCCTGGGTAATGAGTTCCCAGCTTTTTGACGGCAGACCAATCTTTCCACCTAAAGGAGCATTCAGTTGGGAAATGCTTGGAAGTTTTAAAAGCAAGTCATTGAGACAGCTTTCCATTGTGGGAGGGGGGGTCTTACAACTCCCAGATTTGGATACGGAAACCCCCCACTGCTTAGCCTTCTGCGTCCCCTGGGACTAAAACCTGGGGTTTCTACTGCACATGGGTTTGGATTGAAAAGACCTGGAAGGGGCTGGAAAGGACCAATTTTTAGAGGGCCAAAGCCTACTAAATTTTAGAGGCTGAACTTGTAAAAAAAAACTTTACAGTTTGCATAGATTTAGCTTTATCTTCCATTTTTTTAAGAACTTCCTCAGCTTTGTTGCCAAACAGGCGGTCCTGATTTAAGGGAGCATCCAACAGTTTAGCATTAACATGATCAGGCAAAGATTGCTCCTTAAGCCAAGCATGCCTTCTGAGCACAGACCCAGTAACAGCAGCCCTGCAAGAGGCCTCTAATGAATCAAATCCACACTGCAAAGTATGTTTTCCAACCTGTTCAGCAGAATGCATTAAATCTTGTAATTCTATGTTTTCAGCAGTCAGGAATCAACATAATCTTCTGTTTAAGCAATCCAACAACATGTTGTTGATACTTTAACATTTGAAACTGGCAGTTCAAATCCCTAATGGCCAACGTTGCAAAAGTGTAAACCTTCTTACCCCATCTATACAGCGCCCTGGAGTCTCTATCAGAAGGGGAAGGATTTTTAGCAGTAGAGGCCTTAAAGGCCTTGGGTCCCTGTGAAATAATCTCTTGATCCGCAATAGGACTTTTTAAAAAGCAACTTGTGTGAATCAGGAACCCTGTAATATGTCAGGTTTTAGGCATCATCAACAATGTCTAGTACAGGAGGTATAGCTAAAGGCCTATGCTGAAGCAGGAGTAAAAAATCCCCAAGCCTCTTTTCTGAATCAGAAAAACCCTGACTTTCCCAGTGGAAATGCACCCTTAAAGTATGTAAGGTTTCACCAAAAGAAAAAATCCTATGGAGGGGAAGCAGAGGGAACAGAGTCCTCTGCATCAGAATCCTCATAAGTAGAAAAGAGTAAATCCAGATCAGAAGAATCAGAAAAATCAGAATCCTGGTCAGAAGATTCATAAACAACTTCAGTCCTAGGTCTCTTAGAAGGGGGTGGTTGGCTTTACCTGATTATAATTGTACGACCTAAATCCATTCTTATTTGTTTTTTAAGCATAGAGGCCTGAGCAGGCGGCCTGAGCGTCAGTTTCTTAGGATTGGTTCGAAGTTTAAGCCTAAATGAAGGAGGAGGTGTTGGTTTAATATGCAAGTCGGTAGGCCTAAATACATCCTCAGAAGCTGGTGCCTGCACAACGGCTCCGGACCCATCCAAGATAGACACATCCGCAGGTTCCACAGTTGAAGTATTTCATGGCATACCGGACTCCAAATGGGTCTCAGTAGAGGCCTGCAAATCAGAAGAAGCTGGTATCAGGGGCTGCAAAAGTGCCTCAGTTTGTACCAGCGAACTGGCGACTGGCTTAGGAGAAGCGTTGTCGGCTGCTTTGGACCTAGGCGGCCTGTGTGGTCTTAATCCTTGCGTTTTTTCGGAATGCCGGTAGTTAGATGGCTAACAAATGACATTTCCGGATAATTGAACTGAGAACCGAAATACTTAAGAGCTGAAAATTACCCGAAGATGGACAGTGCGCTGATTAAATAAGGCACAAAACCAACAGCAAGGTATGTCGTGGTCAGGGCCTAGGCAAGGAATACAGTAAGAATTAAAATCTTTGTGAGGCATTTGCTTTCCACAAGTAATGCAATTATTAATTTTTACTGACATCGGTATGGAGCAAGAAAAAGTTTCCCCAACAGGGTAATTAGCTTTAGTTGAAGACTTAGGTTCTGAAACTCGAATATGAAAATTTCAGGAGTCTGCCGACCAGCACTTGCGAACTGCTTCTGCTTCAGGCAACACACGGCAAGAAAGACTGATGTAATGGCGTTGGCTGTATGTTTTATACCCCTGACGACCTGACATCATGAAAAAGGGCAGCAACCGACGCAGGACTCAACACTTTGTTAATCAGGCCGACTGAGGCTACTGCAAGCAGATAACCCAGATGTAATAACTGCAACCCAGATGTAATAACTGCAACACGAAGAACATCCAGCTGATATTGCCAACAGCCTGGCAGATAGGTTCAGTGCTAACTTTACCCCCCTCTCACCCTAAAGGGCCCATCTCTATACAGGAAGAATGCAAAGTTACTTTACCCCCCCTCTCACCCTAAAGGGCCCATCTCTACACCGGAAGAATGCAAAGTTCCAGTAATCACAGCTGCACAGGTAAAAACCACGCTCGCCAAAACCAAGAACACAGCATCCTTGTGACCAGACAACATCCCAGGATGAGTTCTACATGAACTACAGAATGAACTGGCACCCCAACTAAGCACCATGTTCAATCATAGCCTCAAGTCAGGCTTTGTGACCACTGAATGGCAAACTGCGACGGTTATCCCACTCCACAAAGGGGGAGCCACCACAGACCCTGGGAACTACCGCCCCATTAGCCTAACAAGCCTGGTCTGCAAGGACATGGATAATGGAACTTCTAAACAAAGACACTGGTAATCTCCAAACTCTGGCCTCCACCCAATTCAGGTTTGTGAAAGGCAGATCATGTCTCCTAAACCTGACAGACTTCTTTGAAGCGGTCACCAAAGCCGTAGATGAGGGTAAGGTGGTTCACACAGCCTATCGAGATCTCGACAAGGCTTTTGACACCATCCCCCACTCGAATTATAAACTCATTAACTAGGTATAAATCCCTATGTCACAAGATGGGTTGCCAACTGGCTCACTGAAAGAACCCACACTGTAAAAGTAGCAGACTCCAAACCAAACCAGACCAGACCAGTGACAAGTGGTGTACCACGGGGTTCAGTCCTGGGTCCTCTCCTGTTCTGGTATCTACTTTTCTAAAGTACAGGCTAACACAAAGTTTTTGGCTAACTAAGTTCTCAGATGACTGAAAACTAGGAGCCATAATTGAAACTCCTAATGATGTGGACATCTTACAAAAGGGCCTCACTGAGACAGATGCCTGGTAGTAAAGCCATGGCCTCAAGCTCAATGCCAAAAAGTGCACTGTCATCCTCCTTTGGTAAAAACTCTGCACCCATGAGCTACCACATAGGTGGTAGTCTACTTAATACTGAAAGTGTAACAAGAGACATTGGGACACAGGTGGACAGTAGCCTCTCCTTTGATAATCACATCGCCACAGTAGTCAGGAAATCCTACGTGGCACACATCACAAAAGGTGTCTCATCAAAGAGAAAAAGAGGTTACTGCTCCCCTCTACTCATCACTCACACCCATTATAGAGTACAGCTCCCCTTTTGGAATGTACCTCACAAGACTTCAACAATTGGAAAGGCAAAAGAAATACCTCACGAAGAGGACTACAGGCAAAAAACAGATGCCCTATGCAGACCATCTCAAAAAACCCCAGCTTTACTCCGCTGCATATCGCCTACTCAGAGGCGATCTCTGCCTAACATACAAACATATGTCAAACCCAGAGCTGTTGGATATGCTCCACTTAAAGTAATACCAACCCCTCAGAGCTAGACACTCTAGGGACCTAAACCTTGTCACCACAATAAACAGAACATGCTGGAGGGAGAGATTCTGGTCCCAGAGACTTCCCATACTCTGGAATAAACTACCTATCAAACAAAGCTCCTCATTAGCACTCAAGAAAAATCATGATGACTGGTTGAGAAACAGAAAAATTCACCCCAGGCATCAACTCTGCGGCTCTGCTTGACAGGAGAACAGGAAAATAATTTTCTTGGGTGGCGAAAGCCAGGGTACCTTTTCGGCTGGGCTTGTTTAGGCTCTAGGGTGGATAGCCTAGTACCTACCTATGAACCTATGAAATAACTATCGGATCCAAAGGCTTGGGATCTGAAGTTTTTCCTCTTTGGATTCGAGGAAGTAGGATTCAAAGATCTTAAAATTTTTCAGGAGGTTCCGAAGTTGAAGTCGAAAGAGTCTTCAGAGATCCAGGAGGAGACCTTTTTCTACGCTAAGATGGAGCCTTGGAATGTCTGCTGGGGGTTTGAGCCCCGGAGGAAGAAGGCAGCAATAATCCCTTGAGGACTAACTTAGTCCTCCTGTTAAACTGAATTTAACAATTGGTCACACAAACTGTAACAACTGTATATTCATAACTGCTGAATATTTATTGAAACAAGCCGACAAAGCACTACTGTGAGATTATTAACATTTTCTTTATAAAAGATCACTGTCAGATACACTGCACTTCCTCAGCTAACTCAAAATACAAAAAGTCCACCAAAAAGTCTACAACCACTTTTACAGTTTCAAAACTTTGCCCACGATGAAAACATTCTTTTCTTGTATTTAAGCCTGTTTTGTCTGCATCCTTAGCTCAAACCAGAAAAGACCAGCTCCTTCAGCAGGCCGAAATGTTCTTATTGATACGACAGTCTAACTTTTCCTGCCGTGTTAGCCATGCTCATCTAGAGAAAACTAGTTGTCAGCATGCCAAAACGTTCTTTAATTGACAGGACAGTTTAACTTTTTTTCCTGATAGTCATTTCCCTTTAGTTTGAACATGTGTACAGGCAATACCAGAGTTAAGGACAAGAATCGTTTAGTTTGTCCTTGAGTCTAACTTGTATGCAAGTCGAAACACGAACATATGGTTCTTATTAAATGTCACTTAGTCAAATGCTTGCCTCACTCCAGTATTTTACTTTTCTTTGCATATAAAACTTTAAACACTTCCAAACAAAAACATTGTAAACATAATACTGTATACTGTAGCTATGCTTCCTTATTTCATATCAATAAAGCTGATTTAAGGCATCTTGTTATTAAATGGTGTTTATGAGGACTTTTCCCTACATACAATTTTCCATACCTCTCAAATGTACAGATTTTCAAAGAATGTCCAGATTCTGGCCACCAATTTCTTATTTGTTTTTCATGTACTAATGGTTTTCTAGCAAATTAGTGGTAAATCATTACATATTGCAGTTAGAAAATAATGACAAACATTTGAGTTCCAGGCTTCATATCCTTCAGAAAAATTCATGCTAATGCAAAACCTGTTATTCCATCAACTTTCTAAGTTTATAAGAGCAATATTTATTAAAACTGTCCCTATTTTTTGGGCATTTGTCTAGCTTTTATTTATAGCTATGTCCAGATTTTTTGCTCTAACAAGTCTAGGGGTATGACACCTACACACACACTTAACCCTAATTTACCTACTCCATAACTAACCCCCTTTCCCGTTATGCAAACACTGACCTTGTAACTGCTGCCAAAGGATCTTTCACTCACTTTCACTCTCCATTTCATTCACACAGTCACTTCCTCATTCATACCTGCATTCATTCAAACATCGCTCTCACTCTCCTGATCTCTCTCTCTCTCATAAACAGTCACTTCCTCATCCATACCTGCACTCAATCACACATCGCTCTCACTCTCCTGATCTCTCTCTCATACACAGTCACTTCCTCATTCATACCTGTACTCATTCACACATCGCTCTCACTCTCCTGATCACGTTCTCACACACACAAACACACACATATGCACTCACACACACACAAACACACACACATACGCACACACACACTTACTTGGGCAACTGTTAACTATTTTAATCTTTTTATGTTCTTTCGAACGTAACAGCAGCCTGTTCATATCTATGGGTTGTCCACATATCTGATGTCCATAACCCGGGGACTGCCTGTACATTCAACTCTTTAGGATACTTCAACAATCTGCTGTTAATGCAATTTGTTACAAAAACATTCAGAAGTATAATACTTTGTTTCACAAAAGCACATTCTATTCACATTTACAATATATTTGTTTACTGCACTTCGATGCTGCGTTCTAAACATATCACAGTGTTACTATGATTACCAAACCTCTGTTACCGAGACTGAAATAGTACAGTTTTGTACCTACCATAAATGTAGATGTTCGAAGATCCACATTGCTGCAGTCCTTACACTTGGGGTAGTCCGCTGTCCTCGGTCGGCCCGAATATCAAAGTATAAGGCTGACGTCGGTCAAGGCGCATTAGACTGACATCCCGGTA